>NC_090927.1:436820798-437123828 GCF_040938575.1 Ambystoma mexicanum | reverse complement strand
CCTGGGGAGGTTTACACGCGTTTTCACTGCCACGGGAGGGGTACGTGTACTCCTGGTGTGCCCCAACACGAATTGGCAGTGTATGTCCTCCCAGGTGTGCCCTCTCACCCCTCCCCAGGCCCTACAGGCAGCCCATAACACAGGGGACTACCCTGCACTCCTGGCCACGCCCCGCAGGCAGCCCATCCACCCTGGCCATGCCCCTCAGTCACCCCACATGTCACCATGCACAAGTGAGCACCGACACATGTCCCCCTGCACCCCACCCACCCAGCAGTGACAGGCACCAGCCAGCAGGCCCTGACTCATGTCCCCCACCCCACTCACCACCCAGCAGTGACAATCATCTGCCAGCAGGCCCCGACTCATGTCCCCCTGCACCCCCACCCACCCAGCAGTGACAGGCACCTGCCAGCAGGCCCTGACTCATGTCCCCGCACCCACTCACCCACCCAGCAGTGACAGTCACCTACCAGCAGGCCCCGACTCATGTCCCCCTGCACCCCCATCCACCCAGCAGTGACAGGCACCTGCCAGCAGGCCCCGACTCATGTCCCCCCACCGACCCAGCAGTGACAGTCACCTGCCAGAAGGCCCCCGACTCATGTCCCCCTGCCCCCACACCCACCCAGCAGTGACAGGCACCTGCCAGCAGGCCCCCGACTCATGTCCCCCCACCCTCTCACCCACCCAGCAGTGACAGGCACCTGCCAGAAGGCCCCAACTCATGTCCCCCCACCCACTCACCCACCCAGCAGTGACAGTCACCTGCCATCAGGCCCCGACTCATGTCCCCCCAACACCTCATGACGATCCACAATCATGGGCCTTATGACCACCCAAATCACACCCCACACCACCCCAGTCCAAAAACACAACCAGGTATGACATCCACCCCACAATGAAATGCCCATCACATGATACATCCCAAATGGCAAGTATGCACATCAACATATTTCCGCCACACCCACACAATGGGTGCATGTGATTGAGAGAACACACATTGTGACATGCATGAAACCAAAGAGAGAATAGCACACATTGAAGTAGGAAATAAAAATGTATTGAACACAAAAGCAAGGGAATGAAATGAAACACACAAAAATGGAACTAAATAATGAAAAGCTGCATGTCCAAAATATAAACCAAACATGCATGATAGCAAAATCCAAAGCAATCCAAAAGCCCATGTCCAAAGTGTCAGTCGGGCAAAACAAATCCAAAGTGCAAAAAAAATAAAAAGCCATTGATCCATGGGAAAAAAAATAATAAGAAGCCAAATCCATTGTCGAACTATAAAAGTACAAATCCAGGGTCCATGTGCCCAATCATTGAAACGAAACCTATAAAAAAAAAACCTACCTAATGAAGAACTATATACAAAAACGTGGGGCATTGTCCAAGTGCCCCAAAATAAAAACAGAAAGGAAACCTGCCACTAACTAACTATATAGAATGGCGGCGGGCAAGTCCTACGGCTCACTTTTGATGTTCCGGGCCACAGCATCATCGAACTCCATGTCAATGTCATGGAGGTGGGCCTCTGCCCTGGCCCCGAGGTCTCGTAGGGATGCAGTCATGGCCTGTTCCAACTCCCTGCGAGTTGCCTTGAGGCACTCAGCCCGCCTCAATGCCCGGCGCATGAAGAACTCCGCCCTGACCACGGTGAGCCGCGCCTCTTACACCCGCCGCCGCTCCGCATATATCCGCTGGCCCAACCCGCCGCTACACGGAAGACACTCTTATTCCAGGGTCCTCCTGCCCTCCGACTGATGCCTGCCCCTCTGATGCTGATGGCCCGAGCCATCATCGCTCTCACCTTTAGCTTGCTGCTGCTGTCCATGTGCCCTGGCCGATGATGCCGGCACATCCTCCATCTGCTGGTCTCCATTTGGTGGGGTGTCCACCCCTGCTGGACCTCCGACCCCCGACTGTGGCAAGAATGGGAGCTCCACAAAGGCTGCGTTGGTCGGGCCAGGTCCACAGGGGGCCCTTGCGGAATCTGGACCGGAAGACGGCAGGGAGTACGACTGGCGCATAGTCTCCACAGAGGAGGAGAGGGCCCCCAGAGTGCTCGACACATGTAGAAACCCTCGACCAGGGCCCCTCCCAACTGTGCCACGTTGCAACGCAGCTCTTCGTGATGGCGTGCGTGGTCCCCCCAGGAAGCACGCACGTCATCACGAATGACACACATGCGCAACATGACACCAATCAGGATGGAACGCATACGGTCAGGGGTCTCCTAGTCCGCAGGTAGTGGAGTGCTAGATGACGTGGGCCTCCACCCTACCTGTGAACGGGCCTGGGACGGGGCATCGCTGCTGGTGCATGGTGGTGCAGTCACAGGGTCACGGACAGTGACATGCACAGGCCCCTCCGTGGCGACCTGTGCTGTCTTCTGCCCCTGGCCCTGGACTGCACCACTTGCACCAGTGGTACTACCCCCACCAGGCCCCATGTGCGGCTCAGTAGCGACCTCCTCCTCCTCTGTGGAGACCACCAACCTGGATGTCTCTGCACCGTCTTCCGCCATCACAAGCCCCTGAGGGGGCTCACCCGGCCCTTCCGCTACAGCCGTAGTGGCAGACGCGGCACCAGTCCCCTCGCTCCAAGATGATGACAATTCCTGGGAGGGTGGGGTAGCTGGGCCTTGCGTCGCTGCCCGGTGGAGGCTTCCCCGTCGCTTTGCTACACAACACCGTCTTCACCCTCTTCTTCACTCGCCGCTGCTTAGAGGGAGACATATAACACAAGCATCAGGGTATTGTACAATAGTCCCCTAACAGGATGCAGTAACACATGAGTGGCACTGTCAAACCTCACTTCCATCCTGTCCCTCCACAAAACAGGGGTCACTGCAGGCAACACACATGCAGAAACAGGCACGGCGCATGCAATCAACATCAGCATCCATGTGCAAGAGCCTCTATTGACAGAAATGTTGGCTTCAAACTCACATGCATCAGGGCTCATACTGATCCCATGCACACACATCACCGGAGGGTCACGCATCAGGGCTTGTACACCACAGACACAGTGGATACAAGGATGACTAGACTGCATAATTGAATCAACACATCGTCATCTGACCCTCATCTGGATGTTGCTCAGGCTGACTCGGCACCCCTCTGCATCCTCTGCCTTCAAGAGGCGCCGGGCCCTGCTGAGGATCCTGGCCTTGAAGTCTTCCCAGCGCTTCCGGATGTGCTTGATGTCGCGGGTTGCCACCCCCTCCGTATTGATGGCAACCACTACGTCCTCCCAGATCCTCTCCCATCCTTCCTTATTGGCGCGCGATGGTGTGAAGGGGGCATCATAATGCCCCAGAACTTGCTCCACCAGGGTACCAACTTCCTTATTGCTGAAGCTGGTAGCCCTCTGCCTCTCTGGCTGGGGGTCGCCAGTGGTCTCGGATGGTGTTTGCCCCGACATGGCGACCCCCGAGGCAGGTGTGGGTGGGCAAGTGGGTCCTGGGGCTGGGCTGTGGAGTGATGGTATCCCAGTCGGGAGTCTTCTGTTCTAGCAGGGGCGGACACAGCAACTGGACCGCTGCAGATGGCTGACGTGCAGGTATCAAATAGCAGGGGACGTGGGCAGCAGGCAGGCAGCAGCAGATGGCAGGTGGGAGCGTGCTCAGGACTCTGGGGGGCAGGAAAATGGCCTTTTGGGCAAGTGCCTGGTCTTCCGTTTGTTGTCACGTGGCCAGCTTGATACAGAGTGATTTGGCACGTGAAAAAACTGCATGTCAGCGTGTAATTCGAGGAAAGGCCCTTAGCGCGTAAGCGCGTCTGTGACGTAACGGGCATGGGTGTTGCCCTCAACATGGGTGCATGTTGATTGTACACATGCAATAACTGCACGTCCGGGTGTCACTGCATGCAATTGGAGGAAATGGCCTTAGCATGTATGCGCGTAAGTGACGTTGCATGTGTGGGCTGGCTCAAAAGGCACACGTATGATGCCATTTTCTCGTACATGCTTTTTGTGGCGAGCGAGCGGGTGATTCTTGTACTTCTTGTCAGTTCACATGCGATAATTTCACAACGGTTCCAGTTCGTACTCCCGGTTTACTCAGACAGCGTTCAATTCTTCTTTTGGCGGTGGTGTTGCGCATCTTTTTCACGTTCTTTTTCCAGGCAGACGGTGAGTCGCGCACGTATTTTCCAACTGTGGTTGCCCTCGTGTGTCGTGTACCCCTTCAGAGGTTATTGTAGGCTGCGTGTATCACACGTACACTTATCTTTGTGTTTCTGGGTGGCACAGTGTAATGCGGGTTCATTTTTCCACGCACGTGGTCTACCAGGGGTTGCGTGCACGTTTAATATTGTTTTCAGAGTGCCTGTGCATTGCGTGACCCGTCATCTTCCCCCAGGGGTCACAGACAGCCTTGCTAGAGCACTAGGGTACGAATTCCATCTAGTACCCTACCCCTTTTACCCCAATTGCCCATGACAATTGTTTACTGCAACTCCCATATGCACAAAAACATCAGTGCCATGGTTGGGAGGTGACCAAGTACTAATTAAAATATGTTTATCTCTACCCCTTTTTCCTGTTTGGATCTATAGACCAACATGATTTGTTAACACTTTGTGCAACCAGCCACACCTAGCATGTGTGTAGGCGGGTAGCTGTATTTAGTGGCAGTGCTATCCAGCATGCAGCACATGTTTTGCTTTTCCATCTTGGAGCCCTCAGTGTCTGCTTTTTGCCTCCCTTTCCAACTCATTGACAGTGCATGCATGCCAGGGTTATTGTCATGTGGGACATGTGTAATTTATGTACTGGATCTCTGCCTCGTCAGGCCTATG
The DNA here is from genome assembly GCF_040938575.1 of Ambystoma mexicanum. NCBI lineage: Eukaryota > Metazoa > Chordata > Amphibia > Caudata > Ambystomatidae > Ambystoma > Ambystoma mexicanum. The sequence goes on along the minus strand of NC_090927.1, from coordinate 437,119,014 downwards.
TGTGTGCTATGGTGCTCATGCCTGTTTCCATTTGTTATCTTTCATGTTTTTGCAGGTGATGAAGCACTTGATGCTGTTGAAGAGGAGGATATGGTGCAGACCCAGGAGGAATCACAGCCACAACCGGGCACCACTGGAGAACGTGGGGTGGTGGTGGATGAAAACCCATTTGTCCTACAGACCATGCTGTCCACGGGTGTCTCTGGGTACACCTCCGGAGACCTCTATGAATCAGGTGCTGAATCAGACATTGAGACATATGTGCCATCGCAGGTGAGTGTTTCTGGCAGGGATGCTGTTCTGTCCAACCCACCTGCACCGGGGGTAGACCCCTCTATGGGGATTTCAGTGTTGGAAAGTCTGCCTTTGGTGGTTACGGATGCAGGGTCACACTCCACAATATTTGCTCCTGTTCCTGGGCCAGCAGATCAAAGGAGGAATGCAGTCCTGCAGCCTCAGGCAGTGCCAGCACAGCAAGGTGCACATCACCTTGCCCCAAACAGGTGCCTGCCAACGCGGTGGCCATGCACCACCAGGCAATACTGTGTGGGAGAACTCCATGTACAGTATAGCAGTACAACAGGGGGCATCGTCTGAAATGATGGCTCAGGCAATGGATAGGGTGGACACTTCCATTCTCCCCCCTGAAAGGCAGATGGAGCTCCAGCAGCAGGCAACAGACTCCATTTGCCACTCACACAGGGAGGACATGCTAGCGTCCAACAGGGACCGATGGGCTGGACTGGAGACTCTGCGCACAGCCATATCTGTAGAGTCACAGGCACACAGGGCAGCCCTCAGGTTAGAAAAAAGCTCCCTCAGAGATACTCTGGGTGAACTTGAGGTGTCCCGGAGTACAAGGGCAGAACAGCAGCTGGAGCAGCTGACACGTATGCTGTCAGCTGAGCTCCAGGCAACCCATCAGGAGATCCGGGCATCATGAGAGGCATGGCAGGCAGAAATGCGTGCTACCCGTGAGGTGCTGCATGGGGATCTCCGTACCATTATCCTCCAGAACCAAACCTTCCACAACCGCATGCTTGCTGCCAATGAGGACTTTGTGTGGTCTGCCTCCCATATCACGGCCACCTCCTGATGTAGCAGCAGAAGGTGATTACAGCGAGGACAGTTTTCCCACTGTAGCGTAGCCGTGCAGGCCATGAGCCCATGGAGGGTTTTTTTTTCTCTCAACATCCACGCATGTGGGTGTTGGGGTGCACCCTGTACCTCATCCCTCCTGGGTGGCCTCCCCTCCCGGTCCACACATGGCATTTTTTTGTTTTTTAATATTTTTTTACAGTGTGTTGCTTTGTGTGGCTCCCGTAGGCATCCACTGTGTATTCCAGCTGGGCACATGCAGGTTTGTCCTGTCTTTGGGTTAGATGCTTGGGTTCCTGTCACACACACCCCTCCTGATTCCCCTTTCCATGGGCTTTCAAAGGCTGTGACCAAGTGACAGTAACTTACACAGTGACATTGGGCTCCCATGAGTTGTGTGGCCAGTCTATAGTCAAAACTGTGTGTACATCCCTAGTGGGGATTGTTGTTCGATTATACACTGCATGGTGTTATGATATTTGCTTGTGCAACCATGTCTTTATCGTTATATACATGTAGCTTTTTCATGTTTTAACATGCCCATCTCCTTTGCAGATGCAGTTCATGTTGTATGCAGTACACTGACACATTTGCCTGACAGCAACACTCTGCAGTTGGAAGGGGTCGATGTGCTGCCTTAGTCAGGTTGTTACACTTGCAGTACTTTAATTTTTTGCTGTCATATATTGCCACTGTTTCATCCTGTACTGATGTTTTGTGTTGCTGGTAAGTATTTGTTAATGTGTGCTGTTTCTTATTGATTACTGAGAGCATATTGTCTGTGGCCTGTTTACATTAGGGACAGTGCACTTTGTGACACTTGTGTCATGTGTTGTGCATTCATTTGGTTGCTTTCACAATGCATGCCATGCCATGGTGTGTTGGGTAGCTGAGATGGGGAGGGGTTGGGTGACATGGCACTATTTTGATGTGGTATTTTGCAAGGGGGTAGTCATTCATGCTGTATGAATGTGTGTCTTTTTGTGACACAGCATTGGGTGTCTTTAAGTAGGAAGGGATGCACACAATGTAACACTTCCAGGTGAACAATCTCAGGCTGGTATGGTTGTGACAGTTGACTGTCCCTTATGTCATCATCATTGATTGTCAGCTGGTATGTGCCAGGGCTGTTTGCACTCCGCAGGGGTGGGATTTTAGGTGAAGTAATTTTCCACCAGCTGGGTACGGGCTGCCTCACCACGTGCCCTTTCACCTCCCATGCACAGTGGCCGTGCATGTGGTTGGGGATGTGGGGCGCCACCATTTCCATCGCCATGCCCCGGCGGGTTGAAATGTTGTGCAGAACACATGCTGCCACTATGATCCTGCATACTACTGGGGGCGCATATAACAGCTGCCCACCAGAGCGAAAGCGTGACTTGAGCACTCTGAATGTGCACTCCACTATGCCCCAGGTTGCAATATGGCTGTGTTGTATCTTACCTCGGGTGGTGTGGTGGGGTTCCGAATTGGCGTCATCATGTAGGTGCTCAGAGGGTAGACACTGTCCCCTGGGGAGGTGATGATGGCTATCATTAGTGGGGTTTTCACATTACTCAGTATCTGACCGGCATGCATGTGCAGAGGCATTTATTCTCACCAATCAGCCATGTGTCGCCGTGCCGCCCAGCTTCCAGGTCCCGGTTTAGGGGTGACATTCTGAAAATAAAACATATCATGGCTTGACCCTGGATAGTTGGCATATACTGAAGTGATGATTCCCTTGGCATCACATACTACCTGCACGTTGATATATGTGCTCTGTGGCCCTGCGAGGACGTAGAGCCACATGGGTGCAATCAATGGCACCTAGCACTTTGGGGAAGTGTGCCACCCTGTAAAAGGCCATGGACCACGGCCTGCCTTTCTGCAGGTGTTCTGGGCATATATATTTGCCTGCGGACTGAGGGGCGTGCAGTCATGATGGCCAACACCTGGTGTAGACAGTGTGACTGCGTGGCCTGTGACACACCCCCCACTATGGCACTTGTCTGCTGAAATGAACCAGTAGCCAAGAAGTGCAGTACATTGAGCACCTTTTCCAAGGGGCTCAGTGCTTGCGAGCACAGGGTGGGTGATGTGAGGTCATCCTCCCACTCACTCACCAGGTCGAGGATTATGTGTGGTGGAAATCTGTACCTCCCATACACCTGGTCATCAGGCATCCCAAAAAGGCTGGTCCTGGGTAAAAAAATGCGGGGCCTGGCTATCCTTCTCCTCCTGCGGTGTTCCACGACCACTACTGCGAGGAACGGTATATTGATCATAGCGTCTGAGCTTGTTTGTTGTTTGTGTGCACTTTTATGCTGCGCGGGGCCGCTTACGCCTGCTTCCTGCTGGCGTACGTGTTTCCAGATTAGCGCTTCTTTTTTGGCGCACGCCTTTCCCCTGTTTGATTCCATGAATATGTGTTGTTGGCGCGCGTGTGGGCATTACAAGCATTTACCTCCTGTACTTCCCCTGTAACGCCCACATTTTCACGTGTTGTTATGCCCCATGTTCCGCCCACTTTTCTTGTGTGTGCTGCACTAAATGCGCTTTCCATGTGTGTATAGCGCACGCCGTTTAATGACATGTGCACCTGCATACGCCACCCACGATTTTAGCGCATATCCCAGGATTTACACGCGGACTGAATTCCATGAATCGATGTGCGCGGCTTTGGCACGCGTGCGCTGCTATTTTCATGCTTGCGCTCCCCTTTTTGGCGCACATTTATTCCATAAATCGGCCCGAAAATGTTTATAAAAGAACAGGTGACTTACAAACTAAAGAGGAGCACTATTTAAATATACAACATTACATTAATAAGTATCAGGTAGGGAGGATATGATATTTGTATATTTTTATATTTATAAAGCAATTTTACCAAAGTGCTGTACAGTAATAACAAATACAAATGGTGCAATTTTAAATGCAAAGGAAGAATTGAAGCACAGATAAGTTATCAAATAGAAAGAGGACGAGTTGACATTAAGCCAAGTGAAGGGATGAAGAAGCTCCGACAGACAAGGTCAGTGCATTCCAGAGCATAGGCTCAAGAAAAGAAAAGGAATAGAACTAAGAGGCTGCGCAAGGGGGTTTGGTAACAGTGACAAGAAAGTAGAACTGAGAGCACTGATTGCGAAAAGGTGAAACGAATGAAAGTAAAGATCATTGAAAAGGAGGAGGAAGACCATGAAGGGGTTTGAAAAAATACATACAAAATTACACTCCTACAACACATTCTCCTATGACTCGTGCAGCTACTACATGTGCTCTTGCTACACACAGACACGCTCCTACGAAATACCCTCCTACAACACATGTTTCTATGACACACACTCACGTGTTCTAAGGACATGTAGTCCTAGGACACACATTCTTACAACACATACTCCTACCACACGGGCACCTACAACATGTGCTTTACATGTATTACAACACACACTTTTATGATGCATGCTCTTATGACATGTGCACCCAGGACAGGTGCTCCGAGGACGTGTGCACCTAGGACACATGCACCTTGGGCACATGCCCCTACAACACATGCACCGGGAACACATGCAGCTATGATACATACACCTACAGCTTGTGGTCCTATGAAACATGCTCCTACCTCACATCTTATGACAAAGTTTAATGCCCCGAGCTCCTATGACATGTGCACCTATGGCAGGCACTGTTTTGACGCACACTCCTATTACACACACTCCTAAAATGCATGTTCCTATGACAAGCACACCTACTAAACAGGTGCCTACTACACATATCAAGTGGGCATATGACACATGCTCCTGCAACATGCTCAACGGAGATGGAACAAATGTACACTTTTCATGCAATCTGTACCAAGATGTACATCAGTTTCACAGTTCATACATTTTGCAATTTACATCTGAAAAGTCATATCAGTGGAAGGGCTGATTTTGATGCTAGTTTTCAGGGGGTGTAGTATATATTTTCCATACAATCTGTATCAAGAGGCGTATGGTTATCACAGTTTGTACATTACACAATTTACATCTTTTGAAAACAGAAAGTTAGGCCTGATTTTGTGAACGTTTTTAAAAGCTATAAATTACATACAAGTTCTAATTGGAGAAGTCATATACACATCTATTATGAATTAAAGTTAAAGTTTATTTTCAAATTCTACATGCATGTGTTAGAAAATTACAATTTGTATATGTACACTAACATACTTCTAAAAACCTCATATAACATTCAGAACCACATACAAAAACCTCATATGAAAGTCAAACCTGATTTCAATGTAAGTTTTCATACATGTGAAAAGGCATATAGAACATGAGCATCTCATGACTTTATACTGAACACTCATGGGCTACTTATTCATCATACACTCACACACCAGACACCAAGCACTCATACGCCTTGCACAACAGAGCCTAACACCACACACTCCGAAGACATACATTTCTACAACATATACTCCTATGACAAACCCTCCAATGATACAGATGTTTTTTCTGCATGCTCCTACAATGCATGCTCATAAGGCACATGCTCCTAAAACACCTTTAGGTAATGATGCACACTTTTGTCACAGACCGTTATGACACATGATCCTATAACACACAATCGTACAAAACATGCTCCAACGACATACACAGCATACAATCTTACGACACATACACCTATGCAATGCTCTGTTATGCAACATGCTCTTATGTTACACACAAACCTATACTGCATGTTCTTACAACAAATGCTAGTATTATGACAAACACTCAGAATCAATAATCACGTAACCATAAAAAAAAGTTTCAATTCTTTCAAAAGCAACATTTTTGAAAAGGGTTAAGGTTAAACCAACAAAAACTACAGTCTACAACCGTCTATAATGTTAAGGTAACAACATAATAAAGATTACCAATAAATAAAAATGTATATATTAAATTAAAAACAAATATCATGGTTATCTTAACTATTGAAAGTAATGTAATGTGTTGTATGAATATATGTTTGTTATTAATAAAAATGCAAACTGTATTTATTTATGTTTTAATGTGTTACATTTGAGCTGCTTTTGTTAGTATTTTACTTTGCATTGTTGATTGAATTTAATTTAGTACACACATTTCATGTATACATTTCTTACACACTGTAATGACTATAAATGTTGTGTATATATTGTTATTATCAGAAGTAAATGTTACTAAGTTTTTACTGTATACAATACCTTCATAATTTGTTGTTTACTGTATATTTGCTTTTTATAAGGTTGTGTTTACTGTTTAGTATTTAGTAAATTATATGTATTTACAATGATAACATCTAACTTGTCAATTGATATTTTTGTAAATGTTAAGTATTGCACTTGAATGCTTATGCATGCATTGTTATTGTAGATTTATTTTTTTAAATGGTCTGTGTCTATGCTGTGTGAAATACAGTGAAACAACATGTTAAATGCACTTTATTGTTGCAGCACACAATCTAAAAACCAAATAAATTCACCAGTTATGACAAGCTACACATCCATAATTTGTGCCCACATCATGTACTGCTCAGACTAACACACAGTATATCAAAGATGACATCCCAAATAGCGTCATTGATTACATCACTGATAACACCATATATCCTGGTAAGTGGTTTTTATCTAGTGACAGTAAGCAGTTTATACACATGACATAACCTGGACATACTGCATTGAAATCATGATGCAGACTCTCTAAAGGTACTGCATATGTACACGTTAACCTTGCAGAATGTCCTTAGCTTACTTTAGTTAGAGTTTGACCTAAGGTAATGATGTACATGCATGTAATAATATGCAGGTCCAAAACAGATAACAAAATGGCTATGCTTGATATGCATGATGAAGGACTCTCATCTTAGTTTCATTTTCTAGTCATAGTGTTTTGTTCCTCTTACTAGAGTTTCCTTGTGTGTGCATCTGATTTGTATGTATTGATGCTCTAAGTATAAAATGTATATACCCAAATGTGTCTAGTATTTCTTGTATACATATCCCTTGGCTCCAGTATAACATTAGTCAAGGTTCTAATAGGCTTGTACTTTTGATTCTACTTGCTAAATGAACCACATAAAGAGTAGTCTACTTCTATGGTCCATTCTGCAGCCATTCTATGTCAAGACAGAGGCGAGCATTATGCTTCATATTCTATTTATTCCTGTCTCCAGCAGTTTGAACAATAAACATTTGTTAACATTTTATTTGGAGGGAAATCATTTTTTAAAATTTTGTTTTACTTTCTTAAAACAAAACTACATTTTCCTTCTGCCCCAGGTCTACTGTAGTCCTCGTGACCTGTCCACGTAACCCTAGTCCATTCACTTCCTGTGCTCTCCCTCCTCTTTCCTGCTCTCCAAGCAGATAAGAACCTCTTACGCCTAGCTGCGTAGATTAGGTGATTTGAAGAGTTAGAAATGGTTAGAATAAGTAGTAAAAGCGAGAAAAAACAGTAATGCTCATTAGTAACGCGCAAAAGCTTTCTTATAGCGCTACGCAAAGGTTTAGGATTACCCTGAGGTAGATTGACTAACGCATATTAAGAGTGTTTAGTATACAAATTTGAAGTATAGTAACAAGGACCGAGTGAGGAGGAGGTGGCGACCCTGTGCCGCATTACCGATACTAGGGGTCCAACCTCCCCCTCAAGTCAAAGCGGGCTCGCCGTTCAGACAGGGAGCCGCATTCGCACTGACAGTGCAAAACAGCCCCCACCCATGTGGGGGCAGAGCTAGGAGCGTGATTGCGACTTAAAGGGGCCCCCACCATCAGGGGGTGGAGCCAAACCTCCGAAAGCGCAAGGAGGCTCCACAGGAGCCGAATAAGAGCACAGAGCTCACCAGGGGAGAAGGAGCCCAAATAAGAGCATGCAGCTCATTGGCGGGGAAAGAGCCCCACCCTCGCAATGGAGGCGCTCCAACGCGCAGACAAGCAAATTCTAACACTTGTGTTTGCACAGAGTCACAGAAGCAAAATGATCCTTATTAAGTATTATAAAGACAAGCGCTTTATACCAGACAGTGCCCTCTTGCAATAAAGGGCATTTAACACACAGAGCTAAAAGAACACTAGCTCAGAATAACACAGAGAGCAAACTCTGCTCTGCAAGTAAAGGTGCAGCCTCAAACACATCAAAAGTGAGCAGTGGACGTGCTACTACACCAAGAAAGGTATTGAAAGGCACGTATCTGCACTGAAAATGATGGATTTCGAATGTAGTGAAGAGGAGCAGGAGGCAGCCTACTCAGAGGACCTAGCCCACAGCTTCAAGGAAGTGGTGGGAGACTCACTTATAGAGGCAGTGGCTCAAGGGGTAAGGCCCCTCCAAGACAGGCTGGCGACAATAGAGCTATATCTGAGCCAGAAAGAGAAGAGTACCATATCAGAAAGCAGCACGTCCACAAAAGTCCCTTTGGAGGACCCACAGGGGAGAAAATGGGCCGGGAAGAGCAAGAACTCTTCTGACCCCCCGGGCCAAACAGACGGGGTGGAACCAAAGACCCCTGAGGCTACCGATGCATTCCAAAAATTGAGAGGCGCTTTCATTAAGAAGTCGGGAGTGCCGAGCCTCAATACCCCCGACCCAGGGGAAGATAATATGGGCGAGGAGGAGCAAGGTTCAGAAGAAGAACCAGTAAGGTCTCCACAATCCTCACAAGATAATATAGACAAGGTAGAAGTACAACCTCCCCCCAAGAAAAAGTTGAGGAAACTCAACAACATTGAAGAAGAAGAAGGGACATCAGATATGTTCCAACCAGAGGATATACGAAACGCGAGGTCCTCAGAATGGCTGCCATCGCCCAGTGTCACTCAATACATGATCAACAGGTTATGGAAAGCTCTAGAGAAAGAGGTCCTTGTAACGCTCACCTGATTCTCGCAGAGGCGCCGGTCTTGACTGGGCGACTACCGTATCTTCAAAGGTGATGTGTAGCACCCGGTTGGCTCTTTGGGCTGGACCTCTGTGCACTGTATGCCTGACGTGTAGAGTAAGATGTCTGCAATAGAAAATATGGGGTTAATGAACTGGGGTTATTGGGGTGTCCCTATCTCTTTCCTCTTCTCCTCTCCTGTAGACCCCCAAAGGTTAACGCTCTCACCTTAGGTAAGTGAATGCCGAGCTCTCCATCTGCCTCGGGGCAGGGTGCTGTAACCAGTTTCTTCACTGGATAGGTAGCGCAGGCCTCTTGACTTCAGAGGACTGCTGTCCGTCGTTTACTGCACGAACGGTAAGTTTCGAGTCATTCAAATGTCTTTAAAGTCTTTAGTAATGATGTCTCTTGTTTTGCAGGGTTCCGGCGATGGCGGATGACGGGCTGAAGTGAGTTGAAGATGGAGCCCGTGTGATGAATAGAAGCGCCTGGAAGCACGTAAGTAAGCGCTTGTTGCCTGCTTCACTATGCGCTCTAACTGTCTTTTTATTTTGCAGGTACGAGTTCGGAGCGGCTGCAGGGTGCCGGAATACCCACTGGATTAGATGTGGAAAGGAGTAATGGCACGTGAGTATTAAAGTTCCCCAATGTCTTTAAACGCACCTTGTTTTGTCTTTCAGATGCGGGATGCAGCACCGAAGGCCTCCGGAGCGTGCGAAGAGTTGGTAAACTTTTGTCTTTCAGATGCTGGAATGCAGTGTGAAGACCTCCGGAGCGCACGAAGAGTAGGTAAGCCTTTGCCTTTCAGATGCCGGGATGCTAACCTGTTCTTTCTTGTCTTTATAGGTGTTGCTGAAGACTGGATTCAGGATGGTAAGCCTTTGCCTTTCAGATGCCGGAATGCTAACCTGTTCTTTCTTGTCTTTAGAGGTGTTGCTGAAGACTGGATTCAGGATGGTAAGCCTTTTTCCTTAGGCCCAGGACCGGATGCAGAAGACACGATGAGCGTTCTGCTGCAGAGGTTGCAGAATAACGCAAAGCAAGATTCATCCACCGGGTGTGGTTTAAATAGCCTCCTGTAGTGCTTAGGTGTCTCCTTCCACAGCCACGCCTAAGTAAGAAAAGAGTTCCTGGTAAGAAAAGAGTTCCTGCCTTCCAGAAGAGTTCCAGTGTTCTGAATCTAGGGAGTGGCTCCAGCCCCACCCAACAGGAAAAGTAGTTCCAAACAGAAGAGGATCAGAGGCTCAACTGGCAGGCAAGTAAGCAGCATGGTCTGCTGAAGGTAAGTCCACCCAAGCATTATGAGCCCGGCGCTTCCAGCGCTGGGACTGGGCGTATTTATGAGCCTGGTGCCACTGGCGCCAGGACTGGGTCCAAAAGGTCCCAATTGGGACTGGTTGGCACTCGGAACCTGGGTTATGGATCTGCTTCCAAGGGAGTTGGGAAAACCCTGACCTTTTGGAAGCAGAGATCATGACAGTACCCCCCCTCAAGGCCCCTCCCAAACCGGGCTTCTCCGGGGGTTTTGGCTTGTCAGGAAATGTTCGGTGAAATCTTTTGATTAGGCGAGGAGCGTGGACATATTCAGCAGGTTCCCAGGATCTCTCTTGGGGGCCGTAGTCTTTCCAGTCAATTAGGTAGAATAGTTTAGATTTGGAGATCTTGGAGTCCAGAATGCTTTTGACTTCAAACTCGAGTTCTCCATCCACTAGGATAGGTTTTGGAGATTTGGTTAGTCGGGTTTGAGGTTGCACGGGTTTTAATAGAGAGACGTGGAAGACCGGATGTATCTTCATGTGCGGGGGCAAGTCCAACTTGACCGCTACTGGGTTTACTATGGTAGTGATGGAATAGGGACCAAGGTATCTTGGGTTGAATGTGCGTGGCCCTTTTAGAGATAGATATTTGGTGGATAACCAGACTTGATCCCCTACTTGATAGTGAGGGGCTTCCTTCCGATGTTGATCTGCTCCTTTCTTGTATTGTTCTTTAGCCCTTTGAAGGTGAGAAACAGCTTCTTTAAAGGCTTGGGTGATTGTAGAATGCAGGTAGTCTACTGCTGGTGTTTCAAGATCTTGGAGGGGATCCAACTCCGAGGTTCGAGGGTGACTGCCGTACAAAAGAAAAAACGGGGTTTTCCCAGTTCCCGAATGGACAGAGTTATTGTAGGCATACTCGGCTATCCAAAGGACATCTTTCCAAGTTTTTTCAGTTTGTTGCAGCATGCAGCGTAAATACTGTTCCAGAGTTTGATTGGTCCTCTCGGTTTGTCCGTCGGTCTGAGGGTGGTGACTGGTCGATAATCTCACATCAATTTGAGCCGACCGACAGCAACTTCGCCAAAAATGAGAAATAAATTGACTACCTCGATCCGAAATTAGAACTGAAGGAAAACCGTGCAGTCGGACGATGTTTTCGAGAAATTCTCGGGCCAGAGTTGCTGCTGTTGGCAAGCCTTTGAGCGGAATGAAATGCGCCATCTTGGAGAATAAGTCCACGATTACTAGAATCGTATTGTATCCGGAGCATGGAGGTAGATCGGTGATGAAGTCCATAGAAAGCGTATGCCAAGGGCGAGGTGGGATGTCAATAGGGCGTAAGAGGCCTGCTGGTCTATCCTTTTGACTCTTGTTTTGGGCGCATACTCCACAGGACATTATAAAGTCTCTGATATCTTTTTTCCAAGACGGCCACCAGAAGTAGCGCTTGATCTTTTCTGAGGTCTTGGCTATACCGGGATGACCTTCCATTAAAGAGTTGTGATAACAAGAGATTACTTTTTTCTGTAAATCTGTGCTGGGTAGGTATAATCGTTCTTGGAAATACAATAAGTTGTCCTTTACTGCAAAGTCCTTTCCCTGCAGATGCCAATTCTGTATGTCTGCTGGAGTTACAAGTTGCCTGGCTTTATCCTTAACTTCCTCTATGGATTCTGTGGCGATTACACCCAGAATTCTTTGTTCGGGAATGATTGGTACAGGTTTAGGGTTGACCAAGTGTTCTTCCACTCCCATCCGAGAAAGGGCATCGGCTTTACCGTTCTTTGTACCAGGTCGATAGGTAATTATGAAGTCAAACTCGGCAAAGAATAATGCCCAACGGAGTTGTCTAGAGGATTGGGCTTTTGCGGTCTTCAAATATTGCAGGTTTCAGTGATCCGTAATCACAATAACGGTGTGTCGGGCCCCCAGCAGATAATGCCGCCAAGCCTTAAAGGCAGACTTGATAGCCAGAAGTTCCTTGTCAGTAATCGTGTAATTGATTTCAGGAGGCGAGAATTTGCGGGACCAAAATGCCACAGGATGCAACTGATTGGACCGGGTCCTTTTGTGATAGAACTGCCCCCATGGCAAGGCTTGAAGCATCAGTTTCCACGATGTAGGGGAGTTCGGGGCGAGGGTGTTTTAAGATTGGTGCAGAGATAAATTTAGTCTTCAAATCCTGGAAAGCTTGTTCCGCCTCGGTAGACCATTCAAAACGTTTGTTTTTCTTTAACAAGGCAGTGATGGGCTGGACTATTCGAGAGAATTCGGGGATAAACCTGCGGTAAAAGTTAGCGAAGCCTAACATGCTTTGCACACCTTTTACGGAGGATGGTGATGGCCATTTGAGAACTGCATCGACCTTCTTTGAATCGATACGCACTCCGCCAGGTGATAATATGAATCCCAAGAATTCAACTTCAGTCACGTTGAAAACACATTTTTCCAACTTAGCGAAAAGTTTGTGTTGACGCAATCTTTCGAGGACCATTTTCACGTGTTTCCGATGTTCAGATTCCGATGAAGAATAAACGAGGATGTCGTCAATGTAAACAACAACACATACATCTATGAGCTCTCTGAGGACATCGTTCATAAAATATTGAAAGGCGGCCGGGGCATTGCAAAGTCCGAAGGGCATGACCTGATATTCAAATAGCCCATACTTGGTGCAGAAGGCCGTCTTCCATTCATCGCCCTCTTTTACTCGTACCAAGTGGTAAGCTCCTCTAAGATCCAGCTTTGTATATATGCATGCTTTTCTGACTTGGTCCAGGAGTTCAGGGATCAAAGGTAACGGATATCTATTCTTAACGGTGATCTGGTTCAGGGAGCGATAATCGATACAAGTTCTAAGGTCTCCTTCCTTTTTTGGAACGAAGAACAAAGCTGAAGAAGCAGGGGACTTGGAAGGACGAATAAACCCATTTGCCAGGTATTGATCCAGGTATTGTCGAAGGTGAAGGTTCTCAGGCTCGGTGAGGGCATAAATTCTACTACAAGGAGGAGTAGATCCAGGTATCAGGTCTATCTGGCAGTCATAAGACCTATGAGGAGGTAGAGAGTTAGCCTGATCCTTCCGGAAAACATCTTGGTATTCTAGGTATTCGGGAGGTAACTGGGGAGTCTCTGAAGAAATTGCGGCCAGTGCAACACCAGGTGGAGGGTGACAAGTAGAGACACATTCTGGAAACTGGACCGTTCTTGCTCGCCAATCGATCAGAGGATTGTGTTTCTCTAACCAAGGTATTCCTAGAATAATCTGAAACTGAGGGGCCTTGATCACATCGAACACGATCTTCTCATGGTGTCCATCTTGACTTACTAGCGTCACCTCTTGAGTGGTATGCGTTACTGGCCCGGAGGCTATCTCCGTACCATCCACCGTAGTAATGACGTCCTTTACAGCCTTGGGACAAAGAGTTAGATTCATCCTCAAAACCATTTCATGATCCACATAATTGCCGATGGCACCGCTGTCGACGTAAGCTTCAATTGCATGTAATCGATCCGGATTATCAGGGCTAATGAGGACCATAGGTATCATGAAATGCGAGGTCACGGAACTGGTTTTCACGCTCGGCAAGAGGACCTCTATTCTTGTCGGGCGAGGTCGTTTCCCTGCTCAGAGTTTGTAACTTTGGTAACTGCAGCTCCTACTGCCTTCTTGGCAGGTTTCACCGGACAGTCTCGAAGAAAGTGGCCTGAGTTTCCGCAATATAGGCATAATTGCAACTGTTTCCTCCTTTCCCGCTCCCTTTGTGTTAGAGGACCTTTCAGACCCCCTATTTGCATGGGTTCCCCGGAGTCTACTCCTTTGGAAGGAGTTGGCGGTTTGGAAAATACTCGAGCATCAAACTTGGAACGATCGGCCTTCCTGTTCTGCAGCCTGTGATCTATTTGAACGACCAAGTCTATATAATCCGAACAGTCTTGTGGGGGATTCACTACTTGGGCTAAAACGTCTTTGGGCTCTCCACGTAGACCTCTATAAAACAGCGTAATCCTTTTGTCCTCAGGCCATTGAGTTTCCACTATTAGTCTATTGAAAGATGCAATATAAGCCAAAAGGTCTTGATTACCCTGTCGCAACGAAAGAAGCTCATTGTCCAAGGCCTGCCCCTGTGAATGTCTTGCGAACAGTTTTTCCATACTAAGCTGAAAGGCTTGAAAATCATGGAGAACCGGATCATCTTGATTAACTAGAGGGATCGACCAGTCTGCCGCATTGCCACTAAGGTACGAAAGTACAAAAGCTACTTTTGCTTGATCAGTTGGAAAGGCTGCTGACCGGCATAAGAAGTGCAACCGGCACTGATTGATAAATACTGCAAACCTCTTTGGGTCACCAGAAAATCGTTCGGGCGGAGCCAGAGGTACATTCCCAGGTAGGTTGATCTGCACTGGATTCATAGAGGATGTTGAAGGAAGATTTGCCCCTGATGCGGGTAACGGGGTCTGTCCGGCTTGTGACTGTAGCACTTGTCTAGCAAGATTGTCTGTTCTCTCCTTGGAAATAATTAGTTCCCTTCTTAGAGCATTCGTTTCCTGACGAGCTGCATGCACTTCTGCCCTTAGTTCCCCAAGTAACCGGGCTAGGGGGTCAGTATCCGAGGTTTCCATAGCGCCTGGGCGAGAGTTTTGCGGTAGGCTTTGCGTTCTGTAACGCTCACCTGATTCTCGCAGAGGCGCCGGTCTTGACTGGGCGACTACCGTATCTTCAAAGGTGATGTGTAGCACCCGGTTGGCTCTTTGGGCTGGACCTCTGTGCACTATATGCCTGACGTGTAGAGTAAGATGTCTGCAGATAGAAAATATGGGGTTAATGAACTGGGGTTATTGGGGTGTCCCTATCTCTTTCCTCTTCTCCTCTCCTGTAGACCCCCAAAGGTTAACGCTCTCACCTTAGGTAAGTGAATGCCGAGCTCTCCATCTGCCTCGGGGCAGGGTGCTGTAACCAGTTTCTTCACTGGATAGGTAGCGCAGGCCTCTTGACTTCAGAGGACTGCTGTCCGTCGTTTACTGCACGAACGGTAAGTTTCGAGTCATTCAAATGTCTTTAAAGTCTTTAGTAATGATGTCTCTTGTTTTGCAGGGTTCCGGCGATGGCGGATGACGGGCTGAAGTGAGTTGAAGATGGAGCCCGTGTGATGAATAGAAGCGCCTGGAAGCACGTAAGTAAGCGCTTGTTGCCTGCTTCACTATGCGCTCTAACTGTCTTTTTATTTTGCAGGTACGAGTTCGGAGCGGCTGCAGGGTGCCGGAATACCCACTGGATTAGATGTGGAAAGGAGTAATGGCACGTGAGTATTAAAGTTCCCCAATGTCTTTAAACGCACCTTGTTTTGTCTTTCAGATGCGGGATGCAGCGCCGAAGGCCTCCGGAGCGTGCAAAGAGTTGGTAAACTTTTGTCTTTCAGATGCCGGAATGCAGTGTGAAGACCTCCGGAGCGCACGAAGAGTAGGTAAGCCTTTGCCTTTCAGATGCCGGAATGCTAACCTGTTCTTTCTTGTCTTTATAGGTGTTGCTGAAGACTGGATTCAGGATGGTAAGCCTTTGCCTTTCAGATGCCGGAATGCTAACCTGTTCTTTCTTGTCTTTAGAGGTGTTGCTGAAGACTGGATTCAGGATGGTAAGCCTTTTTCCTTAGGCCCAGGACCGGATGCAGAAGACACGATGAGCGTTCTGCTGCAGAGGTTGCAGAATAACGCAAAGCAAGATTCATCCACCGGGTGTGGTTTAAATAGCCTCCTGTAGTGCTTAGGTGTCTCCTTCCACAGCCACGCCTAAGTAAGAAAAGAGTTCCTGGTAAGAAAAGAGTTCCTGCCTTCCAGAAGAGTTCCAGTGTTCTGAATCTAGGGAGTGGCTCCAGCCCCACCCAACAGGAAAAGTAGTTCCAAACAGAAGAGGATCAGAGGCTCAACTGGCAGGCAAGTAAGCAGCATGGTCTGCTGAAGGTAAGTCCACTCAAGCATTATGAGCCCGGCGCTTCCAGCGCTGGGACTGGGCATATTTATGAGCCTGGTGCCACTGGCGCCAGGACTGGGTCCAAAAGGTCCCAATTGGGACTGGTTGGCACTCGGAACCTGGGTTATGGATCTGCTTCCAAGGGAGTTGGGAAAACCCTGACCTTTTGGAAGCAGAGATCATGACAGTCCTTCAGAGAATGAGGGCAGAATGTCCAAAGTCCGAACTCCCAGGAAAAGTAGCGGGAGCTCCAGAGCTTGATCCAAAAATGTTGGCCTTTGTCTCAAAGACCACCAGGGATCCCAGAAAAGGATCCATCGATCCTGGAGAAGTTGTCAAGCGAAAGTGCTAGACCTAGCGGGACCACTAGCAAAGATCATGGACTTAGCTGAGCGAGCAAAACATACTGGGGAAGAAGTACACCCGGATGTACTCGCCAGCTGGGCCCAGAGAGCAGTTTGCCTCCTTATGCTAATTGCGCCATATCTTCAGAATGCAGAAGAGGATTACTCAAGATAGACTCTAAGCTAGGCGACCTAGCGTCATATGAAGCTGGCGAAGCAGCCCAAGGACTGCTATTTGGGGAAACCTTCGGGAAAGAGATGGGGAGATTTGTAGGGACCTACACCTCATTGGAGAAAGTTCAAACATCAATAAAGAAAATATTTCCCAGGATAGTTTTTGGCAGGACCGGTCGGTACCGAATCCGAGCGACCAGTCTCTATCAAGCCACGAGAAGGCCTCAGAACAACAGAGCCCACTATTGGGAGAACAGGCAGCAGGACATCTTCTTTCCACTAAGAGGCTGCTTCCCAAGAGGAAGGAGAAGAAGAGGATAGGGAAGAGGACAAAACTTCCCCTCAGGTGAGACAGCACGCTTACCTGCCAGTGGGGCGGAGAACATTGAGGTTTTGGGAGAACTGGCACACGCTTTCCAGCGACGCCTGGGTACTGCAGACAGTCAAAGGCCTGCAGCTAGAATTCACACAGATACCATATCAATCCCATCCCCCCCACCCATTGTATTTAGCATTAGCAGAGAAAGAGATCGTAGATGCAGAACTGCGAGGACTGGCAAGAAAAAGGGCAATAGAACCTTGCTCGACAAACCTCGAGTTTATAAGCAATATGTTCCTTGTTCACAGGAAAGACAAAGTGTGGCACGTGATAAACTTGAGAGAAATGAAAAAGTGGGTGGTGTATCACCACTTCAAGATGGAGGGAATCCATCAGCTCAGAGACACCCTCAGACAGGGCAACTGGCTCACAAGAGTAGACTTAAAGGATGCATACCTCACGATACCAGTGCAGGAGAAGTACCGTCCCTTCCTAGCATTCGACTGGGGCGGACAATTGTGTCAATTTGTGACTATGCCATTCAGACTAGCCTTAGCGCCCTGGGCATTCACGAAACTCATGAAGCCAATAGCCGCAACGATGACAGAGAAAGGGATCAGAACGATTATATATCTGGACGACATCTTGCTGATGGCAAACAGCAAGGAAACGCTCATATACCAGACAAACTGGGTGTCAGACCTCCTGAAGTCATTAGGTTTCCTAGTGAATCAAGAGAAATCAGAGATGACACCAGCGAAGAGGATGGAATTTCTAGGATTCATCATAGATACCAGAAAGGCGACACTAGAACTTCCGCTCAGGAAAATAAGAGACATAAAGCGAGAGATAAGGAATTGCCTCAGCAAAACCCTCATTTCTCTGTGGACGATAGCGAGAGTAGTGGGGCTGCTAGCAGCATCGATACAAGCAATATTCCCAGGACCCTTACACTATCGGGCCCTTCAGTGGCTGAAAATAAAACACCTAGAGCAGGGCCTACAATACCATCAACTAGTACCTCTAGATGGAGAGCCAAAGACGGAACTACAGTGGTGGTTGCAGAACATGGACGCCTGGAACGGGAAAGCCATATTTGGTGACCAGCTCGATCTAGTGATAGAATCAGATTCCAGCAGAATGGGGTGGGGAGCCCATTGCAGAGAACCAGAGACATGAGGGAAGTGGAGTTCAGAAGAGCTCAAATTATATATCAACTGTCTAGAATTGCAAGCCGGATTGTTTGCAATCAAAGCTTCTACGAAGGACAAAAGTGAATTCTTGTATCCTGCTGAAGATGGACAACATTTCAGTGGTCAGGTACATCAATCACTTAGGAAGGACGAAGTCCAAGTTATTGGCGGAACTAGCCAAAGACTTTTGGCATTTTTGTCTAGAATCAGGGACGTCAGTTGTAGCGGAATATCTCCCAGGCTACCAAAACATAATAGCGGACTGGAATTACAGATGTTTAACAGACACCAGCGATTGGATACTGGACAAGGAGATTTATCAGCAGGTAGAAGGGATCTGGGGACCAGCACATACAGATCTGTTTGCGTCCAGGCTTAGCGCAAAAGAGTAAGTATTTCAGCTGGAGGCTATATCCGACAGCAGCAGGGGTAGATGCCTTTCTGCAGGATTGGAGAGGATAAATGCATTACGCCTTTCCGCCATTCGTTATGATGAACAGAGTGCTAACAAAAGTGCACAGGGAGAGGGCAACATTGATAGTGGTAGTGCCAATATGGAAGTCACAAGTATGGTGTCTGGCATTAATGAAATTAGTGACAGATTACCCAAGAATACTACCAGCACGGGATAGCCTACTCATGGACCCAGTTGGGTCATATCATCCTCTGAGACTGAGCGGGATGCTCCCGCTCATGGCGTGCAGGATAGCAGGAGACCAGAAAATATCATATCTAAACATTTTGAACACAGATTATAGAATTTTGTAAATTGAATGAATTAACTATTTAATTAAACAAGACAAATGAAAAATCAACTAACAGACTCATTTGCAGATATAAAGAACTAATGCACGAGAAAAGATATTCTCATTGCAACGCTTGTGCATGTGATCCTTGCCCCCCCATCAATCACCCCAATCAAGTACAGTGGACATTATTAACAGTTTAGATGAAGTTTGTATCCCTTCTTCCACTAATAATGAACAAATATTACTTCCCTATTCCCTCATTTGTGTTGTCCATTGTGATTCTCCCCCAATATTCTATTTGTAAATAATGTATGAACAATATGTAATGTATGTAAACTATGTATTTTACTATATTTATTTTATATTCCTGCACATATATATGTATATATTTATTCATTTTTAAACCCAATTTGGTGTCCACAGACTACATATTTGATCCAAATACAGACACCACAATAGAGAGAAAGCATTTATGCAAAATTATATAAAATGTCACCAATTACACATCAAAATTGCCTATCAGTAATATGCAACTAGAAAGCTCAAATACTGAGCAATCTTTCTCCTATATAATGATAAAATGTTTATAACTCAATCCCTCATATAATATTAAAATGCACACAGTCACTGGACAGGTCTGCTCATCACAGAAATGATTAATGAGTCCACAAACGTCAGTGCAGATCTGCGATCATGTTGACGCATACAATTAATGTCACTCTGAGCATGCTGATGTGCATAAACGCAGTGATCTATCCGTAAATGGCCACGAACGTCACAACTCAGCTATGCACCTCCGGCATGATGATGTTGTCTGCGAGTGGTGTCTGTTTTCTGCAGTCACATATACAGCCATTTTACTCACTTCAACTAACTTTATGGTTCAATCTGTGCCCTTCCAGAAGTTCTGCTGCTATTCCTTGCTGTCTTATTCCTTTTGTTGAAATTTGTATGCTTTTTTCCAGCCTCTGAAATCTGCAGACACGGAAAAAGGTCAGAGGACAGGGCATCCAAGAGAACAGACCCATTTCCTAGAGGCATTCTCAATCAGACTCACATCCTGAGATAACTTTGGGGACATCTGTTTGCTTTTTGAAGAAGCTATAAAAACTGCATCCACCTTGACCATTTCTCCCCCTCAGGGACTACTAGCACCATCATCTGGAGGACACGGAGGAGAGAAAGGCAGGGGCACTGGACCAAATGAGCCACAGGACGAATAGATGGATGATTCTCATGTGGAAGAATTCCCAGAGAGGTAAAACGTCCAGAAAGAATCTTGGGTGCAGCAGATTTTCAGTAGTAATACATTTTATTTGGATACAAAAATTCATAAAAGTAAGAAATACAGATATAAAATGCAGTCATATAAAAATCCATACATTAAAACAATGAAATTAAAATTCAGCCAATATCCTCAGGTTGAACAATAACAAAAACACTGGAACTCTACCCACCTACTTGACGGGGGGTGTCACTTTGTCCTGTATAATCTTCTGGTGCACTTTCAATGCCCTACTTACAAAGATCGACAGTACCCAAGATGCCAGAGAGGCTTCTGCTTTCAACAGAAAGAGAATCAGAGGACCATACTGAGTAAACCTTTAACAACGGTTAGGGGCAGGACAAATGCTCAGGATGCCAGATGTGTGGCACTGAGTTTGGAGCCACAATCTGACATGGCCAAAATGGGCAGTTCTCTAGTGACACAACCTCCCATTCACTGCAACACCTGCACATTCCGTCTAGCCACTCTAAGAAAGGCATTTGACCCATACTATTGGGATGGAAATGAGCATATCCCACTCTTCTAGGTACTTCCATATAAGGTGATCACCATATGAGGTGATGTAGCGAACAAGAGGGGAGTTTCCTGCACTATCAAGCACCATGTAGAGTCACTGTAGCGCTTAGAAGTAGATGTGCAGCACTAGAAAACCCACAGCCCATGACTCCATTTTGTATTAGGCCCAAATGGGATAGGTTGTAGGCTTGCGCTGTTCACGTTCCCGGCTCTCTAAACCTAATTTCCATAAGGCAGATTGACTCCACAGAACCCCGTTCCCATTGAAGCCCACTGCCCCTTGTCCCTCCAGTGTTGCAAATATTTAGTATCTTCGAAAGGAATGCACCCTGTAAGAGCGTTAGACAACACTAGGCTCCACGCTGCATCCATTAATTTCCACTAAAGTGCCATTAGGCCTCCAGTCCCCACCCAACCAGTCCAGAACCAGACCCGGCCCCTGACCCAACCACCACACCTTTGCATTCCCTGATAAGCAAGTGACCCCCCTGTACCAACACAAATAAAGCGGTCGTAGACAATCTAAGCATGCACGGCTGTGTTTATTTCAAGCATGAAAACATAGCCCTTATAAAATGAGGTACAAGGAGGGATAAATTAAAGATCAAAGTCCTGGGTGGAGACCTTGAGTGCAGGAACTGCGATATCAATGAAGCCCTGAATGTGTGGACCAGCATGACTATATTTTATCCTCCCTTCCCCCTGGCACCATTTCCTGTGCAACCCAGGTGCTGTGCCTGCCACAATGAAATAACCAGGCTTAGCAGGTTTAGTTTAGACAGAAACAATGTATTAATGTGCACCCCGACCTTCACCACAAGGATAAGACCAGCTGACCCAAGTGGATCCAGACCAACGTGGAAGAACTAACCAATTACCGCCTGACATCCCCAATGGAGCAGATTTATGTGTAGGGTACCCCCAATCAGTGGCATCCATTTGTACTGTATATTATGATGATTGTGGGGTTTTTAAGCCATGTTTGCAACTGTAAGAGTCAGAGCACTCTCGAACAGCAGAGGCCTTTCCTGATATTTGTATTCTGTACAATTAAACCTTGTTATCCTTGCCTCGCTATCTCCTGGCCTATTTCCCTAGCAGGTTGTCTTTATTCTGGAGTGTGCGTAGGAAAGTGACTTGCCTTCATTTGGTGACCCTTAGGACATGATTCCATCGTTCCCATACTAGCAGAGGTATCCAGGTGGCCTCTGCAGAAGGGCCGTGCCCACCTATGGTAACCACTCCCAAAATGCGTATGATGAGTGGCCCTTGTGGGTGCTGTCTTTGCAGAATTCCTGCCTCCTTGTTGAACTGGGGTACGGCCGCAGAGAGAGGCACAGGCCCGTTGTGGATTCCCCATGAATGGAGGCTTTTGGAAAAACTTGAACACGTGAGTATAGCCTGCAAGGGATAACAATGTTCGGATGGGGATGTGGAGCAGTGGGAAACAGGTGTACACGCAGTGAATGGACGTGAAAGTATAGTTTATTGATTGTGTATGTTTTTATGGCCATTTCTGTTCATTTGATTTTTTGAGATACATTAAGGATAAGGAAAAGGAAATACAGGAGCCTCTCCGAGTAAGGGGAGAAGGTGGTGCCACGTTGCACTGTCCAAGCGAGTGCGAGAGAGAAATACAAGAAGAAATCTAGGAGCTCCATATAACTATAGAGCTCGGGAAGAGTAGTGGTTGTTGTTTTAGCTTGTTATTTTAGTTTATTTTAGTATATATTTTTATGTGTACAGAGGAGGCCCAGGAGGGGTGTGTGTGATGTGTGTGTGAGAGCGCATCAGGGGAGTGTGTATGGAGTGAATGAAGATTCTCTAGGGGGAAACAAATAAGGCGGAAAAATGTGAAATTGATGTTTTCTTTGTTATGTACATCTTGACGGTATTGACCGATAGTACAGACAGAATCATATCACATATATTTTAAGTGCTACTGGACGAATCATATTTCTGGAGTAGTTGTGGGACAACTGTACAAGCACATTTCCGACACACAATACTGACTGGACGTAGCCATGGGGATGGACACACCCCTAGACCATATATGTGAAGCCTTACCCCTGCACGCAGAGAAAATCAAGAAGTACCACATCCAACGGGTGAGTGAGACTAAAGGAGGAGGAATGCCTCACTTCTGGCCAGAGTGGGCATCTTTTGACAGGTGCACCTTGGACCATATGTCCACGTACTTAACTGCAAGGTATAAGGGGAGACCCGTACAGAACAGGAGGAAGATAGTGGACCTGTGGAGAATGATTGAGGAAACAGAGGCCCCTGAGGGGAATGGGGCGACACCTGATAAGAGTAAGAAAATGAGTACAGAGGAGACTGAGAAAACTGGGGAGACAAAGATGGGGATTTATCTGCTTGCCACACGGGCAGCAGAAGGATACACTAACCCGACATCTGGGGGTACGATGGTGGCCGGCCCAAGTACGCCACCAACCCCACCGTATGTTGCACCCACTGAGTTGTCCACCCATAAAGGGGTAAGCGCAAGAGTCCTTGAGGTAGCATTGGCCACCATGCGTACAGAATTGGCAAGGTTGAGGGCAGCCTGTGAAACAACACGGGTGGCAGAGGTTCCGATGTTGCCCCCAAGAACGCCCCCACAGATGCCCGGGGATGAATGGAAGTCGGGTGACTTCCTGTTCAGGATTGACAGTGCGACCATAAGAGCTGTTCATGTAGAACGGGAGGGAGGAAGAGCCAGCCTGGGGTATGAGAATGTGGGATCCCGATGAGGGGATGAGGAGTATTGGAGTGATTTTGATGACACAGAGGGAGGGGCGGAGCAAGCGCCCATGACTACACCGAGAGTAGAAAGCCTATGGGACAGAAGATTAAGAGAAAGGTTTGTTAGGATAGCATTGGCAAAGAAGAAGGAGAGTGCTGTTAAGGGCTGGAAAGGAAAGGTGAAACTACATATGCCCTTAATACATAAGGGCGCAGGGCTACCCCATTATGTCCCTTGGGCGCACATTAACAAAAAACTGTCTAGTACTCTCTCACAATTTACCATGGCAGCAGGAAATTGGATCTATGCCTTTGAGAAAAACACCACAGTGGGCACATTAAGAGCTTGCTAGTAGCTGCAGTGGGTGATCAGGCAGAGACAGTATGGATTAAAGAGGGATACCCAGGAGTAACACTGAGCATCAATTCCCATGATGGGGCATCATTCAATAAGATTAGAACTTGAGTATGGGATGCACTGCGGCAGACATTCCCGGACACACCAGACTTACAATCAATAATGCAATGCGCAATGTGGAACGAAGAAGACGCTGTGCAATACATTCTCAGGGTTCACAAGATGTGGAGAGCAGAAACAGGCAGCACCTGGGATCAAACTATGTCCTTGTTTTATTTTATTGGAAAAAGAAGACTACCTAAGGTGCTCGATAAGATAGCTGGCGTGAAGGCAAAGGGATGGACCGAGATTCAAAGTATCATAGTGCACCATTGAAGGATTATCAGCGTGAGAAAGAAACTATCCAGAGGAGGTAGGCAGAGGAAGCGGAACTACTTCAAATTTAGTGAAGGTAGCAGCAGTGTTGACAGTGCCACCCCAGAACAGATGGGAGAGGAGGGGTGAGCCTCTCTTGCAACACAAGCAAGGATGGCAGCGGTATGGGAAGACAATGGACAAAGACAGTGGGGAGGAAACCAACACTTTTTGGGGCCCCAGTTACAAGGAGGGTCAGAACGATGATGAGGTCGTTCCTGAGGGCAAAGATTAGGGGGATTCGGTGGACAAGAGCCAAGGGGTTGTGATACAGGGCAGTGCTTGTCATGTGGAAGGTGAGAACACTTTTCGAGAGAATGCCGCAGCAGACAGGGACGGAATTATAATTACAATCAAAAACCCTATGGGTACCCCCACCCAAGTAGCCCACAAGGGTCAGTTCAGGGAATTTCCTTAATCCTGTATGAAATTCATCAGGCATATATGCAGTTGCCTCCCAAAATCCCTGGCTCTTACCACACACCACACCAGCAACAGATTGTGCAACCACACCAGCCCCACCCCAACCAACAAGCCATGGAAAGCAGGCACCCATTTGCTACAGAGCCTAACGGAGCAGCAGCCCCATACCAGGGAGCAACAGTGGTAGGGGGAACCCCTTCTCATTCCCAGGGACAGATACATACCCCACTAGGACAGCCCACAGAGATCACTTGCATGTCCAGTACTGTCAATGAAGCTTACATCCAGAAGAGGAACCGCTGGTGGGGGCAGAGATGGGAAATAAACAATTCATCTTTAAGGTGGACTCAGGAGTGGAAAAATCATGCATTAGTGAAGGAAACTTCCTGCGATCAGGAAAGACTCTCGACACGCAAGGATTCTCTGGGGCTGTGTTAACGGTTCCATACACAAAGGATTTAGACGTTAAGGTGGGAGGGAAGGTTGTACGAGTGCCCCTCCTCTACTTTGAGAGCTCCCCTGTCAACCTGCTTGGTAGGGATCTACTTAGCACCAAGAACATGACAATATCCTTCACTGACAGGGGGATTGTCTGCGCCACCCCTGGCATGTGCTCCCTCCTAGCGATGCTGGTAATACATGTTGTGTCCAGAGAGGTGGTAGTGAGGGGCATCCCTGTCAATCAATCCAGACATGTTTGTTTATGGCATCAGAGTACTTGCATGAGCTGTCCCCCAGATTACCAGAAAAAATGGAGAGTTTCTGCAGACTTCATTTTCCGACCTGTAGCGCTTCCCAAAGTGGTTGCTGGTACAATTTTGTCATTAGATCTGAAATGCTTGCTTGTGTCTGCTAAAAGGATTGTGGTGCTACAAACTGACCCGCATGGATGCCAATGGCATACTGTGTTGTGTATCGACCCCAGTGTACCCCTACGAGAAGTGACAGATGAGGACCTCTTTGACAATGGTAATACTGATGGAGAAATAATCCTCAAAATGTGTATACCTTGTGACATAATGGTACTATACAGGAAGGCGCAGAGCCCCCTCTTGGCCGCTGTCTGTGAACCATCCACATTCAGTGAGAGTGATTTGCAATATGTCCCTATACATTTGTGGACAACAAACCCGCACGATGTAGGCATTTTGAAAAAGGTAACACCTGTAAAGATAACACTCAAAACAGGAGCCATACTCCTGCAGGTCAAACAATACCCCCTATCCAGAGAGGCAGAAGAAGGGATTCAGGAAACACTGCAGGCCCTGTTACAGCAAGGGATTATAGTGTCCTCCTCCTCAACATGTAATATGTTTATATACCCTATCAAAAGGCAACGGGGCAGTTGGAGGATGATTCAGGATTTGAGACCTCTTAATGACATTGTACAGAAGGAGTTACCACTTGTTCCTAACCCGGCATCCATTGTGTGTAGCATTCCCAAAGAAGCTACCCATTACAAGGGGGTTTGAAGAATGTGTTTTTCTCAGTGCCCCTCCATCCAGACTCACAGCACCTTACAGCATTCACCCTGGGAGGAAAGCGCTATGAACACTGTCGCTTGCCCCAGGTGTACTGTGAAAGCCCCAGTATTTTTAACAGGATATTGCATGAAGATCTAGGGAACATTCAGGTGCCCAGCATGATCATTCAATACGTAGATGATGTACTGGTCTGTAGTGACAGCAAACAGAGTGGTTGAAAAGATTCCATCGCACTACTGCAGTTGCTAGCATGGAAAGGGTACACAGTGGATAAGAAAAAGCTCCAGTACTGTTTACTGGAAGTGCTCTACTTACGGCAAGAGGATAATTCCAGGATAATTCCAGACAGAGGATAATTCCAGACAGACAGCTACAGTGCGCGCAGCTCCCAAACCACTCACAGTGAAAGTCATGCAAAAGCTCCTAGGGTTATGCAACTATTGTAGAGATTGGATTTTCGACTAAGCAGCATATACCAGACCACTCCTACAAGGCCTCAAAGAAGCCGAAAGAGGGCAACACAATTCACTGGACAACAGAAATGATGGCCAGTTTTAATGGTCTAAAAGAGGTGATTTCAACAGCTCCTGTCCTCGCCACTCTTGACTATATACATACATTTTACATTTTCTATCACTCAAGTAGCACACTCATGATGGCAGTACTCACACAAAAAAGTTAATGGGCCACAAACCACTAGCATACTACAGCAGCACACTTGATTGTGTCATGCAGGAACAGTTTGATTGTGAACAAGCCCTTGCGGCCGCAGCCTTTGCCATTGAAAAAAGTTCCACAATTGTAATGGGATGCTCAGTCATGTTATACATCGAGCACTCACTCTTTGCAATACTAGACCACTCCCAGTCCACACTCACCACACAAAGAGCATCAGCATATGAAATAATACTGTCCAGGCCACATATCCACATAGTGCAGTGTAGAACAGCAAATCCTGCCATGTTTCTCAAAGAGCCATGCAGGGCTGAGGACATACAACAGCATGATTGCAGATCATATGAAAGGGAAGGTGACAATATCCCCAAAGCTAAAGATTTTAGAGGAAGGAGAAGTACTCTTTGTTGATGGGTCAGCATCCATTGACCAGGACACCGGTGAAAAACAGGTTGGGACGGCAGTGGTGTGCCTGGAAGAGGGAGAATACGAAACACTGGTCACGAAAAGATTACCCAGGCATTACTCTGCACAAGAAGCAGAAATCATAGCACCGAAAGAAGCCCTATGGGCCTCTAAGGGGTGCTATGTTACCATCGACTCAGACTCTGCCTAATTCACCAGTACGATGCATGCAGGTCTATCACACTGGAGAACGAGGGGGTTCACAAGAGCAGGTGGCTCATCGGTGCAAAACGCTGCGTTACTTAATGCACTGATTTGTGACCTCGCAGAGCCCTCTGTGGTGGGGGTCATTAAATGCATAGCGCACGCCCACAATACAAATGAAATGTCATTGGGAAACATAGCCGCCAATGCCGTAGCCAAGGAGGCAGCATACCTCTCACTACCAACATCAGCAGAATACATCATGACCACATCCAACACAGAGTAACACACAAATGTATATCCAGCCCTCCCTATAGCACAAATCATCGAACCACAGCACAGGGCACCCGCAGAAGAACAGGATCTATGGCTCAAATGTGGGTGCATACAAGCACCGACAGATCTCTTGTGGAGACAGCAGGCCACATGAAGAGTAGTGATACCCATGGAGTTGCTGTACACGGCCTATGAACAGTTGCATTTCCCATTCCACAGCTCTAAACAACACATTGCAGCAGATCTTCAGGAAGATTGGTTCATCCCAAGCTTACAGGAGCGCCTGGCAAAGATGGTGGTCCAATGAAAAACGTGTCAAATGTTTAGCACAGGAATGACACTGAGAACTCTGAGAGGGTCACTGCCCCGCCCTGTAGGTCCCTTCTGTGAGCTGCACATTGACTATGCAGATATGGGAGAAAGGTGCAATTGGGCACGATATCTGACTGTGGTGGTGTGTCCATTTTTCCGATGGGTTGAGGCTGGCCCATGTGCCAGATTCCAAGTGTGATGCAAAACTTCTTGTTAGAGAGGTATTCCCCTATTGGTGAGTGTGTGATGTCCTATGATCAGACAATGGGACACATCTTTTCAATGAACTCTTCAAGGAGGTGACTAACATGTTGGGGATTATACACTGCATGTGCTCTATTTAGCACCCACAAGCAAACAGGGTGATGGAGAGAATCCACTGCCTCCTTAAAAGCAGACTTTCCAAATGATGTAACACCCTGAAAAAGAATTGTGTGTACTACCTGCCCTTAGCACTGTTCCATTTGTGCACACATCCCAGTAAGGACCACCACCTGTCCCCTCATGAAATAGTGATGGGACTACGCATGCAAACACCGCTGTCATGAGTATGTAGAGCATCAGATGCTCACGGGGCTGAATGTACATGGAGAAAATCCCCTACCATTATCAACAAGGCGTTATTCACCTCTGATGCTTCCACCTACAAAGCTGCCATTCATAACACTAAAAAAGAGACTTATAACAACAGAATCATAAACGCCAAATCCAAGACGCTGACTGGTGCGCCAAAATACAGAAAGCTCTCGCCAACAAAATCACAATGCTTCTAACTAAAATTGAGCTCGAACAGCCAAACAAGAGGTCAAGAGGCCAAACATTACCCCTTTACCTAATCACCTCACCCCCACCCTTTCTCCTTCTCACTGGTCTCACCCAAAGAAGTCAAACACATCATCAGAGGCCTTCAAGATGCCAAGGAGATCTCTGTCCTGCCAAAATCATTCAGGAAGGTGCCAATGACTTGGCCCGGCCCCCTTCATTGCTACTGTACTCAACTCCTCGTTCAAGACTAGCATAGACCCCAATTACCTCAACGAGGCCTGTGTTATGCCTCTTTTAAAAAAAAACAAATCTCGACCCAAATATTCCCACTAACTATAGGCCCATCACCACTGTCCCCTACCTCTTAAAGATACTAGATAGAGTGGCCTATCTACAAATACAGAAACATCTGGAGGACAATAACTTACTTGGCCTCAGACAATCAGACTTTAGGCCAAGACATAGCACAGAAACAGCCCTCTTGGACCTCAAAATCCAAATGGACGTGGCCCAGGATAATGACAACCTAGCTATGCTCCGGCTGTTAGACCTATCAGCAGCATTTGAACTTATCGATCACCAGATCCTCACCGATCAACTGACCACAGCAGCTGCCTTCTCTAGTAACGCCTCCAACTGGATACAGTAATTTCTGTCTAATCGAACTACCAGGGTCTACGCACCCTCAGCCTCAGCTGACCCAATCCCCATCTATTGCAGTGTTTTGCAAGGCTCTTGTGTCTCGTAAATGCTTTACAACATCTTCACAAAGCCCCTCTTTGACCGTCTTGACAACTTGGGTGTCACAAACACAAATTTACTGATGTCACCCAAGTTCTCATCACACTAACAGGGTGTTATGAAGAACACTCTAGACTGATTAATGACATATATTTGGAGATCCAGTCATGGATGGCAGACCACAGCCTATGTCTCAATGATGAGAAGACTGAGCTTCTGATCGTCGGATCCCAAATATGCCTAAACAAATTAGACCCCCGATACACGTCCTTAGACATCGATGGGAATCTGATTAAAGTTGCCAAGGAAGTCAAAACCTTGGGAGTCTACTTAGACTCCACCCTCCCACTCAAGAAACAAGTGAGTGCCACCACCTCCACTACCGCCTACACCAACAAGCGTATCAATGCCTGCAAATCATTTTTGTCACCTAACAGCTGCATTACGTTAGCCAGGGCCCTGGTGCTCTCCAAGGTCGATTACTGCAACAGCCTCTTTCTAGGTTCCTCTGAATGGAACTTCAATAGACTCCAGGTCTTACAAAATAATGTCCTCAGATCTGCTTTGAGCATCACCAGATCCAACCATATTACCAGCTTCAGACAAGATGCCCACTGGCTCTCGATCCATGACAGAATTTCCCTCTGCAAACTAGTCATTACCCACAAACGTCTGACAAACTCTGCCCCTAAGTACCTGTCAGACAAATTCACCAAACAACAACCTGCCAGACCCACTAGAGCTCTGTATTCGCAATGCCGCACAATCACGAGGTTCAAACTAAAAAGAGCAGGTGGAGCTAATTTTCCTGTATTGGCAGCAAAATATTGGGATGCCCTCCCCCTCACCATCAGAATGGAACCATCTTTCTGGACATTCAGAGCCAAAGTAAGAGTTGGCTCCTCGATAGGAAACACTAACGGAGGGCCAATTTATAGCATTGGAGGTCGCTCTGCAAAAACTCATGTGCCTGCTCAATTCCTTTGTATTTCTCTATGTAACAATGCCAGCTTGGCACTGTCACCCTAATTGTAACCTCTGGTGGCTTGTCTAGTGGCTCACCTGTACTTTCTTCTGTACTGCATCAATTTCGACCATATTGTAACCACCGGTCGACCAGCACTTTTTGTCTGTTGCAATCCTCTGTATGCCTGCAACACTCTGTATGTCTGTAACACTCTGTTTAAGATTTGGCGCCCAGTAACCCTAGGGTTTGATGTGACATACAAATATATAAACTAAACTAAACTAAACGATATTGGGCTAAGAATTCAATCAGTCCCTAACCCAACTCACACGGGCGATGAGATGCATCACAAAACAAATGGCGCTGTCCCACATAGAATAAAGAGATACCACCACTACCCCGCTGGCAGATTCCTCCCCTGCCCAGCCATTGTTGGCTGGGGAGTGGGTCTATGTCAGAAGTTTTGTTCGAAAATGGTCCCTATGAAGTGGTGTTTTCCATCCCTCTTGCAGTAAAGGTGAAGGGGCTGAGATATTGGATACATCTCTCTGATGTTCATAAGGCACCGCAGGACATCGCATCAGGGTTTCGCACAGGGGACAATGACACTACCTCAAAACCGTAGCTCTATGCTGACAATATTTGTGCTTTTGAGAATAGTTAAAGTACATGCATTGCTGCTAGAGCACAAGCGATGCAAATTAAAAACTCTATCTCTCTCCCTCGGTCTCCCTTTTCTCTTTATTTTCTCTCCATCTCTAACCCTCGCCGTTTTTTCCAAATTCCACAGGTGCAACGATGATGGAGATGGCACCACTGAGAGATTCTTCAAATGTAAATAGTACTAGTGGAATTAGTGTTACTAGGGCCTACAGCTATGACTGTGGGCTACATTTAGCTGCAATTTTGTTTATGATACTTATGTTTGTATTGGGGATTCATTGGGGGGCATATTTTATCTGGGCTGGCCATCTAAAAGAAGGGAGGGTCTAAATGGACCTGGAACAGGAGTACAACCTTGAACGTTACAGGATTAGATTTAAATGAAACAGTAATACCCTCAAATGTTACTATATCTCTTTCAAACGTAACTCAAATGCCACCTCATGCCCCCAGTTCTATCCTTGTGCACTTTACAATAGCAAAAATCACCCCTACCTGCTTCCCTAACTCGAATGAAAGGATGATTAGCCGATGATTAGCCATTCCGATAGCACAGTAAGTAGAGCGCTCGCTGTGACATTTGTGCAGAGCCTGCTGACACAGGATCTAATCCCGGCAGGGCCAGACTCAGCCTTTTATCCTTCTGATGTCGATAAAAGAGCACCACACAATGTGGGTAATAAGCAGTGCTCAGATACCTGAGGGTTCGTAGTGCTATATAAATGCTAAATTATTATTAGTATTATGAGTACATCAGTAACAGCAGTTGATTTGCCCACAATGCCAACTAATGAAACATGTTATAATGATATCCTTGTAAATAGTAGCAGTTCTCAAATGACGATATGCAATAGGACATTTTTCAAACATCTAATGCGAGGGGTAAAACAAACCCTATGTAATACTAAAATTACTAGAGAGAAAATACCAGTGGGAAAAAGGCCCATGCTGCACAGAAAGAGAAGGCAAGCATGCCAACAGAAATATGATGCATATCATGGCTTAAGACTAGATGTGGTGGGAGACCTGCGCCACCTCGAACACTCGAACAGTTGGTATTCCGACATGAGTGCAATGGGGAGGTGAGTGACTAATGGCAGTTGCTACGTCTGCTCCTTAATACCGCATGCATCTGGGGCACCTAAGGCCTTAGTACCACAAGATGTACCCATGATAGAAACACAATGTCTGATTCACCTTGTACTAGGTAGGATCAAGGCACTTTCCAGGCACGCAATATTCATCTAGAACTCATTGATCCTGATCCTCAAAAATGTAAAACAAGTTCTAATAATCGCAACTGCCTCAAGGAATCACATCTAGTGATCGAAGAAGCAAGATATGTCAATAATGAGTGGCAAGAAACACATGCATGCAGGGCCAAAGGACTTCTTGGGCTGTCTGAGAAAATTGCAATACTAGTGGAGCAAACAGGCGAGCAAACATGGACAGAGCATATCACAAAATTTACTTGGATTGCAGCACTCGAGAAACCAGTGAAAGTACATCCTCAGGAATCATACAAACATTGTTTTTTTCAGCAAGGGAACCATGGCTATTGGGTCAAACAAATAATGCAATTGAACCGTTATAGAGCCCGACCTCAAGAAAGGCACTGCTGCACTGATGGATTATTACTGGATCTGCGGCCAGCAGGCGTACTTGCACCTCCCACCTTCTTGGAGAGGCTACTGTTCACTAGCAATGCTGCATTCCACCTTGCTGATCATGCCACAGAAGCACCTAAAGGAGGGACTCCTGTTTGAATGCTCCAACTGTATCCCCACTGAAGAATCTCGATGCACAGAATCACCCTGAAAAAGAGCCCTATGACCAACTATGCAGAAGAAAAAGAGCATCAAATTACATTTCCAATGACTCGTCTAGGCTGCTTGCACAAATACCTGAAGAATATAAACTCTACAATTTTACAGATGTTTTTTGCATCCTTAGTTAACAGCATCCAGGCACGGGCCAATGCCAAAAGGCATCCAGATAGTTTGATGGGAATTAATCCAGCTGGCAAACAATACTGAACAAGGGTTCAACATCATCAAGGTGAAACTAAGGGCCCTAGGACTTTTGACAATGCAAAATAGGTACGAGTTGGACCCCCTAATGGCTATGGAGGGTAGTGTTTGCAAAAAGATCGGGAGTTCATGTTGCACATTCGTATCTTCTGAAGATGCTGAAATGGGACATTGTCACATGTCATCGCTGCTGTACAGGAGCTAGGGGTGAAAATAAAGAAGGATCTGGGGTCCAAGAAGAGGCAGCTGGTTGACTCTGGCCTACTGCTGGGTCCTGTCGTGGCTTGGAACATTGGTGAAAATGCAGGTCCCGATCATCATGTTATCCTGGTGATCTATTGTACGTGTCAATTAGGTCTCCAGTGTTGTGTCAAAGCTGTGACTAATAGTGCAATGATGGTGGTGACTATTGGGAAAATAAAGTACCTTGTGATACAAAAGTGGAGATCCAAACCGAGCAAAATGACTGCCACATTCACCACATGGTCCCCATCCTTATTGGCGATGTAGTTGACAACTTGTACCACACAACCATTGTACCTCCCTGTGATCCCAAAAACTATAAAGAAGTGTGGGCTGATTTAGCAGGCGATGGGAAGTGCATATATATGACCTGTACACCTGAACAGTATATAAAAGTAACGAAAGGGGGGAATGTTGGGATGGAAATGAGCCTATCCCACCCCCCTAGGTGCTTCCAGGTAAGGCAAACACCATATAATGTGCTGTAGAGTACAAGGGGGGAATAGTTTGCAACATGTAGAGGCAGTGTAGTGTAAGAAAGGGACTTGCCTTCAATACATTCAACAGACAATTGTCCTTTGTACCCTTGTATATATTGTTATGCACTCATTTGCAGAGGAGAGCATGTTTGCTGTGCTCTTGAGGCAGTGGTGAAGGCACATTTAAAGAATGTACCCCTCCCATAATTTAACATTAAGAGTGCTTCAGTTCGTCCATCCAGCTAATGTCCTTATCTTCCTTTCTGGTGGTCGGTGCCCCTGGTCCCCCCAAAAAATCAATTTAAAAAACAAAAAAACAAAAACAAAAACAAAAGGCTCCAATGAGAATGAACCAATATAGTTAAAAAGTAGAATGATTAAAATTATTTAACCCGCTGTATAGTGTATACTCCTTCATGATGTAGACACACATGCAGAAATGTCTGCAGACCAATCAATCAAAAAACCGAGAATGGAAGCTATAATAGACACAAGTCCTTTTTTTTTTCTCTCACATAGTGGTTCTTAAAATAGTATTTTGATTATTTTGAGACTGTGTTACCAATATCCATATGTGGGTGACATTTTTACTTCAAAGTGAAAAGTGTGAGATTTGTACCAAAATCTACTTCCACCTGTTCTGGGAAATCTGCATTACGGTTCCGCCACCACTGAAATGTGGCCTCTTTTTTTAATCTGTTATAGTTTGGTGCAGTAACATGAGACACATTGCGTGGTTCTTTCTAAACTGTGTTAATTTTGTGCAGCACCCTGAGAGAAGGTTGCCCATTTTAAAAGAGTGTGTGCTTGGCTAACGCAGCAACACGAGAAACTTTGTGCGTGTATTTTCAATCCATGCTAGTTTTGCACAGTGACACAGGAAACTTCATATAGTTCTTTCTGGAAAGTGTTAACTTTGTGCAGCAACACAAGACATTTTCCATGGTTTTCCCGATCTTTGCTAGTTTCCGGCAGTGTCACAAGAATCTTTGTGTGGGTCTTTATTCGATCCTTGCTAGTTTCGCACAGTGACAAAAGAAACATTTTGAAATTCTTTTCGAACCATGTTATCTTTGCGCAATGACACGTGAAAATGTATGCTGTCTTTTTCGATTCCATACTGGTTTCGCACAGCGACACGAAAAACTTGGCACATTTTTTGGTACATGTTAGTTTCGCATAGCAACACATGAAACTTTGCAGTGGATTTTCAATTCATGCAAGGTTTGTGAAGCGACACAAGAAGCTTTAATACAAGGGTGTAGGTGAACAGCCTATCATGGCGAAGTGGATTGAAATCTTACAGATTTCACTTTCACAGATGTTGGAATGGAATCTAACAATTTTGCCCAGCCCTACTAATGTCTATGCATACAATGTCCACGGTTAGATCATTTCACTGTTTATTGGTTATTAAAATTATGATGTTTTTCAGAATAGCGTATGGACCCCATTCTGACTAATTTACAGAAAACACTAAAATCCAAAATGTGTAATATGTACTCCATCTTTTCTAAACATATTCAGTGCATCATGTCAAATGTTGTTTTTTTCAAAAGATGGCATACCAAAATCTCAAACAAATGCACAGACAAAATATTTAACTTTTCCACACTTGTCTTACATAGTTCATGAAATAATAAATGTGGTTTGTGGAGAAAGAGTCATCAGAGCTGCAAATGTATCTTTCATTGCAAACTGCAAAGATATTCCAGCAACATACCACAAAAGGTTACCGCCACAATTAATACTAATCATTTGTTGGTGTTTACAATTTACCTTGTCATGACACATTGGTAACACTTCTCAGCTGAACCAAATTATGAAACCAAGATTATGTGAGATACCAAGCTGCTTAGCAAACATCTCCATCCAATAAACCCAGGAATCTCCACTGGTCCAATCAGTCTTTTTGTTAGACTCCATGCTTTCAGCAATGTAAAGAAGAAATGACACATTTGCTGTCTTCTCCTATCCAGTCCAACTCCTTGTCTAGGAACTGAAATCTGAGTCTTTCGATGTCCCCGGTCATCTGCAGTGTCCAGGAGCAGTGCAGTCCTCTTTCCTTTAGGTTATGAAATAGCACCCGGATAACACGTGTGATCCATCCATAAACAACTGTATTTGTCCGCGGGAATCGGGCAAGGAGAACAGGGCATCCCCTCTTATATTTTTTCGCTTATCTATGGGACACACTATAACTGGTTGCATTCAAGCGGTCACATTGCCACCCACCAATAACATCCACAAACCTTCCATTTAAACTTCTCGACTTAGCTCATCGGTTCAGATGTAAATTTCAACTCTGTGAGTGCATTGCCACTGTGCTTCAGAGTCTTCTCTATCACAGGCTTCTTTTCAAACTTCTACAGACTTCTCCTTTCAGAATCTACAGCCATCAACATCTAAGAAGACATCCTACAGGTATGTTTTAATTTTGGTAAAAGTAAATACATATGTTAAAACAATATATAAAACAAAGGTAAAAATATATTGTGGCACAACTGTACATTTTTCTGTATGCACAATGAATGTTTTCCAATCTGTACAATATAATGCCAAAAAAACACTTTCTTGAAAGTGCAAATAGGAAACAATTAGTGAATAATTAATATCTAACACAGTAATTACAATAAAACATTTCTTATATTGTGACTGCTGGATGTCCTACTACACATGGCAGTGCAGAATTCCCAAATTGTCCAATAGCTCAATTAGCAGGCTAAAGTAGATCAAATGATGCTACCTTTTCACATATACACTGCCCTGTCACAAAACTATAAAAAAAACTCATACTTCAATATAATCTATCACATTGCTTACAATATGAGATTTGCTATTTCATTTTTGTTGCTGCAAAACATGATTGTTTGCAGCACCCACCCCAGCTATAGGAAAATGTGTATGTTTAATGCACTTCTTCACATTTATCTAATGTAACAACATTCTGTCTTGTAAATGCCCAGAAAAAGAGAAGAATACACAATATATGAATATATCCAACAACGGAACGTATGTCATTTCTCTTTATAATCTATGCGTTGACTCATCTCCTCCTTCATCCCAGTAGAGGAATCAGAAACCTTTGTATGATCCTACCCTGACATGTCCCAGTACCTCATAAGTAGTGTCTGTCATTCCAACAACCTCCCTCTTCCAACAAACTAGCTATTTATAAGTTACATTAACCCTACCCCTCTCATTCACATACCAGTACTATATTAGTAATTCATTGCATTATTATTACCTCCCTCTTCTTCATCCCAGTACCCTATTATTAATCCATGTTATTGCCCCACATCCCTCTTCCTCATCCCAGTATCCAATAGTAATCCATATCATTACCCGCACATCTACCTTTTTCATCCCACTACCCATAATAATCTATGCCACTTCCACCACATTCCTCTTTTTCATCCAAGTACCCCATAATAATGCATGACATTACCCCCACATCCCTCTTCCTTGCCCAATGCCCAATAGTAACTTGTGTTATTACCATCACATCCCTCTTTCTCATCACAGTGACCCAATAGTAATTCATGTAATTACAGTCACATCTGTCTACCTCATCACAGTACCCTATAATTGATCTGTTCATAAAATGCCAACTTAAAGACAACTCCATAGAGAAAAAGAAGACATCAGGCAGTAAAAAGAGCAAGTCATACACTCAACCTCCACTAAAGCAGTTTATACAAAACCTACAAGCAAGCGAATAAGTAACTATCCTCCCTCTGGCAAACTACAACTTCACCAACCAAAACTATAGCTGTTATTCCCCCCCTCCATCAAAAAAGAAAAGTAAACAATTACCGCCAATAACATTTTAAACCAAAATGCACCACTAACAAAGTCAGCAATCTCTTAAAAAACCTAAAAAGAAAGTCATGTTCCTCAATTTTTTATTACTAGAGAAACCTGCAATTACCGACAGAGAATTCAAACTAAAAATAAAACTGTCTATATAAGTTTCAAACAGAATGAGATCTTTAACATAATTAATAAAACACTACAAACAAAACCTAGAAACATGTGCATGTAAACAACTTCTGCAACTTATTTGCTGGTGAATGGTGTTACACCACTAACACATAACTATACTTAAATGAAGATGCATACTGACAAAAACAAACAAATCCAAATGAAATAGATACAGGAGGCTATGAAATATTAGGAGAAACAATTATGAAAAAAAATATATAATTGAAAAATCTTTCCAAACAAATATTCAACCAAATATTGCTCATATCAAGCCAGATTGATAAATGGTTGTGAAGCTCAGCATGCAATGTGTGCTAACAGTCATTTAAATGTTAACAACAATTTCTAAAGAAATACATTAAAGTAAAAGACAAAAGTAGAATGACAACACTACAAATCATGGATTCCTGTCCATTGGGCACCAACACCATATATGAGGACATTATTTAGGCTGCACTTGAGGGGAATCATGTAGAAGTAACTTTCATCACATACACATATTTGCAACACAGCATTCTAAAATACACAATTGTTTCCATAAAATGTACAATGCAAAAAGTCCAACTCTAGAAATTAAAAAGCTCAATGTCACTCTACTGACTGGAACATCACCAAGACATCCTGTGACAGAGGACATGCAAAGTAAAAATGTTGGTACTGAAGTAGAAGTAGAAACACAACAATGTAGTGGGCCACAATATTTAACCACTACCCTTCTTTCAAACACATACAAAAATAAATAGCAACGTTTCAAGTTACCCCAGCTAAAATTACAGAATAATCATGTGTCTGTTGCTGTAGAACTTTATTTAAGCAAAGTACAAAAACAGTAGATGTGTACCACATCATTGAAGACAATGAGGAATCTGAGGGGTTCCAGTTGGTCTTGTGTCTGTATTGTACTGTATTTTAGTAGTCGTTTATAAAGCACCTTTTCCGATTAATATGGTCTCAACGCGATTGTCGTGAGAACACCCTTGGAGACCGCAGTCCAGAGTATGGGGCATTCTTAGAGAAGGCTGAGAATACACGTGTGCATTTGGCCAAGAGAAGGAATTATGTGGGCTGTCCGGTCTCCAGTAAGAAACCCAAAAGATCAAGCATGTGGACGTGTGGTGAGGGAGGGAAGTTCAGGAGAATGTGAAAGGGCAAGAGACTCTTTATGTGTCCAGCAGAAAATAAATACAACCTAACATAACACTTATTAGTATGCACATATTGCAATGTTAAGATCAATGACAACCAAAGGCCATCTTGAGCAATCAATAATAACTTAGAAATATTCCCACTTCCAAATGCTTGCCAACAACTCAATCTATATGAGAGTATTATAATTCAAACAATATACCTATTCCAAGCTATAATACTATTACAGCCCAAAACTGCCAAATTGCCTCCATTAGAACTACTTAAAGGCATTAATGCCAAGGTAGTATATTTACCATTAGACCTCAAATAAAATGTTGAAACTATAGGAGTACTTGTACTTCTCTACTTAACTAAAAACTCTAGGTGTTGCACAAGTAGTACATCGATATTCAGTGGAACTGGTGAATGGTATACCAAAAAAAGATTACAACATTCGACAACAACTAGTTGATTTAAAGAAAGTTAAAGAACGCCTGAATCACAACCATCAACAATGAATACTACAAAGATGTACTCTAAGAG
The DNA here is from genome assembly GCF_040938575.1 of Ambystoma mexicanum. Lineage (NCBI taxonomy): Eukaryota > Metazoa > Chordata > Amphibia > Caudata > Ambystomatidae > Ambystoma > Ambystoma mexicanum. The sequence goes on along the minus strand of NC_090927.1, from coordinate 437,079,404 downwards.
AGAAATAAAAAAGAAACAACAGAAATAAATTGAAGATACCCCCAAAACTGGTACATTTGAACGTGTTGATCCTAGCAATACGGACTGCATTTTTGACTACTATGAAATCCACCCACTACATTCCAGAGACACCATGAATAATGCATTAGAAACTTACCAAATGCATCAATCCTAAGGGCATTCAATGATTGTTTGTATGTTTTCCACTACTATTCCGTGCAGGAAAAGTAGAAAAACTTCCAAAAACCAGTGCATCTGAGTATCATTGCCTCATAGTGTAATTTGAACATGCAAGATACTGTCAAATCATAATTAATGTATTTCTTTAATTATGCATTTGTGGCAGCACACTAAACCCCCAGTTATCTAGGCGATAGTTGCATTAGGGAAGGAAAAAGACATCAGATGTCATGCTGTGCAACCAATACATAAAGTGCATGTGTCTGTTTCGGTGGTAAAGAGACAAGTTTTCAGATTTTTTCTAAAGGTCACGCATGAAGGCTCTTTTCTTAGTGCTAGGGGGATATTGTTCCAGAGCTTAACAGCAGTGATGGGGAAGCTCGGTACTTCAAGGTAGTAGCAGTTTGTGGATCTCAGTTGGCGAGGGGGGATGTATTTCTCAACGCGTTGGTAGAGGTATGCCTGGGCGGTGTTAGTGAGGCACATGTGTACTATGGATAGAGTCTTGAAGTTGATTTGTTTGTGCATCAGCAGCCTGTGAGCATGTTTTCTTGCTTCTGAGACGTGGTCGTGTTTGGACAGACCTAAGCTGACCTCGAAGGCATTATTTGAAATTGTTTGTAGTTTGCAGAGGTTTCGCTCAGAGGTGCGTGCAAAGGAGGCATTGCAGTAATCGAGTTTGGCTCTGATAATAGCCCTGGCTATGTAGAAGTGGTTGGTCATAGTGAGGAAGGGTTTGCTGGTGTTAGGGAGTTTGGCGGTGTAGGCCAGTGAGGAGGTCATGACATTTACTTGGCACGAAAGATCAAGGGTAGCATTTAAGTAAATGCCTAGAGTTTTAACTCTGTGTGAAGTTTGTATTAGATTACTATCTAAGCTGAATGTTTTGTAGGCTGGGTTTAGGTTAGGTTGCAGAATGAGGCATGTGAGCTTACAATGAGTTTTTTTTCATCATTTAGCCAGAGGAGGTGGGAGGCCATCTAGTCTTGAATGATTTCATAGACAGAGTTGATGGCTGAGACATCTTCGGTGTAATTGCACAGGAGAGGGAGGAGGATTTGAGTGTTGTCTGCTTAGTTTGTATATGAGATGCCAAGGACGTCCAAGGGGTCAAAGAGAGGTTTTATGTAAATGTTTATATAGCATAGTGGAGACGCAGGAACCTTATGGGATGCTACCAGTTGCTGGCATGGGTGGGGCTCCAGGATCCTCCATGAAGACACAAGTAGATCTGTATTGTGAAGGAAGATCTGATCCTGTCAGTGGCTGTAGGGGAGATCTTGGCTGTTGAGGAGAGGTGTACTTAGGAGACATGATGGTGGTGGGAGAAGGGTTCCTGTGAATGGTACTTAGGAGGTTTGACGGTGGTGGGTGAAGGGTTGCCGTGAATGGCCAGTTGTTTGGATCTGATTTTCTCTTGTAGGGTGAGGTTTTTTCTGATGAGGGTTTCTTGTAGCTTGGAGCACCAGGTTTCATCTATGGTGAAGTCTGCGGGCGAAGTGGCAGGAGACTCTAGTTCTCTCAAGATGGTGAAGAGTTCACAAGTGTTAGATTTGGCATGTCAATTATGGCTTTGTAGCTACTGGCTTTGGCGGTATGCAGTTTCTGTAGTCTTTTACAAGGGTTGTGAAGTGTAATTTTTTAACTGAGGAGGGGTCTTTTTCATGCCATTTCTGCAACGCTTTTCGTAGCGTGGGTCGCAAGGAGCTCTTGGGTGAGCCACAGGTTTTTATTTAGCAGGGGATTGGCTTTGTGCTCTTTAAATGGGGCAGGGGTATTGGCAGCTCGGAATATGGTGTTGTAAAGATTTACAAGGCTGCTGGGTTGGTTGCTATATTGGTGAGATTCTTGAGGTCTGTAAGAAGTAGTAGGAGGCAGTCTTTGTTGAGGTTTTAGGAGCAGCTGGCTAGGGCTTCTGGTCTTCCTGAATTGATGGGACTGAGCCATTTGCTAATAGGGATGCAAAAGGTAATGGTGTGATGATCAGACCAAGGGCAATGTGTGATGTTTGGGCTGGGGTGTTGCAGTTTAGGTCTGCTATCCAGTCAAGAGTGCGTCCCTGAGTATAGGTAGGTTCAGAGGTCTGCTGTGAGAAGCCTATTTGGGTAAGGGTTGTAGCTAGGCCTTTTGCATGTATATACAGGTGGTCATTTAGACCTAAATTGAGGTCTCCTAAGCTCAAAATTTTGGAGCTAGGCTTGATGTTGGAGTTGATGATCTGTAGGAAGTCCTCTTCAAAGGAGTGAGTGGGGTATGGTGGCAGTAGCTTAGGTGGAGATTAATGGTGTTATGGTGTTGGTTGGTGAAAGCAAGAGCTTTTGGAGAACATTTCACAGTTAGTTATTGGGCTTGTGTTAATGGCTCTGGTGGCGATGGAGTTTTTGTAGATTAAGGCAATGCTGCTGCCTCTGTTGTAGATTCTGTCATTACAGACTATGGCCTATACTGGACGGATGGCAATTGATTAGACAGGACCGGCTGTTGGGTGAAGCCAAGTTTCTGATATGGCGAGCAAGTCGAGGTTGTTGGAGGTTAGAAGGTCGAAGATTTCTGGATTTTGACCTGGGACTGATCTGGCATTGATCAGAGCACATTTCAGAGGAGAGTTGGTGGGGGAGTCTGCTGGTAAGTTGTGGGATTGGAGCCTGGGGCAGCAGCACAGGTGGTGAGGGACATGGTGCACAGATGGAGGTACTTGTTTCTGACGAGGAGATGGGGACATGAGGCAGTTGGAATAGAGGGCTGAGAGGTAGTGGAGCTCACGAGGGGCCGTGGGGGAGGCAGTGATGTCGGTAGTAAGGGCAAGGTAAGGTGAGTTTTGGGTTGGATGGGTAGTTGTTTCATATTGGAGCTGTGGGCTTCTTTGGCTACAGTCAGCAGGTGGGTTGATTAGATTGTTTGGAGGTGTGCAGTGTGCGGTGTACATTCAGTGCTGGTAGGAGGTGGTTGGAGGAATGGTGGAGAAGTGTGGCTAGAGCATGGGCAATGGGTGGTGAGACTGTTCAGTAAGTTTGGGACCATAGTTCTCAGTGATGTGAAGCATTGTGGGGGTAAGAACCATGTGGGGGGGTGGATTGGCAATATGGTTCCAGTGGGTACAGGTAGGGTGACTATTGAGTCAAGTTTTTAAGAAGTATGTTTCATAAAAATAAAAATACATCTTTTGCATGAAAGTTAACTATCAACTTTATGCTGTGGAGTTGAACACACACTCAAAACTGGAACCTGTTTTGCAAACATGTCAGTTAGTAAATAATAACTTCAAAATATAAAAGACAAAAATGAAGTGTTGGAGTCAAGTATCACAAATATCCTTGCAAACCTGCATTGTAAAAAGAATACTGATTACGACATCATGCAGATGTTCGCAGAATGCTAAGGAACATAGATCCTACCCACATGGTTTGTTATACTCGGTTGTGCAGAACATCCATGGGAGGGCTTATATGACTTCATATGCACTGCAAATCAAAATAAAGAAGAACGAGACATAAAAAGTGCAGGGAAACTCTGTTCTGGACTATCTGTAAATGTTTCACAATACTTTCACTACTGATTTATTGTCATTTTGCACTTCATTAGCAGCATGGCTGAACTCTTTAAAATGTGCAGGCAACTAGCCCACCCATCTGCAATCTCCTGCTCACCTCTTCCTTCCCAGGCCCTCTGCAATGCACTGGACTCACAGTTCACTGCAAAAACTCAGGATCCTGAGCACCCTTGTGTCCTTCTCCCCCTTCCCCACCCCCTTGCCTCCTATGGCCCCCCTTTCCCCTAAACCTTTCTCTCCTGTCACACCTGATGAGGTCACCAGAGTTGTCCGCTCCATGAAGGTTTCCTCCAAACAGGTCTCTTCCTGCTCCTCCAGAACCATTAAGGACACCACTGGCTCTCTAGCGCTTGCACTTGCTGATTTCTGCAACAACTCTTTGCTACTGGACTTTTCCCCTACTTCCTCATGTGTGCCTTCTCCTGAAAGATACCATCTGCAGACCCTTCTTGTCCAGACAATTACTGCCCCATATCTATCACCTCCTTCCTTAGGAAACTCTTGGAGAAACTGGTCTTACCCCAACTTACCCAGTACACTGAACTCATTGGTTGCCTCAACGACCATCAATCTGTATTCCGAGCGCCCAGAGGCACGGAGACTGTTCTTCTGAACACTCATGAGGAACTGCTCGAATCTCTTGACTCAAACTCTCCAGCTGTTCTCATTTTGCTTGATCTCTCCTCTGCATTTGATATGGTAAAACACCTCATCCTCATAAATTGGCTCCACAATACCCTATGTAACTAGGAGCGGGCACAGGATTGGCTGACCTCCTTCCTCAGTGACCGTCCGTCCCAGGTCATTCTGAGATATGTCTGTGTCCACACTTCTATCTCTACCTGCAGCATTACCCAGCGCTCCAACCTTTCTCCATGGCTTTTTAACAACTATTTCGCCCTGCTTCCACACATCATTTCCACCTTCTCACCAAACTTCTAGTATTATGCAGGTGGCAAACAGCTCTTTTTCAAACTTCCTTCTGATCCTCTTCTCACTTTATCTATCATTCCTGATTGTCTATCTGCTCCTCCAGAACCATTAAGGACACCATTGGCTCTCTAGCGCTTGCACTAAGGTGTCCTTAATGGATCTGGAGGAGCAGGAAGACAATCCAGACAATTACTGCCCCATATCTATCACCTCCTTCCTTAGGAAACTCTTGGAGAAACTGGTCTTACCCCAACTTACCCAGTACACTGAACTCATTGGTTGCCTCAACGACCATCAATCTGTATTCCGAGCGCCCAGAGGCACGGAAACTGTTCTTCTGAACACTCATGAGGAACTGCTCGAATCTCTTGACTCAAACTCTCCAGCTGTTCTCATTTTGCTTGATCTCTCCTCTGCATTTGATATGGTAAAACACTTCATCCTCATAAATTGGCTCCACAATACCCTATGTAACTAGGAGTGGGAACAGGATTGGCTGACCTCCTTCCTCAGTGACCGTCCGTCCCAGGTCATTCTGAGATATTTCTGTGTCCACACTTCTATCTCTACCTGCAGCATTACCCAGCGCTCCAACCTTTCTCCATGGCTTTTTAACAACTATTTCGCCCTGCTTCCACACATCATTTCCACCTTCTCACCAAACTTCTAGTATTATGCAGGTGACACACAGCTCTTTTTCAAACTTCCTTCTGATCCTCTTCTCACTTTATCTATCATTCCTGATTGCCTATCTGCCATCCAGCAAGCTTACCAGCACCATTTGTTCCAAACAGGCAAACTTAGAATGAGGTCCAGTGTCTCTAGAGCTCTGGTTCTCTCTAGGCTAGACTACTGCAATAACCTTTTCCTTAATCTTCCCTCTTCCTCTCTACGACCCCTCCAGCTAATCCAGAATCGGCCGCAATACTTATCCTTGACTTGAAGCCCAGGAACCACCTCTCTCCAGTGCTAAAAACTCTCCACTGGCTCCCGGTTGCATCCTGTACAAGGCTGTCTGGGGCCAGGGACCACGCCATCTGCAACTTGCTCTCACTAAATATTCTCCTTTCAGATCTTTATGTTCCTCCGGCACCAACTCTGTTTGTTAAACGCTTTACTAAACAGCAAGCTGGTGGCCAATCTATTTCCTCAGCAGGTTCTCTCTTATGGAACAGCCTCTCCCTTCCTCCTCATCTTGAGCCGGACCTCCTCAAGTTCCGCTAGCTCCTCAAGACATTCCTTTTCACCTCCTCCTTTTCTTCCTCCCCCTTCCGCTAAACCTCATAGCCGCTGAGATTGGTGACTAGGGCAAGTCTGAGTCCTCCTGGGTCCTGGCCTCCCACACTCAATCGCTTACAGTCTCTGCCATTCCCAGCACTTTTCCTTGGCACCCACTGGCCTGCGCCACCACAGGCTTGCACTTACCTCTTGTTGGTATATCACTCCACCTAGGCACTTACAGCTGCTCACTTTCAACCATTTCCCACCTGATACACTAGCACTTACCCCCTACTACCTCACCCCTTCTCTCTCTGCACTTGCACGTTCTGAATGCTCACCAGGCCTAGTAGGTCCACCTGTACCTTATAGTGTTATGTTTAATTTCACTCCCATGTTCCCTCCCTGTTCCCCTGTGGACACTTTGAAACACCATTTACTTGTTGTATACGTGCCTTACAAATGCACAATAAATAAATAAAAAATGACCTCCTCTTGAAAAAGTACAACACTAATTTTGGGGAAAAGAATACCAGTCTACAGGATCACCACATAGTCACATGTTTTGTGCCTATGGATTTTCCCAAATTTGGCCATGACAGTGATGAGACTGTTTTACTATTTATTGAAAAATAGAAAAATACATAACCTGTGACATCCATACAGAAAACATGAATAATGACCTAAAAACTCAAATCTCTTGTTTCCAATGACATAAGCGTGAGCAATATTGCAGACATTGAGGAAAATACTTCAATAAACGTCAGTTTGTATTCCTTAGACCAGTTTGTGCCAATGTCCAGGTACATAGTTTCATGTCTGCTGATAGACACAGTGTGAAAGGCAAGTCTCCCAAAAAAATATATATAACATTAAAAGAGATGATTCCTCCCATTACATCAATATTTACAATCTGTGAGACAGTTATGGTATCAAGAGATAACACAGACAACAAATGTAACAGTTTTGAAAACCTTTATTAAAATGTCAGGGTGGGTGTAATGCCTACCTTGCCCTATAGCTATGGAGGGGATTGCCCTACCTAACGAAACTAAGGAACTTCTATGTCCAGAAGTCCAAAACAAAAGCCTGTCTGTGTAAAAACCTATGCTTGCCCTCACGGCTAACACCTAAATGTAGTGCACGGATATTCTAACTCAAAATAGTGTCCAAATTAAAGTCTGGAGCATTCTCTAGCTCCCTTCCCCAAGTTCAGGATACAGTTCCACAGACATTGTTCTAAAAAGGAGCTTGGTGTTCTTTCCCCAAGCTGCAGGTACTGGCTCACCAAAACAAAATTCCGAAAGAGTTGGGGTTCCCTTCCCCAAGCTTTAAGCATGGATTCACAACACAATGTTCAAAAGGTAGCATTCCCAAGAAGCTCAGGATTCCCCTTTCCAAGCTTTAAGCATGGATTCAGGATAAAATGTTCAAAGGGACTGTCCCCAAGAAGCTCAGAATTCCCTTCCCCAAGCTTGAAGCACTGGTTCACAACACTAAGTAACAAAAAAAGGTTCAGGGCTCTTCCCCCAAGCCGCAGGTGCAGGCACACAACAAACAAAGTTCCAAAAGATAATGCTCTCAAGAAGCTTAGGTCTTCCTTCCCCAAGCTTACAGTCTTGCTTCACCAATAATCTCACAGTGTTCAGGAGGGGCTTGGGTTTCTCTTTCCCAAGACTGTTGCACTGATTCAAAACCAATATTCTGCTCTTTCCGATTTCTCGGTTGGTGTGCAATTTCCTTTCATTGTGTTGGGGCTCCTTGGTCGAGCTGCAGCTGACAGACTGCACAGTCCAGCCACTGCAAGTTGTGCAACCGGTTGTCCATACCCAAGTCCTTCATCTCTGTAACTTATGTTTGTTGAGTTATTCACCCTTGGAAGATTCAAATGCAGCTCAAACTTTCAATTTGGTATTTTGCTCACACTTCGATGCTCCCCTCGGGTGCTTACTTGCAGAAAAGTCTTTTTCATGTTTTCACTAGCTCACGTTGCTTTAGAATTGTCCTTTAACTCTTCATAGGGCCTCATTACACGGATGGCGGAGAACCATGGCGCTATTAGCGCCATGGTTCATGCCAGTAAAATACCGGCTCCACCTTGGCGGAAAGGGGAATTACCGCCCCATTCCAAGGTTGGCGGGGCAGTAATTCCCCCTTCCACCATTGCCCTTCCCCATTCCCATTTTTGGCCCATAGGGCTCAATGGGAATGGGGAAGGCGCTAATTACGGTACCGCAAATTGCGGTACCGTAATTAGCTCCCTGGGTCCCTTTGCGGGTTGGTTTTTAACGGCTGCAAAAAGCAGGCGTTAAATCCCCCAACCCGCAAAGGGACCTCGTAGTAAGGCAGTAAGGATTTACCGGTACCGGTATTTTACCGGTACCGGTAAATCCTTACCGCCATCCGTGTAATGAGGCCCATAGTCTTTTGACCACGTATACTTTCTTAATCGTGACTACTCTGAAACATTGTTATTCATTAGCCCATTGTTGGTCTTGCATTCGTCTATTTCATCATTTGGTTTTCATCATAGACTTTCCAAGACATGTTGACTACATGCGACCACTCTGATACAATGTAACGTCACTAACTTCGAAATGCACACCGGGCTTCTCTCATTATGATAGTTTATTTATATAGCGCCTATACACAATGTGTTTCAAAGCGCTTCAAGGCAAGGGAGGGAACAAGGGAAAATACGATGACATTCTTACAGGCCATGGACTGTAAGGATGTGAAATTAACTATCGTACTCGGCCTGATGACATTTCAGATAGTGCAAGTGCTAAGACATAGATAAGGAAGGGAGGGGGAGAGTGGGAAGGAAATGGAAACAGACAGGCGACTACCGTACTAGGCCTGACGACATTTCTGGTAGAGCCAGAGGAAAACAAAAGGTGAGGGAGAGGGGTGCAGAAAGGCAGGAGAGGAACAAAACAAGCGACTATTGTACTAGGCCTGACATTGTTTCATGCAGTGCTGGAGGGAGGGGGGGAGACAGTAAGGGGAGGGGGGAGCGACAGACGAGGTTGCTATCATACTAGGTCCAGGGAATTTTCTGATAGAGTAAGTGCATAGAAGAAAGTAAGTGGAGGAGGGGAGGAGATAGGAAAAGGGAGAGGGGAGGGGAGGACAGAACAGAGAGTAAGCAGTCAAAAAGAGTGGAGAAGCAAGAGGGGAGAGCAAATACAATTGCAGAAGTCAGTAGTAACACATAATGTTGCAGGTCTGGATACAAGATGAAGATGGGAACAGCATGATTCAGGGCCACCATGAGTACACGATGCAAAGTAAGTCCAGCATGAGAGTTGAGAAAGGGTGACGCACCATGAATCAATGAAGTCCATAAAAGTAAAATCCAGCATTGGCCACAAGACGGCGATGGTGAAACCAGAATGTATCAGGACAGACTCCTGTGTGCAGGGAGGGGGGCACAAGAGAGCAACACAGAGGGACCAGAGAGGGTGGGGATGGCCTATGGGGACAGAGGGTGTAAGCACATGTTGGTGCATGCTTAACTGCTGTCTTAGCACGGGTTCGGACCCTGGATCCTCCTGGTCCGAACAGGTCCAAACAGGAATTGCCCTTTTCTTTGACTGCCCTTCGCTTTGGACGCCCAGGTGAGGCACTCCCTTGATCTAAGAGTTAAGAGCAGGAAGGAAAAGGCAGGGCTAAGAAGGTGGGTGGTGCTTAGACCAGGTGACCTAGATCCACTTAGGCCTGCTCCCCAGCTGCAAAGTAAAAGAAGCTGGAGGGCTCCTTAAGTAGGGAAAAGAGCGGCAAGCAGGAAGGCAGCAGGTGGGCGGGGCTTGCTAAGTGGTGAAAAGGAGCGGCAACCAGGAAGGCACCAGGTGGGCGGGGCTTAGGCCAGGTGACCTAGATCCACTTAGACCTGCTCCCCAGCTGCAAAGGAAAAGAGGATGGAGCGCTCCTTAAGTAGGGAAAAGAGCGGCAAGCAGGAAGGCACCAGGTGGCCGGGGTTTGCTAAGTGGTGAAAAGGAGCGGCAACCAGGAAGGCACCAGGTGGGAGGGGGTTAGGCCAGGTGAACTAGATCCACTTACACCTGCTCTCCAGCTGCAAAGGAAAAGAGGCTGGAGGGCTCCTTAAGTACGGAAAAGAGCGACAAACAGGAAGGCACCAGGTGGGTGGGGCTTTGTAAGTGGTGAAAAGGAGCGGCAGCCGGGAAGGCACCAGGTGGGAGGGGCTTAGGCCAGGTGACCTAGATCCACTTACACCTGCTCCCCAGCTGCAAAGGAAAAGAGGCTGGAGGGCTCCTCAAGTACGGAAAAGAGCGGCAAACAGGAAGGCACCAGGTGGGTGGGGCTTTGTAAGTGGGGAAAAGGAGTGGCAAGCAGGAAGGTACCAGGTGGGCGGGACTTGCTAAGTGGTGAAAAAGAGCGGCAACCAGGAAGGCACCAGGTGGGCGGGTCTTAGGCCAGGTGACCTAGATCCACTTACACCTGCTCCCCAGCTGCAAAGGAAAAGAGGCTGGAGGGCTCCTTAAGTAGGGAAAAGAGCGGCAAGCAGGAAGGCACCAGGTGGGTGGGGCTTTGTAAGTGGGGAAAAGGAGCGGCAAGCAAGAAGGCACCAGGTGGGCGGGGCTTGCTAAGTGGTGAAAAGGAGCGGCAACCAGGAAGGCACCAGGTGGGCGGAGCTTAGGCCAGGTGACCTAGATCCACTTACACCTGCTCCCCAGCTGCGAAGGAAAAGAGGCTGGAGGGCTCCTTAAGTAGGGAAAAGAGCAGAAAGCAGGAAGGCACCAGGTGGGCGGGGCTTGCTAAGTGGTGAAAAGGAGCGGTAACCAGGAAGGCACAAGGTGGGCGGGGCTTAGGCCATGTGACCTAGATCCACTTACACCTGCTTCCCAGCTGCAAAGGAAAAGAGGCTGGAGGGCTCCTTAAGTAGGGAAAAGAGCGGCAAGCAGGAAGGCACCAGGTGGGCGGGGCTTTGTAAGTGGTGAAAAGGAGCAGCAAGCAGGAAGGCACTGGGTGGGCGGGGCTTGCTAAGTGGTGAAAAGGAGCGGCAACCAGCAAGGCACCAGGTGGAGGGGGGGCTTAGACCAGGTGACCTAGATCCACTTAGACCTGCTCCCCAGCTGCAAAGGAAAAGAGGATGGAGCGCTCCTTAAGTAGGGAAAAGAGCGGCAAGCAGGAAGGCACCAGGTGGCCGGGGTTTGCTAAGTGGTGAAAAGGAGCGGCAACCAGGAAGGCACCAGGTGGGAGGGGGTTAGGCCAGGTGACCTAGATCCACTTACACCTGCTCTCCAGCTGCAAAGGAAAAGAGGCTGGAGGGCTCCTTAAGTAGGGAAAAGAGCGGCAAGCAGGAAGGCACCAGGTGGGCGGGGCTTTGTAAGTGGTGAAAAGGAGCAGCAAGCAGGAAGGCACCAGGTGAGCGGGGCTTGCTAAGTGGTGAAAAGGAGCGGCAGCCGGGAAGGCACCAGGTGGGAGGGGCTTAGGCCAGGTGACCTAGATCCACTTACACCTGCTCCCCAGCTGCAAAGGAAAAGAGGCTGGAGGGCGCCTTAAGTACGGAAAAGAGCGGCAAACAGGAAGGACCAGGTGGGTGGGGCTTTGTAAGTGGGGAAAAGGAGTGGCAAGCAGGAAGGTACCAGGTGGGCGGGGCTTGCTAAGTGGTGAAAAAGAGCGGCAACCAGGAAGGAACCAGGTGGGCGGGTCTTAGGCAAGGTGACCTAGATCCACTTACACCTGCTCCCCAGCTGCAAAGGAAAAGAGGCTGGAGGGCTCCTTAAGTAGGGAAAAGAGCGGCAAGCAGGAAGGCACCAGGTGGGTGCGGCTTTGTAAGTGGGGAAAAGGAGCGGCAAGCAAGAAGGCACCAGGTGGGCGGGGCTTGCTAAGTGGTGAAAAGGAGCAGCAACCAGGAAGGCACCAGGTGGGCGGAGCTTAGGCCAGGTGCCCTAGATCCACTTACACGTGCTCCCCAGCTGCAAAGGAAAAGAGGCTGGAGGGCTCCATAAGTAGGGAAAACAGCGGAAAGCAGGAAGGCACCAGGTGGGCGGGGCTTGCTAAGTGGTGAAAAGGAGCGGTAACCAGGAAGGCACAAGGTGGGCGGGGCTTAGGCCAGGTGACCTAGATCCACTTACACCTGCTTCCCAGCTGCAAAGGAAAAGAGGCTCCTTAAGTAGGGAAAAGAGCGGCAAGCAGGAAGGCACCAGGTGGGCGGGGCTTTGTAAGTGGTGAAAAGGAGCAGCAAGCAGGAAGGCACCAGGTGGGCGGGGCTTGCTAAGTGGTGAAAAGGAGCGGCAACCAGGAAGGCACCAGGTGGGGGGGGCTTAGACCAGATGACCTAGATCCACTTACACCTGCTCCCCAGCAGCAAAGGAAAAGAGGCTGGAGGGCTCCTTAAGTAGAGAAAAGAGCGGTAAACAGGAAGGCACCAGGTGGGTGGGGCTTTGTAAGTGGGGAAAAGGAGCGGCAAGCAAGAAGGCACCAGGTGGGCGGGGCTTGCTAAGTGGTGAAAAGGAGCGGTAACCAGGAAGGCACAAGGTGGGCGGGGCTTAGGCCTGGTGACCTAGATCCACTTACACCTGCTTCCCAACTGCAAAGGAAAAGAGGCTGGAGGGCTCCTTAAGTAGGGAAAAGAGCGGCAAGCAGGAAGGCACCAGGTGACACTCACTGGTCCTGTAATGGTTCTTTCCCAGTTTCTTGGTTTGCATGGTCAGGATCTCATTGCCTGCCTCTTAGACACCCCTAGACTGTTGCTTCCAGTAAGGGAAGAAGCAGTTCTTGGCCACAGCAAAGTGGCCGGTACCTTCCACAGTAACTTTCTTCCGCCTTTTTCGGATCCTTGGAGACACAGCTCACTCAGCATGCAATTCAGCTTATCTCACTCTGCCTTCCTTCAACGTCTCAGCGTCCCGTTCTCCTCCTGCTTCTCACAGGCTGTGCTGGCCTCCCTGCTCCTCTCTTACTCCACAGATTTCTCGCTTCCTCTGCTGTTTGTGGACTCCACCTTTTATACACCTGTGAGCATTTAAAGGGATGCAGGTTTGAATTCTCATGCTCAATTGCCTGACTACAATTAGTCCAATTAATAGGACATGCCTGACCTTCTGCTCTATAGACTTCAGGCTCCCCCTTTCTCCTTCCCAGTACTATAGCAGTGTCTCCTATAGGTAATCTTCATTACTCTAGGGGTTAGCGTCCTTTTCTCAGTACTTGGTCTGACCTCAGGGGGGAATATAGGATCTGGGCAGCAATATCCTACAAAGGCTGAGGGAGGGTAAAGTGAATCACTGTCAGGAAATGGGGAATACTGTGCCTCACCCCCAGCACCCTCTCCACAGTCTCCAAGGAGCCTCCACTCAGGTGAGCCTCGCTCGCTGGTCCACCCCCATGGTTGGGATCTGACAGCTTTGCCTTTCTCTTGGCTACTTGGGGGGGGGGGTTCTAGGAGGGTTCAATGTGACAACACCCAGAGATTTCTCACAGACCCTTCCACTATGAGTAGGACTACCCGCAGAAGGGGTACTTTGGTGGTGAATTGCAGTTTCCCCTAAGGAATTAGGTTTCCCTTTCAATTGGGTTTTTGATTGAGACCTGGGATGTTCTGGCTCTCTTAGGTGGTGAAGTGCAGCCTTAGAGTTTTTCATTTTTATTTGTGTTGCTTACAAACTCCATCAATCAAATTGGGGCAAGTCGTTCCCCAGGATTAATTGGGTTGGCAAGTTTGGTATCACAGCCATGACAAGATGGCATTTCCTACCTAAGATGGTAATGTGAACCTGGGCATGGACACAACCTACTTTTTCTTCACCCACTAGTTTCCATCCCTGGGAAACAAGTCTGGTTTTATAGCACATCTACTCCCGGTATCCACCTGTGCCCAAATAGGTTTTCCCTCTAGCAGGGATTCTATAGGAGGGGGGGGTTGGGGGGGTGAGGGTGTGTGTGTGTGTGTGTGTGTGTGTGTGTGTGTGTGTGTGTGTGTGTGTGTGTGTGTGTGTGTGTGTGTGTGTGTGTGTGTGTGTGTGTGTGTGTGTGTGTGTGTGTGTGTGTGTGTGTGTGTGTGTGTGTGTGTGTGTGTGTGTGTGTGTGTGTGTGTGTGTGTGTGTGTGTGTGTGTGTGTGTGTGTGTGTGTGTGTGTGTGTGTGTGTGTGTGTGTGTGTGTGTGTGTGTGTGTGTGTGTGTGTGTGTGTGTAGTTTTGACTAAAGCACACCATCGTAGCAGAAGATGGGACTAGGCAGCGGGTACGTATAGGGCACTTTTAGCACTCATTGAGAGTCACATGAAATCAGCATACAAAAATATAGTCTTCATAGCACAAACATACACATATAAAAATAATATCACATCAAACGAAGCAGCTGGCAAATATTCAATATCAAATTGTGAAATCTAGTAAGACTTAAACCCAGTCTACTTAACCATGTACAATTATCCTTTAAATCTGCACAACACATTACATTGCCCTGTTACAAGGGATCAGGGTTGAAAGCCTGTGATAGAAATGTTTGAGGGAGAAAAGACATAAGATTATTTTTCCAAAATAACCTTCAGACTTTTCTCCCCTGAACATTTCCCACTTGGCCCCAATCCCAACCACACCCCCACCCGCACCTCGACCACCCTACTTACCTTGGAGTGGCACACCTCACTGTGTGCCTCCGACTCACTGTGTCCCTGTGACGCGTGTTCCCTTTCACTTCCGTGATCGGAAACTTCTGCCGCAGGGTCCTTTCCTTTTTTTTCTTTTTTACTTTTTCCGCAACTGGCTGCAAGGGACACCCCCGCAATTCCCACTCACAATATGGTGAGCAAGGGTGCGTGGCATAACCCCACAAATCCCCCTCACAATATAGTGAGCAAGGGTGCACGGGACACCCCTGCAGCCGAATTGGGGATTTGGTCAAACTTTTCGGCCATTCAGAATTTTTGAATAGCTGAAATTTGACCAAATCTCCCATTCCGTCTTTTTTTCTCAGGCTTTTTTGGGTGATTCTGTTACAACAATTCAAAAACTGGAGAAAAGGAAATATTATTCGGGGACCATTTGAAGCTAGTGAAAGCTTCATAACAAATGACACAGAAACAACAAATTGAAATATTAGAAGATGACCGTCATTGAAAAGAAGAGATAGAAAAATAAATTAGTAAGGGAGTCAACAGAACCATTCGGAGAACCAGTTATTCAAAGTGATGCAGAAATAACAATGACTGAAAAAGAAACACCTTATTTCAATGCAAGCAATCTGAAGAAGATTTGTCAATGATCATGTCACAGTTAAATGATGCATAGCTAGCATTTACCTGGAAGTCACTGAAAAAACTGAACATAGGTTAAAACGTGAAAATAAAACATGCAATTGTTATAACTACAAACCCCTGCTCTTGTATATTAGTGGTAAAGCTGGCTCAGACAAACCTTTTCTACTTAAATGGCACATTTTTAGAAGCAAAAGCAGACAACAATCTTTCAGCTGTTGTAAGAGCGCTCACTTGTCTAGCTGCTTACAACATAGGAGTTGTACATTTTACTGACTAATACTCCTCCCCATTGAGCTCCAAAACAAATTAGAGTATTGCAAATTGTCAGCACAATCTGCATTTGAAGTATGCAGAATTCTACTATAAATGTAAGTTCTTGTAATAGATAACATAGACATGTTTTCTAACGTAATGCTTGCCTTAATTCAACAAGAATGCAAGAAGTCTTAAAGACTTAATATGAAAGCCTGTTCAGAGTCATTGGGCCTCATTATGACCCCGGCGGTAGCCGTGCTGGTAAAAACGGCACGGCTACCGCCAGAGTCATTTTATTTCTGGCGCACAGCAATAGGGATTTACCGTGGCATTACATTATAATTCCCTATTGCCAGGCGCTGAGAAAAATTACTCCCCATTCCCATTTGAGTCCCATTGGACACAATGGGAATGGGGAGGACGAATACACCGGCACTGTGTGCAACAGTGCCAGTGCATCCGTCATGGTCTGTGAGCAGGTGCCGTTGCGCCCACCAGGTCAGACCCAATAGCAGAACTTGGAGTATGCCGTTATGGTAACAACGGTGCCGGTAGCCTACCGGCACCATTGTTACCAGACCAGCATACTTATAATGAGGCCCATTGTGTTGGGTGATCTCCTACATTCAGTTACATCCCACATATAATCCTTCATGGCCATGGACAGTGGGCAGATTATTCAGGGGATGGCCGAACAGCCCAGCAGACCCACAGCCCCATAACCCAACAGACCAACTCACCACACCTTCACATACTCCGTACAATCTGGGTACCCAAACTAATCACCTAACACTACACATTTGCCATTGCAACAGCCTAGGTCCACTGTGAACGTTATTCCCACATATCATCCCTCATGGCTAGAGCCAGTTGCCAGATTGTTTGGACCCTTGCAACAGGCCAGGCCCACTGCCAATGTCAATCTCACATATAATCCCTCATGGTCATGGTCACAGCACAACGGCCCAACAGACCCATATCCCCACAGCCCAACAGACCAACTCAGCACTCCCTCCTCATACTCTGAACAACCTGGGTACTCACATTAATCTGCTCATTGTACGCATTGGCCCTTGTAACAGGCCAGTCCCCCTGCAACCATCTTCCCTCATGGCCGTAGCCAGTGGTCAGATTGTTCGGGGTCATGCAACAGTCCATGCCCACTGCCAATCCAACATATCATATTTCATGGCCATGGCTGATGGCCAAATTATTCATACCCTTGTAACAGGCCAAGCCCATTGCCAACATCAATTCCATCTATCATCCTTCCTTCCCATGGCCATAAGAGGTCAGGTACACTACCATAATCAATACAATGTGTCATCCCTCATGGCCATGCCCAGTGGCCACAGTCCAACAACCCAACAGACACAGAGCCTCAGAACACAAGACCAACTCAGCATCATCATCCTATGCCGAAACGATCTGACTGCTATCCATGATGACACTACACCTTAATCCTTAATCTACCGACACACTAGCCCCCCATGTCGTAGCTATAGCCCACACTCACTTTTCCCTAGGTGTAATTTAATAAAACCCAGCCAAACATACATGGAATCAATATATGCTAAATATATGACTGTATATATGTCGTCAGACTCGCCTCATAGTTAATGCAGTGTCCACGGATAGTAAAAAAAGTCCTCACATGTATTCCGATGTCTGTGGCAATCCATCCGAGACCATGGGCACTGAAGAAGTCATTTTTTGGCCAAAATCACATATAGTCTGTGATTCCCCACCCACCCCTAATCTCTTTCATGATCAACACAAGTGAAATTGTGTGTTTTTAAAAGAAATGTTTCTACTGCGGTGTCCGTGGACAAACGGCATGTTTCACAAACCCGACATGGTGGTCCCTCAAATCATTTTCAAGCGCCTCACATTCCTTAGTTGACGGAGCGGAGTGGACATTCCAGAGCTCTCTGATTGGTTCCGAGGCACCTGTGTATAATGAATCAAGAAATGAGTTTGTGGACCGGACCGCAATAGCACTACATTTATATTCACCTATTCTTTCCTTATTTTTTAAAGGTCAACTGGACAGATTAACATCTAATTTGCATGAGCACACTTTTTAGGATCAATCCAGCTCTCTTTGCGCACGTTTGGTGCAAATCCCTCCGATGGTTCGTGCTGTAGCCGCAAGCAAAATATTTTCGCATTGGACCCTATTCAGATTTCACACATTTTGAGGCCATTCCTACAACTCTAACTGCCCTTAAGGATTAGACTGTGTTCTATATTGTCTTTGAAAAGCTTTCTGCAGCTTCATCAAACAGCACCAAAGTTATGACATCCAAAAACTGCTCTTCCTTTGGGAAAGCCAACTTAATCATAACTACAGGGTTGCTACTGATAACTCTGTAACAAATATTAATTTATATAAATTTAGATGTAGATCTTTTTTAAACACTAATAATCGTATTCTTTCTGCATCTGTAGCGACCCTCAGCCTGTGTAATGCTAGTATCTCGCAATCCTTCCACTGTAGCAGTCTGCCCATATATTCCATTCCATCGCATTGATTGTGTCTGGCAGGAGCTGAACGGAATAATGTTTTTTTTCTTTTTTTTTTTAAAGCAAGTCACTCTGAACGGAACAAGGGAACATATTTTCCAAAGCCTAGATTATTTTCTTCTCATTCATAGTTAATGTTTCCTGTGGCCCAAAGTAACTGAAGCTGGATTCATTGTGTCGGAAAGTTTCCAAGACAAAAAGTCCTCATTCAGCAGAAAGGCAAGTGTAGCATTTCAGGATAAAGCCAGCAAAAACCTTCCTGGAAACCAGATCACTTCCTACCCTCATTGTGCTTCAGCTTGCTTTCAAGAAAATGCTGCTGTTCCAGCGGGGCCAGTAAAAAGAAACGCGTAAGGACTGCAAGAAAAAAAGAAAAGATTAATTGGTAGGTGTTAATATAGATTTACAACTTCCTCAACACTGCTCTAAATGAAGAACACTCCACTCGAGTTGGCAGCCAAATGTTTGTAGGCTAAAGTTAACAAAAACCACAATATTCTGTTGCACAGTGCACCCTTGGCTTCCTTATCACTGCAAGTGTGCCCAGCTGATTTCCTTAACGAGGAAGCCACAACAATGCCAATGATGAGATATTTTAATATGAATTAACCGCACTTCCTCTCTTTCATTGTGTGCCACAAGTTGCTAACCACATATACATGCATCCACTGCCATGTGACCGCGCACCGTGAAATAAATGATCATTTTTCACCCAGCAACTTAATGTAATGGCATACCGGAAGTGTCATCCGCAAAGGTATGCACTGGGGCCAAGAGGGGAGCGAATGCGAGAGGCCCCTGAGCAAAGCACATGGCTATGTCCAGATGTGCTCCCGCGCTGGGGAATCAGCGGCAAGGAAGCAGGTGCAGATCTGAGGTTCTCACCTGCAGCATCTCCGGATTTCCTCAAGGGCACACTTGTGTTGCTCAAGCCCAGAATGTACGATATTCTTGAATACTTATTTCATGTGCGGTTCATCGCACATTGCAAGTGAAGGAACAGCAGAAAATGCGCGGGGCCTTTTCACAAAGGACCTCTGGTAAGTCCACACGGAGGCTCACAGTTGTAATTTTAAGGGGGACAAGGGTGTTTGCCCCCTACCGTAACTGTTGTGGCACGCTATTTTGTCCCACTCATTTGGCGGGGCCCCTTTCATTTAAGATGTCATGTCCCCCACCCCCAACATTTTCAGCAAAGTGATTCCGCTGCCCAGCTGTTGCAATGCACAGGTGGTGCTCGAACGGCAATCTATTGGCATGGCCAAAGTGCATGTGAGTGCATGACCTAATCATGACGTGATGCACATACACATGGTCCACGTGGTTCACAAACCTGTCTGCTCTATCACACCAGGCGCCTGGAGAGACAGGAACTCTATCCGGCTCATTCTCAAGAAGACAAGTATTCTGCATGCTACAAATGAGAATGTTCCAGACGAGGGGTGCATGTACATCCCAATAGAGAAGACCAGTGGTAAAAAGTCACCACTTCATAAGGCCATTATGTTATTTGTACATGCTTAGTGACGTATTGGGAAGAAAGCCTGGGTGGTGCAAACCGTTGTTTGGAATAAGGAATGAAAAGTATATAATGACACTGCGCGCCAAATGTTTAATATACTCAGCAGCAAATTGCAGAAGCTCTCAATGACGGCCTGTCATATTTTTGGCCTGTAATATTTTTTGGAAAATTAATTAAACATGTCTTTGCATGCCTGCTTGTCAGATTGCAATGAACACAGAGCAGGAGTGGTTCACGCTGTGACAGTTTCAAGGAGTACAACAAAAGAAGGCGGGAATGTGGGGATCTGAGAGGTCACGTCATCCTATACTTTTGGGGGATTGGTTAAAAAAGACAGTGGGCCTCATTACGACCCAGGCGCTAATGGGTTAATGGCGCCGTAAAAGGCTGCGGTGCCGTTAACCTATTAGCGCCTAATTACGAGGTCCCTTTGCGGGACCCGACCTTAACTGCTGGTACCATACTTAGTGCCTTCCCCATTCCTATTGAGCCCTATGGGGCAACAATGGGAATGGGGAAAGGCCATGGCGGCATGGGGAATTACCATCCCGCCAACCTCGGAATGGGGTGGTAATTCCCCATTCCACCATGGTGGACACCTGCATGGACCATGGTGCTAATAGCACCATGGTCCTCCTCCTGGGTCGTAATGAGGCCCAGTATCTCACCTGATGTTGCTGTCACCAGCTAAATGATAATGAACTCCTCGGATTGGGTGAACATCATCGAGTATGGGAATGACTGAGCATCTTTATGGGTAGTTTTACATGGACTGGAACTAAGGGGTGTAATGATGCATGTCCCTAACTGTACCTATGGTGAGATTCCCTGAACCTTCTACATTATGCTAGAGAAAAAATTGCCCTAATCTCCCAAAAAAATCTTTGAATGCATGTTTGCACCAAGGCAATCCTTGCCCTAGTACAAAGAGGAGACAGTATTAGCACTAGAGAAAATGAATGCGTAGATGTGAGACAGAGCCAACACAGGGGTTCTAGCTTGGCTTTGAGAGCCAAACACAAGATAAGTTTGAAGAGGAGCCAAACCTGGTGTCCTTCCCCCATTTCTCATACCACCAAACCTACAACGTAAAACTTTACCCCACACCCTGCAGAAAACACAACCCATATATGCTGTGTTGCGGCCCCACCTCGACGAGCTCAAAATCCATCTTAATGTTTGTAGTGAGTTACATTATTATTATTATTATTATTATTATTATTATTATTATTATTATTATTATTATCATTATTATTATTATTATTATTTGCCCAGTATTACACACTTCAGTCAGGAGATGGAGCAAGGATTTGGGCACATCCTGAACTTGAATACATGTCTTAATATATGGCTTTGTGAAAAGAAAAAAATAATATGAGGCCGGGTAACCCAAAGGAAACACACCAAACACCGGTTACAAAGGAACATACAAAGTACTTTATTTTAAGGTCAAGCAAGCAATGACAAGGTCAAATGACAAATCAGATAGCTATCGGCCCTCAGTACAACACAACGAACTTCAACGAGGTTCGATGTATTCAGTGAGAGACTGTACATTGGGACATTCAGGCTTTTATACATTTCTCCAGCCTGCTGTCCAACCCCTTCACGGGTTAACCATTCCATGAACGTATTACTGGTCTAGGGTCTCTGCCAGGTCAATTCTAATGTATTCATCAGTATGCGCATAGATCAGTTCCGTTGATACAGGTAATCCATTTACATGCAGGTCAACAGTAGGACAAGGTCTCAGTTCACGACCCTAACAAGTGGCTTGTAGGCAAATTATACAATAGCTGTACGGAGCTCATGTCGACCAGATTCTGTTCGGAATGGCATTGTCCACCATTTTGATGTACAGGGTGACTTTTACACAGCAAGAGAACCTAAAATGGCAGTTTGATTCAAGATGGCGGCTTACATCAGTTTCTAAGGTCAAGACCTTGCCGTAGAGAGTTATTCGCGTACAATTTTAAGCAACTTGGCGTAGGCCAATATACATACAATCGTTTACAATAGGAGGCATAATTTAATATCCAGTTTGACAGCTTAAATTATGGAAAACCATAGTCTGTTTCATAGAAATTACTTACAAATCTCATTATAAACACAATTGACAAAAAATATAATGATTGGAGTTTTATTATTCACAGCCTAAATAAAAGACTGCAAGTACCAAAATGCCAAGTAATGCACTTGACTATACGTTGATATAAGAATGCTGTTCAAATGTACCTTTTTGTATATTGCCTGTCCCTCCTGTATTGCTGGTCATTTATTTCATCCACCTGTCTATGCCATATGACTTTAAGGCAGCTCAAACAGCCTTGAACAAACATTACTTCCTTAAAAATTCCAATTGTACCAGAGCAAGACCACTATGCTCATTTAACATGGCAGTAACCAGTGGGCATAGAGTTGAACAGAGCGCAATGTATGTTTATTATTTCTATTATGAAATAATTCACGTAGAACGCTTTGGTTGTTCCTAATATGTCTTCGAAAGTGTTCCATCTTATAGCAGATGCAAAGCTTAGCGCCCTTTCTTTATCAGCTAACGACAATCACATGTTGCTTTAAATGTTGAAGCTCCTCAATACAATGCAATATTTTGTCTTTCCAAATCCATGACACATAAAGCCGCACAATTCCTCATTGCATTTTAGCCACATCTACATAAGCAATCTTTTCAGATAATAAGGCTCATTAATTTCAGAATATCTTCGTCCGTGCCAGCCGAGCTCCGCCAGGTTCGCCAATCTCTATGTATAGGTATGTTTTGGGAAAACTTATTTCTGCTACATATCGTAATGGAATCCACAACAGTCCAACTAAAATGCCCTCCTGTTCAAAAATGTACTTTTCTTTAGTTCATTTATGATCATGGTGATTGTGTCAAATAATCCTTTGTTTCAAATCGGGTTCACTTTGACAGTGAGGCCTATTCAGGAAACATTCTGTGATTTACAATGTGTAGGTTTTTTAAGAGAAAAAATGATACTTGGTCAAAATGTTCTATATTATAAGAAAGCAATCAACCAAAAGCTAAGGTGAGAGACTTTGAGAGGGTGTAGGGCAGAATACCGGCAACCAGCTGAATAACAGACAATCCTCAAAGGAAAAAAGGCTGGGTGCACCTCTTGCAAGGATAGCAAGGTTTTATTTCACAAATAAAGAAAATAGCATGTCAGTTTTGGCATTCACACCCGACTATCATGGACCGCACTGGTTAGTTTATAGCAGGACAGTACATTTTAAATGAAGTTGCACCAATGATGATGAAAGCAGTATAATGTATTAATTCCCCTAGTTCATTGGTCAACCCCTATATCCATATTGCCCACTCCATATGGGATGCTAAGCGATTGGTTACTGTTTCTTTGAGTCAATCCCCTCCCACATTGTCTCTGGCCCTCTTACTTTTGGGTCCCCGAGATATGATTGGATCCCTAGTTTAGAATGCTTCTCTCTCCACGAACAACATCTGGGCATCTGGTAGTTGAAATAGAGTGAGCAGTATCACGGGGGCACCGGGGCCCTAGATCTGAACTGGGCTGTTTTGGCAGCTCAGAACCTCTGCCCTGGCTCCCAGGAGATCGTCCTTCAAGGACAGGCACAGCTCTGATTGTGCTTGGCAATTCACATTTCTTTTTAGTTGTGTAGGCCTGCTGCGTGAGACAATGGGATAGTTGTATTTATTCGATCTGAAGGCTTTTCGATGGTCGCCTGAGCTGAGAACGGGATGGGAAAATGCATTAATGCTGACTGTCAGTGATGCTGAGACCTGGCCTTTCTACACCTCAATATTAAAATGGTGGCAGTTTGGTGCTTATTGTCGCAGGATTGGGCCGACTCTCTGTCCATCCATCACTGTAAGCTATGGTGTTCTTTGGCCTCTACAGGGCACCCACTCCCCTTTCAGTCTCCCTTCCATGTTACACTATACCCCTAATATATTTTCCTTAACCTGAATCTTTTTGGGGGGATCGAACTTGAATATGCATCCCAACATGGATAATAATCTGGAAAACAGCAATGTTGTGACACATATCCATATTATTTCCCTGCATCCTTGATGTTTTATTCCTTTAATGGCTTTGTCACACACAGCAGTCCCAAGGCATGGCCACTATCAGGCTCACATTTATTTTGCCGGCTGGTGCTTGCATACGTAATAGAATTCACAGTCAATGTCAACATGCTTTGTGCTGACAATGATAAACTATTCCACCCTGAACAAGGTGTGGTTTAGTATGTGATCTGGAACTTTTTGCTTAACGCCATTCCCATTTCTATCTTAACAATTCTGTAAGAAAATCTCTTGCTTCTTTTTGATGTAAATGTTGTGTTATGTGCCTGCATTCTCCTTTTGGAACATAGCCAGTCAGGAAATGTCTTGTTCTGGAGTATGTCATGTTATTCAAAAATAGATTTTGAACATGAATTAAATAAAGTATTAACTAAGTGAATCTAAACCTTCCTTGTTAATCACATTCCTTTACTTACTTGAGCACGTATCTTCTTATAAGTAGACGGTATCAATAATAATATAAATATGTGATGAAGTTGATTATATGCTACTGGGTTTTGTGGTGAACTCGAAGAAGGACTTATAGCCCTGAGGAATGCTATACTTTTACATATAGAAACTGGCTTACTTTTTCCTTGAGATAAGTGTTGATAATTGAGATAGACACCTCACCCACCGCAACCTCTGGGTGGCGGTACATGATCCATAACATGGTGGTTGTGAGGGGCGATAGAGGGTCACCTGCATTAGTAGATATGTAGGGTGGCGTCTTCATAGCATTAGTGGCGAGAAAACATCTGCAAGCGTATACACAAGCTCTTCAGGCATCTTAGTTTAGTTTAGTTTAGTTTATTATTTGATAATGCGCTCCAAACCCAGGGGTAGCCGGGCGTAGCAGTTGCAAGAATACTTAGGCTTAAGGTTACATACATACAGAGGATACATTAACATATATACAATACAAATATACAAGTATACATGAGATACAGCATGTGAATCTCTCTCATTGGTCAGGTGTCAGATACTCAGATCAAACAGATAATCAAATAATCTGGTGTCAGAACAGAATCAAGGAACGCCGTGATAGGATTGAGTTCAGCAGGTTAATTGTTGTTAGTCCAAGGCCAGCTTTTCACCTTACATCTGAATCTAGAATAGGGAAGATTAGTTCTCAGTTCCATGGGGAGTGCGTTCCAGGCACAGGCAGCTCTAACAGGGAAGCTTACTCCACCTGCTTTAGTTAGTCTAAATCTGGGAATTTCAAGTAGGGAGTGATTAGAGGCTCTGGTGTGGCGAAAAGAGGATTTTCTGGTCAGTCTGGCTGAGATGTATGGGGGTGCAGTGTTGTTCAGTCCTTTATGTGTGAGAGATAGCATTTTAAGGAGAACTCTATCACTGATTTTTAACCAATGATTGTCTTTCCTAATGTTAGATATGTGAGCTCTATGGGGTATGTCCAGGGCTGCTCTAAGAGCGTTGTTCTGCAATATTTGTAGTTTGTTTGTGACAGTTTTGTTGGCGCCCGCATATAGGGCGTTACAGTAATACAATTTGGACATTACTAGGGCATTGGCTAGAGTGATACAATTGGTTTTAGACAAGTAAGGTCTGCAGGCACTGATTAATTTACAAGTGTAGGCTGTGGAGGAAGCCAGGGAGTTGATTTGTTTTTTGAGCGATAAGGTGGAGTCGAGGTAGAAACCTAGTGTTTTTACCTCTGTTTCCACTTTGATTATATTGCTGTCTATATTGAAGGCGCAGTAGTTCGGGGTGAGTTTTTTGAGGTTGGAGTCGGAACCCAGGATCAGTATCTCGGTTTTGTCGTCGTTCAGGCAGAGGCCGTGAGAGGCCATCCATGCCTGAATGATGAGGTAAATCTTGTTTACTAGAGCTGTGTCTTCAACAAAGTTGCCAGATAGGGGTATGAGGATCTGTGTATCTTTTTATTTTATTTTATTTATTTGCATTTATAAAGCGCACAGAACTGCCCTGGGGCATCGTGGCGCTGTTACAGCAGACTTAGTCATGAACACAAGCATAGGAATGTGTTTACAGATGTAAACCGAGTTACCGAGTACATTTCACATTGGTAATAAACATTGAGCTTAGAGGTTATGCTATGCTGTGGTTACAATGCAAGCATGAGAGTGCATGTGGAAGACTTTAGCGGAATAGGAGGGTTTTGAGGTTTTTACGGAAGGTATGGTATGATTTTTCGTTCCTTAGTGAGGTAGGTAAGGAGTTCCAGTTTTTAGGTGCGAGGTGTTGGAAGCTGGTTCCTCCCGCCCTGGATCTTTGAAACGTGGGGACATCAATCATGTTGGTGCGGTGAGCTCTGGTGGGTCTGATGGAGGCTTTCGGTGTGATTCTTTCTGCGAGATAGGGTGGGGCATCCAGGGATAGGCATCTATGTGTGATGGTCATGGCTTTGAAAAGTATGCGTTCCTTCACGGGTAGCCAGTGGGCATCTTTCCTTGCTTGCGAGATGTGTTCTCTTTTTGGAATGGACAGTGCTGCCCGGAGCGCATTGTTTTGCGTGATTTGGAGTTTTTTTAGGTTGTGGGCGGAGGTGCCTAGGAACAGGGCATTACAGTAGTCTAGTTTTGTACCTATAGTGGCTCTGGCGATGGACAGGCAGTTTTTGGCGGAGAGAAAAGGCTTGACAGCATTTATCATCTTGGTGGTAAGTGCCGAGGAAGAGGCTATGGCGTTGACCTGGCGAGACATAGATAGTGAGGCATCTAGGTGAACGCCTAAGGTTTTAACAGTCTTGGAGACTGAGATGGTGGAGTTGTCGATGTTGAAGGATTTGTATTGGGGGGGGAGTTTGTTGAGAATTTCATTGGTCCCTACTATGAGGATTTCGGTTTTGTCCCCGTTTAGGCAGAGGCCGTTGGCCGCCATCCAGGTTTGGATGGCTGTGTAGATTTTGGATAATGCTGTCGCATCTTCTTCGTAGGTCCCAGTTAGAGGGAGTAGTACCTGCGTATCGTCTGCGTAGTTGGTATACGCTATGTTACGACAGTCGAGGTCATTGAAGAGAGGAAGGGTGAATATATTGTAGAGAGTGGGGGCGGTGCAGGAGCCTTGTGGGACGCCGCAGTGGATGGTGGTAGGGGTTGCCGAGGCAGTGTCTGAGAAGACTTTCATGAGTCTGCCATTTAGGAATGAGGCCACCCATGCAATGGCTTCCGGGGAGAAGTGTGCTTCATTTTTTAGGTGCATGCCTAGGATATCGTGGTTGACAAGGTCAAAGGCGGCAGATAGATCCAGTAGGAGAAGGAGTGCCGGTTTGCCTTTATCCATAGTGTCAGCAAGCTGTATTTTCAGATCAAGTAGGGCTGACTCAGTTCCGTGACCTGGTCGGAAGCCTGACTGTCTTTTTCCTAGGATATGGTTGGTTTCGAGATAATCCTGGATTTGTGTGTAGGCCATTTTATCCAGTATCTTGAGCAGGAAAGGCACAGTGGTGATGGGCCTGTAGTTGGTAGCTACTTCAGGGTCGAGGGTGGTTTTTTTTAGAAGCGGGCGCACCCAGGCTTCTTTTAGACTGTCAGGGACAGTGTTGGTTTTGAAAGAGGCAGTAATGAATGATTTAAGGAAAGGGGCGAGTGTTTCAGTGCAGTCTTTGATCAGGCTGGCGGGGCAGGGGTCTCCTTTACAATTGGATGGTTTGATCTTGTTCATTATCTCAATAACTTCGTGTTCTGTGACTTCCCTGAATTTGAACGGGGTAGTGGGGGCTTTGGTGGATGTGGTTCCCGAACTAGGGGTGGGCATGTGGCTCGTGGTGGTGGGAGATTTGAGGTGCAGTGATAGGTTTTTGTGGTGCTCCTTAATTTTTGTTTGTAGGAGTTCAATTTTATTTAACAAGGCAGATTGTATGGAGTTACACCAGATTTGGTCTTTAACAATGTCTTGTGATTTGGTGGCCGGTGTGGTGAGTTCGTTGAAAATGGCGAAGAGTTCTTTGGATTCGGAGCTTGCATTAGCAATTCTATCATTATAAGAGACTGATTTAGCTGTGATTATGGCTTTTTTGTATTGGGCAGTGATTTTTTTGTAGGAGGATAGGGTGGCTGGGGAAGGCGATTTCTGCCAGGAGTTTAGAGCTTTTCTTTTCTGTGAGCGGAGTTCTTTGAGTTCAGTGGAGAACCAGGTATTTGAGTGTTTGATAGTTTTGGCTTTTTTGGTCTGCAAGGGGGCAATGGCGTCAATGGCGGTGCTTATGGTGCTCTTGTAGATATCTGCTAATTCTGACGGGTCAGATGACTTGAGGTCTGTGGAGAGGATGTGAAGGTGGGGTGTAATTTTATCTTTAGTGAGATTTTTTACACATCTTGCCAGTGCTGGGGGGATGGGGTTAGGTTTGTTTGTGTTAGATACAGCGGGAATAAAGAAGTGAATGAGGTGGTGATCTGACCAAGGAGTCGGGGTGATGGAGCTAATGTCGACGTGACAGTTGTGGTCAGCTATCCAGTCCAGGATACGGCCTTTGTTGTGTGTGGGTGAGGTTATTTTTTGGTCGAAGCCTAGTTCTTTTAAGGCTAGTGCAAGAGATTTAGCAGGCTTGTCCTTTTTATCGTTATACCCCAGGTTAAGGTCACCTAGAAGGATGCTTTTGGAGGTGAGTTTTAGGTTTTCTGTTAGGCGGTGTACAAGGTTCTCATGGAACTCTGTTAGGGGGCCGGGCGGGCGGTAGACTAGGTTGAAGGTGATGGTGGAGTTAGGGGAGAGGGCAATTTTTATAGCTAGAGAGTCTATGTTGTCACCTAGATTGGAGGTGATTTGTCTGGCCTCGAGGTGATCTTTCAGGATGAATGCTACCCCACCACCTACTGAGGAGAGGCGGTCTTGCCGGATAATGGCGTACCCCTGTGGGATAGTAAGGTTGAGGGCTGGCCCTGCAGCGCTGTGCAGCCATGTCTCGGTGATGGCTAAGATGTCGAGGTCCAAGCTAATTAGGAGTTCGTGAATTTCAATGGCATGGGCAGGGATGGATCTGGCGTTTATGAGGGCACACTGTAGGTTGTGTGTGTGTTGGGCCGAGGTAGGGGTGGTGTTGAGTGGTGTCGCCGGGATGGGGTGCGGCATGGTGGGTTTAGGTAAGGGTGTTTTGACTGTAAGGGATGGCGTGTTAGGCGTGTTAAGAGTGGTGGGAGGTGCTTGGTGGGTGAGTCTAGGGTATCTAGAACGGAGACCTAGGAGTTGGTTCCTGGTGTGGATGGGTCTGGTGTAGGAAGTTATGCTGGGTGGAGGATGACGTGCTGTGGGGATGCTTTCAGTGAAGAATGATGGTAGGAAGTAGGTGGGAGGAATGTTGGAGAGGAATGCCAGTGGGGCAGCTGGTGAGCTGGTGGATTGTTGAGGCATGGCGAGGGTATCGTTCAACATGGCACAACTAGAAACAGAATGCAATGTGGGCAGCAAAATCAGGGCACAGTATGCGACCATAAGGCACAACACAATAGTGTGGTCTAGATACGACCATAAGGCACAACACAATAGTGTGGTCTAGATATGACCATAAGGCACAACACAGTAGTGTGGTCACTATGCGACCATAAGGCACAACACAGTAGTGTGGTCTAGATACGACCATAAGGCACAACACAATAGTGTGGTCTAGATATGACCATAAGGCACAACACAGTAGTGTGGTCACTATGCGACCATAAGGCACAACACAGTAGTGTGGTCTAGATACGACCATAAGGCACAACACAGTAGTGTGGTCTAGATACGACCATAAGGCACAACACAGTAGTGTGGTCTAGATACGACCATAAGGCACAACACAGTAGTGTGGTCACTATGCGACCATAAGGCACAACACAGTAGTGTGGTCTAGATACGACCATAAGGCACAACACAATAGTGTGGTCTAGATACGACCATAAGGCACAACACAGTAGTGTGGTCACTATGCGACCATAAGGCACAACACAGTAGTGTGGTCACTATGCGACCATAAGGCACAACACAGTAGTGTGGTCTAGATACGACCATAAGGCACAACACAGTAGTGTGGTCTAGATACGACCATAAGGCACAACACAGTAGTGTGGTCACTATGCGACCATAAGGCACAACACAGTAGTGTGGTCTAGATACGACCATAAGGCACAACACAATAGTGTGGTCTAGATACGACCATAAGGCACAACACAATAGTGTGGTCTAGATACGACCATAAGGCACAACACAATAGTGTGGTCTAGATATGACCATAAGGCACAACACAGTAGTGTGGTCACTATGCGACCATAAGGCACAACACAGTAGTGTGGTCTAGATACGACCATAAGGCACAACACAGTAGTGTGGTCACTATGCGACCATAAGGCACAACACAGTAGTGTGGTCTAGATACGACCATAAGGCACAACACAATAGTGTGGTCTAGATACGACCATAAGGCACAACACAGTAGTGTGGTCACTATGCGACCATAAGGCACAACACAGTAGTGTGGTCTAGATACGACCATAAGGCACAACACAGTAGTGTGGTCTAGATACGACCATAAGGCACAACACAGTAGTGTGGTCACTATGCGACCATAAGGCACAACACAGTAGTGTGGTCTAGATATGACCATCGGGCACAACACAGAGACTACACAGTATTACAGTGGTCGCTGGGCGACCGTGGTAACGGTGCTATTGTCAGATGGCAGCATATTGCAGAGCAAGGCAAGAGCATGGTTGGTTGGCTATGGATTGTGCATTAAGTATTTTGTTGCAGTTCAGAAGCACAACGGTGCATGTGGGACCTTGGGCGTAGCAATGTTAGGAGGTGCTAGGTCAGGGCTCTAGCTCGAGGGTCGGGAGTGGATAGTGGAGGAGGGGGGCAGTATGCTTACCCTGTAGGTGGACGGCAAGGGGTCCTGGCTCTAAGCTCGACTATGCACTCCACCTGGAGCAGCACGGGCAGAGTTTGTGGCCCCTGGCTCCTGAATGCTCCAAACAGGCCCTCAACAGGCCTTAGAGTGGCCTTTGCGCTGGCCGCCGGCGTGATCCGCCTGCCGGCGGTTACAGCTGATTTTAGCGAGGCTCAGCCTCGGTTTCAGGCCGCGCTGCGCCCGGCATGCGTGGGTCAGGCGGCGTGTGGGGACAGGGTCAGGCAGGCCCTGTCCGTGCTCCTCGTCGTCTCGTGGTTTCGCCGCTGGGCTGGGGTGCTGGGGGGGCTCCTGCCCTCGCCCCACGGTGTGGAAGAGTGAGTGAGGGGGTAAGCAGGCCTCAACAGGCCTTAGAGTGGCCTTTGCGCTGGCCGCCGGCGTGATCCGCCTGCCGGCGGTTACAGCTGATTTTAGCGAGGCTCAGCCTCGGTTTCAGGCCGCGCTGCGCCCGGCATGCGTGGGTCAGGCGGCGTGTGGGGACAGGGTCAGGCAGGCCCTGTCCGTGCTCCTCGTCGTCTCGTGGTTTCGCCGCTGGGCTGGGGTGCTGGGGGGGCTCCTGCCCTCGCCCCACGGTGTGGAAGAGTGAGTGAGGGGGTAAGCAGGCCTCAACAGGCCTTAGAGTGGCCTTTGCGCTGGCCGCCGGCGTGATCCGCCTGCCGGCGGTTACAGCTGATTTTAGCGAGGCTCAGCCTCGGTTTCAGGCCGCGCTGCGCCCGGCATGCGTGGGTCAGGCGGCGTGTGGGGACAGGGTCAGGCAGGCCCTGTCCGTGCTCCTCGTCGTCTCGTGGTTTCGCCGCTGGGCTGGGGTGCTGGGGGGGCTCCTGCCCTCGCCCCACGGTGTGGAAGAGTGAGTGAGGGGGTAAGCAGGCCTCAACAGGCCTTAGAGTGGCCTTTGCGCTGGCCGCCGGCGTGATCCGCCTGCCGGCGGTTACAGCTGATTTTAGCGAGGCTCAGCCTCGGTTTCAGGCCGCGCTGCGCCCGGCATGCGTGGGTCAGGCGGCGTGTGGGGACAGGGTCAGGCAGGCCCTGTCCGTGCTCCTCGTCGTCTCGTGGTTTCGCCGCTGGGCTGGGGTGCTGGGGGGGCTCCTGCCCTCGCCCCACGGTGTGGAAGAGTGAGTCCGCATAGTTGGTGTAGGTTACCCCCAATCTGTCAAGTTTGTCGAAGAGTGGCTTAGTGAAGATATTATACATTGTGGGGGAGACACATGAACCTTTTGGGATGCCACAGGTGATATGTATTGGGTCCGCTGAGGCTAATGGGGAGAACACTCTCATCGTGCGGTTGTCCAGGAAGGATTGTACCCAGGCTATAGCTTCACTTGAAAATGGGCAGCAGACGCTAGATGGTTACATAACACTGCGTGGTCCACTAGGTCGAAGGCCGCCGATAGGTCAAGGAGGAGGAGCATAGCTGTTTTACCTTTATCCTTCAACTCGTCGATTTGTGTCTTAAGGTCGATTAGGGCTGTTTCAGTACGTGTTTCTGCGGTGCTGTAGGTGGCCTATGTGGAAAATAACAACAATGCATGTCTGTGGGTGTACACAGTCCTCTGTGTCATAGCACTGAGTATGTTCTTCATGTAGGTTGGTGTGTGAGTGACCGATGTGCATGGTGGCACATGTGTTCTTTTCTGTAAGCTATGTCATCATGGCATCTCTAACGATGATGGCGTTTTGTGGTTACTGTCTAATAGAGTTGGTCCATAAGGTCAATGTCAGTTCCACCTGATGTTCCCACATGTGGTTTCATAAACGGGCAGGCTCCCTGGCCGTGTGGGGCATGGCCACAGTGGAACTTGCTGTCTGGTGTGGAAGTGAGCGGGTCGAATTCCTCTCGCGGCGGGTGCTTGGGTTGTGAAGTCCTTGGCCATGGTTTGGATGAGAATGGGGGGAAGGGATTTTCCCATTTTCCCTTTTCAGTCCCCCCCTCT
The DNA here is from genome assembly GCF_040938575.1 of Ambystoma mexicanum. Taxonomy (NCBI): domain Eukaryota; kingdom Metazoa; phylum Chordata; class Amphibia; order Caudata; family Ambystomatidae; genus Ambystoma; species Ambystoma mexicanum. The sequence goes on along the minus strand of NC_090927.1, from coordinate 437,047,132 downwards.
GGTCGACTTGTCGACCACAAAATTATCCTTTTGTCTTTGCGTACTCGCCATACCTTCATTATTCCTGCCAAGTGTCCGTACTGGTTTACGTGATCTTCAAATGACCAGTACATATAAACGCATCCGCAACCGGGTTTGCAATAAACCCACTTTCCAATGTAACTCTTCGGGTTCCTTGGGTTCTCTACTTTTACTGATGGTGGATACAAATCTGCTTCTATTATCTGCTGGCGTAAGCGTTCGCGTTCCTTTTTAATTATGTCTGTGTGTTTGTCGTCTTCAGCTGGCATTAGGGCTTGCATGCCGATCATTTTGATAATTTCTTCAGTAGTGTGCGCTGATCTTGCTTTCCATACCTTAATCACCATCATAATGGCCATTTCTAAAATTATGCATCGTGCCAAAATCTTAAACCCATCTGAAAGCCAAGATGGCATCCAGGACCACATGTAGGAGAACCAACTACTGTCCTTCTTCACTCCCTTCGCTTCTTCTTCCATTTTAGCATGCATTTTGCCCAGCTGTGATGCTGCCTCAGAAAGCGTGCTGTTGTCCTTGTCGTTGGCAGGCACAAACGTGCAACATGACCTCCCAATTTTTGCGCAAACACCACCTTCCATTGCTGTCAGGAGATCCAGCACATATCTGTTCTGAAGTGCTACCTCCGTATTGCCCTCAGTTCTTTTTTTATCGCGTTGAATCCATTAACGGTGGAGTTGATCGTCATCATTAGCTCCCATCTTGTGATCTGGAGCCACTTCGCATTTGCATATGCCTGCATCCCTGGATGTATTATGGAGGAAAAGAGCATCGCCGGTCTGCTAAACAGTCTGTGTTCTGGTGTAATGTCACTCAGAGCTGTTTCTGACCTTCCCCACAGGTAGTTCCCAGTCAGTCGTTCTCTGTGTCTTTTTAATGTGGACAGGCTGGTTGTGTCGTCCCGCTGCTTGCTTTCTCTTATCTTCACTGACCTCTTCTTCCTTCTGTTCCCTTCGTCCATTTTAGGGAAGTTTCCCATGTTGACGTGTTTCTGTGGTACTGCCAAGGACGGTACGTTGATGTGTACCATAGTGCATACTCCATTCCACAACGGTGGCAAGCTGTGGTATGCCTTTGCTCCACAGGCCCAATAGTGATCCATCAGAACTGCGGTTCCCGCACCCCCCTCAGGAATCTTTATTGTTCTTTTGCAACCATCGTTTCTCCCAACATCCACTTCTCCGTCATGCTGATAACACAGTGTTGGCGCTGTGAGTGGAAGTATTGCTATCAGTACCTCGTCCTTATCCAACCACGTGACCAGTGCTGCACTCCTCGTCCCTCATTTGTTGTTCTCTTCTTGAACCGTCATCATCATTTAAAGCTTTTTCTATACTCACCTCTGCCATATAGCAAGTGAAACTTGGTGTATTGATGCATTTACCTGAAAGTCAAACATGGGTGTATTTCTGCATTTACCTCAAAGTCAAACTTCAGTGTATTTTTGCGTTTACTTAAAAGTCAAACTTGGGTGTATTTCTGCATTTACCTGAAAGTCAAACTTGAGTGTATTTTTGCATTTACTTGAAAGTCAAACTTGGGTATATTTCTGAATTTACCTGAAAGTCAAACTTGGATGTATTTTTGCATCTAACTTTGCCCATTGATTGTAACCTGCTAGCCCAGTGACTTTTCAATACTGCTTTACCTGCTCCCTCTTTCCTCCCTCTGCCTCCTCTCTTTTCCACTCATGGCGCTTTCTGTTTCTCCCATACAGTCCAACTGCTTCTCTATGAACTATCCTTCCCTTCTCACTAAGTCTGGTAAAAAGAAATTTAAAAAGGATTTCTTGGCCCTGGTCTCCCTATCGCTGATACTTATACTAGTGCCTCTTCCAGACAGACCCTCACTGACATCCTCTTTGTTGTTCCTTCGCCGGATCTATGGACCCCCCATATGATCTCTGTGCTTTGTCCTATCTCCTCCTCTCCCATTAATGGTGGCACTCGTTGGAATGCCTTAATCACTTCTTTCGACTCCTCCAGAGTTATCCTTAATGTCTACCTAAAAGGCACTGTCATGGTCCAAGGTTCTCAGGCCAATCTCCTCCTCTTCGATAGGCATTTCTCTCTCCTCATCAACTTTCTCTCATCTCCAGCTGTCCCCTCCTCTCACTCATTGGCTACCTTACCCACTTGTTCCTCCTCCACTTTTTCCTCCTCCTCTGCCACTTTTCAGGCTACCTCCACATCTCCGAAGGGCGTAAATCTGATTTGTACCCCACCCCGGAAGGTGTTTAAGGCCGGCAACCTTCTTCATCTTGCCACTCTCAACACTTGCTCTGCTGTCAAACACTCCTCTGACATCTGCCACCTCCTTGAAGAACTGGACCTTGATGTCCTCAGTCTTACCGAGACATGGTTCACGGCCAGCTCTGTCACAAGCTTTGACACTCTACTCCCTGAGGGCTACAACATCCTCTCTGCACCTAGATCCACTTGACCTGGAGGGGGCGTAGCTCTGATCTTTCTAGAGTGGATTCCTGCCATTATCATTCCCATTGAAATGTGCTCCTCTTTTGAATGCCTTGTCTCCAGGCTCTCAATCTCTCCTAGCCACTCTCTTAATGTTGCTACTCTCTACCGTCCCCCTGGGCAAATCACCTCTTTTCTCTCTGAGTGGGCTGACCTCTCCTCCTCCTTGGTGACCTCAACATCCACCTTGATTATCCCTGTCCCTCATCTCTGTGATTCCCTCTCCCTTGCTATCCTCCCCTGTGGCCCAACGCACTCTGCAGGACACACACTTGATGTCTTCATCTCCCCTGGCCTCCCCCACTCTATCCCCCTGACCACTCCTCTCTCCTGGAGTGACCACTGCCTTCTCTCCTCCCATCTCTCACCCTCTTCCCCCCAAGCCAACCCCACCCCAACATTGCCACTTACTTTCTCGGACATCCGATCAATGATGCGTGTGTCAGCTGAGGCTTTCGCTGCTACCGTCTCTCCCCCTCCTCCTCCTCTGGCTGACTCACACCCTGGCGAAACCCTGTCCCTTCTCTACACTTCTATCGCTGATGCTCTTGACCCTGTCATGAGGATCCGCTTGAAGTCAAAAGCCAAGTGTAATTCCTGGTATGACTCTGACCTAGCTACACTTAAACATAAGTGTAGGGCGGCTGAGAGGACATGGAGGGCTTCTTGCTCATCCCCTGACAAACTGGCCTGTCGCCTGCTACAAAGGCAATACCGACTCCCTGTCCGCACTAAGAAGAGAGCCCACATTCAAGCCTGTGTCTCTGCGGCATCTAACAACTCAGCCAAACTCTTTAAAATCTGCAAGGAGCTTGCCAACCCTGCGGCAGTCTCCACCCCTCCTCTTGCCTCCCAGGCTCTCTACAATGCCCTTGCCTCACACTTTATCTCAGAAATCCAGGACATCCTGTCCACCCTCTCCTCCCCTGCCCCTCCCATTCCCTCTCAGTCTGTGCTTGCAGACCCCCCTTTAACAATCCCTCCACCATCCTTCTCTTCCTTTCCTATTTTCTCCTCTGACGAGGTCGCTAGACAAGTCCGAGCTGTGAAAACCTCATCGAAACAGGTTAATCTCTGATCCTCTAAAACCATCAAGGACCATATTGACAACCTCGCCCCGGCCCTTGCTGATTTTTGCAACCACTCCTTTGCCTTAGGATCCTTCCCCTCCCCACTTAAGCACTCCCTTGTGCATCCTCTTCTCAAGAAACCCACAGCTGATCCTTCCTGTCTGACTAACTACTGCCCAATTTCCATTACCCCCCTTTCTGGGCAAACACCTGGAAAAGGTGGCCATCTCTCAGCTTAACCTTCACTCAGATTCTGTTGGCTGCCTTTGTGACCACCAGTCTGGCTTCAGAGCGGCCAGAAGCACGGAAACTGCTCTCCTGAACATCCATGAAGATCTGCTCTCCAACCTGGACTCTAACATTCCCTCTGTCCTCATCCTTCTTGATCTCACTTCCGCCTTCGGCCTGGGTCCAAAATACCTTCATATATCCCTCTGCAAATACCTCCCCTCTCAAGCTCTTCGCTCCTCTACCTCTAACTCCCTCCGGGTCAATCGTTTTTCAAAGAAACGTGCTGGGGGTAGATCTCTATCTTCGTCTGGGACATCCCTCTGGAACAGCCTCCCTGCCACTCTAAAACTTGAGGAGAACCATCTCCGGTTCCGGAAGCACCTCAAGACCTTCCTCTTTGCTTCTGCCTTTGCTCCCCCTCTCCCTTGCTGATCTGCTCTCTCTTGGCACTGTGCACCTGGCCACCCTCTGTCCCCTGGGCCCAGGAACCTGCTGACGTGGCCACATTCCTGCACTGCCTCCCGGCCACCCCTTGCACTGGGGACTGTATCTGTACCCATACAGCCCCCCCCATTTTTTTTCCTTCTTTTTCTGCACTTATCAGACTACCCAGTCTGCTGCCTTAAAAACAGGACTTGCCACTTGCCGGCTGCACTACCACTGTTTATTGCCTCAATGTTCTATTTATTATTTATTCTGCTCTCCTCTGCTCCGCACCTTCCACTCTCCCCCTTCCATGCACTTTTTCCCTTTTTCCCTTTCCCATACACTTGCACGTTCTCAATGTCACTGGGCCTAGTAAGATCGCTGTTGTGTTGTGTTCTCCCATGTTCCCCTCCCTTGCCTAGTCGCTCTATGAAACACTTGTGTATGAGCGTGATACAAATAAAATATCATATCATATCATCGATGCCTTTGCCAATGTCACCATTTTACTCCCTACAACGCCTTCCACCCACCCTTCTTTAGTGTATACTTTGCCATATATTAATATTAGCGGTATTTCCCAGCATCCTGGTTCACCAGCAACTTCTTTTGCGTGCCATTCGCATGGTAGGTAGTTCTGTGACCTCCTTTGTGTCTCCTTTGTCGGGTCCATCCGTCAACTACTGGAGCCCTTGCGTCAGCTGGCAGTAGTTGTCATACATGGGTAGTGTTTTGATAAAGTTGTCTTCATAGGGGTACGTAGATCTTGATTTCCATCTTAATGTTGCTTTTCTTCCTTGAAATCGTCCTCGTGTTTCGACCAGGGCTTAGTATATCAGGCACTCCACTGATGTTGCAGGTACTTCAGTTGCCACAAATGTTCTTGATGCGCTCATGGCGTATGGGATCAACGAGCACACATAGCAGTTGTCTGTAGTCATGCCTTTACCAATTTTGGACATGTGCTGGTACCACATGTTGTTCGAGACGTGTGCGGATTCTGTAAGGTATGTGTCTACCCCATGGGTATCAATAGAAACACTACGTTTATCTCTCTTTATGTTCTACATTGTACTACTTGTACCACCTGACGCCGTACCTGTTGCAGCCATGGTAGGGGGTGTGTTAGTAGAGGGTGATGCCATAACATAGGAAGCATAGTGTGCCTGCCAGACGGCGGCAGTATTTAGACCAGTGGTAAAAAATATCCCTAACATCTTTAATACAATTGCTAATACCACTGGCATACCTTTCTTACCTTTGCTGCGGTCCTGCAGCTACTTTTCTTTTAGATGATGTAGATGCCCACCTGAAAATGTCTCAAAATATGCGTTATTTTGTTAATATCTTTTATTCAAGCCCTCCCTATCAGGTAGTCATTCAATGCCGAGGCAAAAATCTGTTCCCACGCTTTCCTTACCGTCCTATTTCTTAGGGCGGATAATGCTTCGTAGAGATGTGGGAAAGATTGCTCTATTATCAAAAGGAACGTGTTATAATACACACGTATTCTTCTTTTTGCTAAGTGTTTTGGTCTTTTTCTAACATAAACAAATTGGTGTGACAATGCTTCTGGGGTGTTGTCGTCCGCGGGCAGCACTTACCTCTGGGCAATGATGTATGCGTTAGTGGCGTTTATTCAATTCTCTTTGCATTACCTATACAACAGTACTGCACGGTACCTGCATGTGCGAGACAACAAGAAGAGAGCATGCACGTGTCTACACAGTGTGGTGTATATTGCTGATCGTTGGACACTGTTCTTTATGAGTGGTGGATGGGGCAGGGTTTAGTTTGTTCTGGGATCTCGTTACCATAGGGTGGGCTATGGGTGATTGGTCCTTTATGTCCTTTGGGGGGTTTGGTGTCTGGGCTGTGTCGTTGTTGTCTTCAGTTGTCGTTGCTGATGCATTAGCACTTTCATTGATGTGCTTTGTAGGGCTTGATGTCGTGGAGGTGAGTCCACACGCTTATTCCCTGTATTTTTATTGCTCTCAGAGCTATTTTTTCTACTTGGTGGGGCCCGGTGAAGCGTGGGCTGTTCCACCTCCTGTTGAAGTTTCTTAGGAGGACCTTGTCTCCATCTTTTACTGTCCAACGGTTGTTACTGTTCTTCGTTTACTGTTCCTCCTTGTTGGGTGTTCTTCGACCCTCCCCGTATCTGTTCAATCTGTTGAGAGATAAAGGCAACACTAGTAATCAAGGAAGAGACATATTCATACATTTCTTCACCAAAGACATTGTGCGTAGCATGGCTATCTGTAACTGCTCTTGATGGTGGTGTGAGTGAAAGGTGCATTTGGCGTCTGGTCACCACCTTGTGGGGTGTGAGGTGACGGTCCAGCCCAGGACTATTTCTCAATTCCAACAGGGCCAAGGGGAGGCAGTAAAGCCAACTCTTTTTGGTTGTTTGTTTTATTTTTGCTATCTCTTTTTTTAGGAGGCCATTGAGGCGTTCGCAGACACCATTCGCTTGTGGGTGATACGCGCATGCAAACTTGTGCTTTATTCCCAAGAGGGCAGTTATGTGTTGGAACATTTTGTTGGCAAAGTGTGGGCCGTTGTCAGACCGCAACACTTCGCATACTCCCCACCTCGGGAATACCTCCTTTACCAGAAATTTCGCTGCTCTGAAGGCATCTGCATGGGAGCATGGACCGGCCTTGATCCACCTAGAAAATGGGCATACTACTACACTCAGAAACAAGGGAGAAATACCAACAAGCTACCTTTCGATATCCTCACAACGACAGAAAGAAAATGGGGAAAATGGGGATTGTTTAGCGCAAATATTTATAGGCTAATTCAAAGTCACCCATGTGCTACTAACATCACTTTTTGTTACAACATATCATGTGAATGAACACAAAGATCCAAACTATTGATTAATTGTCTCTTTTTATGTTTTATGTTTGATGAGATTTGCAAATGTGACTGAATGGTCGGTTTTATTACAAAATATAACAAATATATGAGATATTTTTGTTAAAAGTGAGCCCTCCATCTCTTTATATTTGCTAAAAAACTGATGGTTTAGGAATACATGGACATGTTTTGAGATCCAGTTTTGTAACCTCTGGTGAGGATATCGAAAGGTAGCTTGTTGGTATTTCTCCCTTGTTTCTCTGTGTACTTAGTCCTCTGCCAAAAAGCTCCTAGAAAAAAAGAGGACCCATGCTGAAATAGCATGCTCATTGTTTTTTTTATACTACTACAATCATGTATCTGTATCCTAGACATACATTGATCATGTCAATGTAGTCAATATGTAGATGCAGGAAGGGTCCTTCGGGCCAGGGTATAGTACCTTTGATCACTTGCAGCGTGTGACCGGCCGTAAATTGCTGGCATGTGAGACAATTCTGAATGAAGTTTGCAACGTGTGAATTTAGCTCGGGACAGAACCAGACTTTCTTTATTCGTGCTGGAATCACCTCTTTTCCTGTGTGTGTGGGGTGGTGTAGTTGGGCCAAGGTTGTTTTCAATAGGACCAGGGGCATCACTATTTTGCCTGTATTATTCTGTCACCATAATGCGTCTGTGGGGGACATTGTGCACCCTCTTTTGACCCATAGTTCTTTTTCTGCCATAGATGCTGATGCCTGTAACTCCATTATTTGAGTTTCAGGGATGTGTCTGTACCCATCCTTCATCAACATCTGTCTTACCCCCTTATCTTTTTGTTTTTCTGGGAGGGTCCATTTCTCGCCAAAGTACGCAGCATATTTAGCATGTGTGTCTGCTGTTTCATTACCTTCCGATATTGGATCATCCCCGTTTGTATGGGCTTGACATTTCACCAGGGCTATTTCTTTAGGGTCCTCAATTAATTCAATTAGCTCAGCAAATAGTAGAGCATGCTGCACCGGAGTGCCATCTGTTCTTCCGAACCCTCTTCATTGCCATTTCATTAACCCTGAGTGCACTGTTGATGTGACGTATGCGCTGTCAGAATATATTGTCATCCTCTTGTCATTGCTCTATTTGAGTGCTAAAATCAATGCTACTACCTATGCTGCTGAATAGTGTTGTGGTAGCTGGATGCATTTTACTGGAATGTAAGACCAATCGTCCCTCAGTCGTACTACTGCTGCGCCTGTTCTTCTCACCCCATCACTATGGTCAATTGTTGAGGATCCATCTATGTACATTATCTCTCCCCCCTAGGGCATTTTCCTCAACTTTCCTTGTGCTCGAGTAAATTTCAATGGCCTGTGTGCAGTCGTGGGCATAGTTGCCATCTTCCACTACCTCTGCTATAAACCGTGCTGGGTTTACGATACTGCACCTCACAATTTTCAACTCAGGTCTGGACAGTATTATTTCATAACCTGTTGTCCTTTGAGTGGTCAATGTGGATTTTGGTTTATTCAATATTGCCTAAAAAAGGGCGTGTTCCACTTAGTGTGGTGGGGCACCCCATTGTTATTGAGGATGATTTTTCTACCACAAATGCTGCTGCGGTGAAGCTCTGTTCGCCCGGGAAGTGACCCATCATTACAGGATCTAAATGTCCACTGTAAAATGCAACTGGTTTGTGTCCCATGCTTGTTTTTTGTGTCAGTGCTGCTTCCATTACTGCTGTACCACAATGTGAGAATATGTAGAATTGTTCTTCATAGTTTGGTGTGGCTAGTACTGGTGCAGTTGAGATGGCATGTTTTAATTCATTGAAGGCCTCCATCATTTCCCTTGTCCATCCCAAGTTTTTCTCCCCCCTTTGTGCTTCTCTGAGAGCCTCAAGCAGTGGTCCTATGTATGAGCTGTAGTCAAAAACCCATGCCCTGCAGTAGTTGCATCGGCCTAAATATTGCTGCATTTCTCTCACTGTCTGTGGCTGTGGTGTGTTTGTTATGGCTTGTGCTCTTTGTGGTGCAATGTTCCTTCCTTTTTGTGAAATGAGCTGGCCTATGTAGAGTACTTGTTCTTGGCAGTACCTCCTTGTATCCCTTCTCGACTAACACTGTGAGCATTTTTACAGAGTCCTTCTGCACTTTTCCTCTGTGGTGCTGCAGATGATGATGTCATCTACATATTGCAGCACCATACTTTCCAAGTCAATGTTACCCAAATCCATTTGTATCACTCTGTTAAAGATGGATGGTGACTTGCAGTACCCTTGTGGCAGTCTTGTGTATTTCCATTTTGTATTGTGGCATGTGAAACTTGTTAGATCTTGTGTGTCAGGTATTGAGAAGAAGGCATTTTTGGGTGACGTATGGGTGACGTCACCAACCTCTACAACATATGACCGGTACGTACAATTACACAACCAATTAACGCACAATATCTTTGACACTCAAGTTCCCCATTAACCCCACAGCTGTCTTTCCACTGCGTCTGGAGTGGAGTATCCAAAAATCAATAACCAATTATAATCGGTCTGCGCACGCTGCGTCGCCTCCTGTGTGACACGCTCCTCTCTAGGGGAGCTTAACCACCAATTATCTTCCACACTTGGGAAATAATCTAGCTACCTCCTGTGGGAATTCGTAATCTACCCACCGAGCTAAAACACTCAACTAGTAGGAATCCTCATCTATTCATTGATCTACAATGTCCATTCATAGGTAAGCCACACCTCCCTTATACAGGTGCACGTGATCGAGACCAATCAGCGTGACCCGCAGTCATACGTGGATGCTCGAAGCCCCACCCAATCCGCTCTGTGACGTTATAGTGGACGGCCCTCGTGCCTGTCCCGCTACACCTCACACATCCATCGCCACTTATTAACCAAAATCTTTTTAAACACACTGTAACAACCGCCCTCCACCCTCTTTACAATTCCTCTCCCCTCCCGCACAACATTACATTGCCGGTTGTGTCTGCCATACTCACATCAAGTCCTCGTTCGCCGGTGCCGCTCAACCGCGGGCACCCCTCCCAATCAGCTTGCCACCTCCCCTCATCTGGACCACGTCTGGACACTCGCCAACCGCGGGCCAGATACTTCTCAAGTCGGCTCCCGACGGCCAATCTCCGGATTGCGCTGTCCGGTCGTATTGCAGTTCTGCGATGGTCCTGTAGTCCTCAAAAGGGGGCAACGGCAGAGGGGGCCACGCTGCTGGGCCACCTTGACGCAAGAGGTCTTGTCGTGCTTGCCCTTTAATTGAAGCAGATCTCAAACAGATCTCAGCAGAGCCTCCAACTTGTCGGGGTGGGCTGGGGAAGACCCAACTCCTCCCGCGTCCCAAAAGGAGTGTGAGGCACACACAAGAGCAAGGTAGATACTGCTGTTTATTACAGAAACAGGCAGGGACAAACTCTCAGAACCAGATGCATCCGGGAGGCTCTCATCATTAGTGGGCTTGCAGGCCCTTTTTACCGTTGTATGATGCGCTACGTGCATCACCTGGGAAAACTATCCCCAAAACCAAGCGCCACTTCGGGTTGGCACCCAGAGCGGTAGGGTCAGTATGGTTACCTATAGGAAAGGGCGTTATTGGGTGAGGAAGGGTCAGGTGGTACGCTTGGGCCAACCCTAACAATTGCTACAACAAATTTGTTACAAGGGGACACTTGGTGATTGGCTAGACTATATTCACATCATGATGCACCCCTCGTATTCTGATTGGTTCACCCGCAAGCCCCCAAGCCTGGGACCATTGTTGTTCCCAGCTCGCGGTGTACCTGGTGCTGACAACAATGTGTGACTATGTGTCAATGCCAGACAATAGACAGGTCTGACTAGTGGCTAGTGTGCATGTCTTTCCCATCGCTGTATGTGTCCAATTTGTCACTTTATTGTTTCAGACTGTGTCCCAGACGTGAGACCCCAGCGCTCTTCTGTTCCGTATGTTTGGCATTGTGTCAGGTCGACCTGGCCACATGTGGCGAGACCATGGCTGGAGCAGAATTATGAGCATTTGATTTGTATTTCGGCTCATACAGCGTTTAGCAGTGGCACGTGTAACTTTGGCACGGGGAGCTTGGCATGTAGATTGCAACATCATGGCCTTGGCTGTGGGCTCTCATTGGGGCTTGTTCTGCGTGATCAGCACTTTGCAGTTTTATCTGAGAAGCTTCTGCCTGGGGACTCTTGCTTTGCGGCCTACCTGGGTCTAGTTTCTGGGTGGCGGTACATGATTCATAACATGGGGGTTGCGAGGGGCGACAGAGTGTCACATGCATTAGTAGATATGTATGGTGGCGTCTTCATGGCATTAGTGGCGAGAAAGCGTCTGCAAGCGTATACACAAGCTCTTCAGGCATCTTGCGTTTCTGCAGTGCTGTAGTTGGCCTATGTGGAAAATAACAACAATGCATGTCTGTGGGTGTACACAGTCCTCTGTGTCATAGCATTGAGTATGTTCTTCGTGTAGGTTGGTGTGTGAGTGACCGATGTGCATGGTGGCACATGTGTTCTTTTCTGTAAGCTATGTTGTCATGGCATCTCTAACGATGATGGTGTTTTGTGGTTACAGTCTAATCGAGTTGGTCCATAAGGTCGATGTCAGTTCCACCTGATGTTCCCGCACGTGGTTTCATTAACGGGCAGGCTCCCTGGCCACCGTGGATCTTGCCGTCTGGTGTGGAAGTGAGAAGGTCGAATTCCTCTCGCGGGGGGTGCTTAGGTCGTGACATCCTAGGCAATGGTTTGGATGAGAATGGGGGGAAGGGATATTCCCATTTTCCCTCTTCATCTTGTTAGACATTGATTCAGTGTCTCTTGCTGTCATTTTGAAGCATTGTTGGCTACATCAAGCCGTTGTCTGGTTTGCTTTATTGTGGGGTCCCCTGCTGTATTTGTGCTTTCTTTCTGCTGCATCAACATGCTGTCTGTTTTGCCTTTGCATTGGTGTTGTCTGGCTTCATCATCCTGTAGTATGGCTTGTCTCTGTTCTGGTGTCCCAAATGTAGATTGTATCTTTGGTGAAATGACCATTGAATTACAGGACTTTTGTCACTGGGGAGGTGTACTTCTGGGGTGTCATTAAAACTATTTGCCCACATTTTCTTGTCTTAATTTCCCCCGATTTCTTATACTAATCTTTGATGAATTTCTAGCTTTTATTTTGTTCCTTTGTACATTTTCCCAGATTTCTTGGACTAATCTTTAGCCAATTTCTATCTGGTGCTGTGATTGTTAAGCAAATGTTTAGCTTCCGCTGTGCTGTTTGTTGAGAAAAATAGCTATGGTCGTAAAATGTGCATCAGTTCTAAGTTTATCCACCAGGGGCATCACTTTCCCAACTTTAAATTAATCAAAATAAGCATTAATTGTACTTCTATCCAAAAGGGATGCCACTTTAGCAAGTTTCAACCATTTGTTCCTTTATACATTTTCCCAGATTTCTTGGACTAATCTTTAGCCAATTTCTATCTGGTGCTGTGATTGTTAAGCAAATGTTTAGCTTCCGCTGTGCTGTTTGTTGAGAAAAATAGCTATGGTCGTAAAATGTGCATCAGTTCTAAGTTTATCCACCAGGGGCATCACTTTCCCAACTTTAAATTAATCAAAATAAGCATTAATTGTACTTCTATCCAAAAGGGATGCCACTTTAGCAAGTTTCAACCACACGTAAAAAGCTGCCACGATTAGATCCCTTTGGAGCACTTTAGATTGCTCCCCATGTAATTTCTACTGCTGACAAACAGACACACTTTCAAACATATATGTTAGATAATTCACCAATTCATGAATTCTAAAATGACTATCTGTACTGGAAAGTGCTTGGCATATTACAGCTCTTGGCACAGCATGGAGGTATTTCACACAAGTCGAGCATGCCATTATTAAAACACAATTCTACTGACTTTAATCAGTGAATTTAATTTAGAAATGTGTTTTTGTCATTTTCCTTGGTGGGTAATGTTTTATGCAACCTCCTTAGGTAGTAGGGTGTTTAACATATGTTATTTGTTTCAAAGCAGAGGGTATTTGCACTTCCCCAGTCCTCACATGTGTGGATATTTCAACTCAAGCGAGCAAAGGATGAATAGTAATTTTACCAATCCCTAACCGACGTTTCAAAAAATCATGAAAATGCCAAGAAATATTCGTGTCATATTCTTGATCTGCCATTTTACACCAGTGACTATTAAACGTTAATTTCATACGTCAGTGAATCTACTTGTGTTAATAACTCGACAATACATTTGAAGAAGGAACAAAGTGCTGTGCTATTAAATGTGTATTAATATAAGTGCGGCTCAGAAAGTGGAAATAATTAAAATTGTTTTTAAATCCTGTTGGATCTCTGGAAAAATATTCTGCCTTAAGCAGCCAAATGTTTGGCATCCGTACTGACAAAAGGAAAACTCGATCCCAATGCTTTGGGGATGGTATGTGCAAAAACAATTATGGAGAAAAATAACTCGACTGGAAAGTCAATACTGTACCTCACCTCAAAATTTGAGAGCATGTGTGGTAAGATTGTATTACCAGGCCCTTCTAACTCGAATACCCTATAGGTCCACATAGCATGAACACTTGCCAAACATCTCATTTTCATACTACTGAAATCCAAAGCCACTCCCACCAGTAGCAGGCTGGAGTAACCGCCTCTACGCTCGCTGTCAGCAAACAATGCACAACCCACCGTACTAATGATGTGGTAGCTCTACGCTGTGTAACACAAACGCCTGGCAACTATTCTATATGTGCAGACGGAACTATCAACGAAATTCAGAGCGCAGAATTTCTCCAATTTCCTTTTTGTGGTCAGTTCTTGGATTGAACTCACATTGACCCGTTATTTATGAGGAACATGCCCCCTCATTGAAGATTTCATTGTTTACGCTATGAAGTTAGAATGAAAGTTGAAAAACACGCGAAATCAACTTTACACATTAATTACCGGGCTCATTTACAATGGATTCCTATGATATGCGAAAAAACGGATGCATAGTAATACCATGCATGACCATTATCATCAAAATCTGATGTATTTGAATGGCAGAGTGGATGGGGATGGCGGAAGCACAAAGTCTGCTCTATGACCCCACTCCACCATACAAATAATTGAAAATCTGGCAGAATGGTTTGCTGCATTCACTTTTAGTTTAACATGGTTTTATGTTCCAGAACCACCTCACCTGAGATTGTTTTGAATAACTATGGAATGACTTGAACCAAAGTCTGAGCTAGGGCTTTTAAATTGTACAAATCAACTTTTTGAATTGAAATTTAATGTTCATTGGATGAAATCACCAAAATGCCACTTTGACATTTTTTTTACATGTATGCAATGCCTCCAAAAAAGACTTCTAGTGTATGAGAGCCTAGAACCATCCACTTCTTCTTAGGCCCACAGAAAATTACTATGCCAATTACTTTTAATTACAACCAAAAATCTAAGAATAGACATTCGCACCTCGGAAGGGCCATTGGCCACCCAGATGGCTAGAACAGCGGGCGAGAATATACATTCTCTGCTCCCTGTTGCAGCCACTCGAAGCACTTCCCAGAGTAGTACCATTTAAAAAAAAGAAATGTATGCTGGGAAGCAACATGGACCTTCTCATTGTTGCCTCCCAACCTCGCACCAACCCGAAAACCAACGAACCCCATTTCCCAACCTGCCCCCTCCGAACATACCTGCAGGACCGCAGCTTTGAGTTCCGGTCCCTGCGCTCCTTCCAACCCAGCCGACATAGAAATGGAAAAGGGATTTTGGGCCTCATCAGGTGATGGGCTATTACTGCCACTTTACCACTCTGCCCAATTTGAGTTTGGAGAGAACCGGGGAATTCACCCCACCTATGAGCTGGAGTAAATCTTCTGAATGTACACCCATTTTTGGCGAAATTATCGCAGCGCCATAAGTGCTGCAGTAATTCCACCAAAAATGCCCATTTGAGTTATGGACTCGAGAAAAATGGTGATTTACTGCACCACTGCAACTTGGGATCCAGTACAAATAGCGCCAGACCAAGTTACTGTAATGCTAATTGTGTTGGGTGGTATCCCAGTGGATTTACCCCCACGATACCACCCACTCGTCATGAGGCCCCTGGTCCCATCCATTGGCAAATTGACCGTGAAAAAAAGAAAATTGTGCAACCCAGGTGTACCTCGGGGTGAATGACTTTCACGCCCCAGTGGGGGCCGGACATGGCTGGTAACGGCCCACAGCCTGGTCCTCGCACAAAAGCCTAGCATGAGACGGGCAGGGTGTGAAAGCCATAATATGCTTTTACACCCTGTGAACATTTCCATTCCTCCAGGATTTCTTGGAAACAAAAAAAAACCTTGTTTCTGTTTGAGTTGTTGGAACTCCCCAAAGTTTTTTACAGGTATCTTTTCTTTGAGGATGTTATTTTACCTAAGACAGTTGCTCAACCTGTTTTGTCAAAGTTCAAAATAACTTTGGTGGCTTTCGTAGCTGTGATTCAAAGTGTTCATACCTTTTTCTCTTCCCCCTTTCATAAGGTATTTGCACACTCGGGTTTCTCAGGCTCCCGTTACCTTGATAGATTTCTCCAGACGTTGATCACAAATATTCTCAATCCCCCTTTCATTGGGTATTTGCACTCAGGTTTCTCAGGGTCCCGTTACCTTGATAGATTACTGCAGTCGTTGATCACAAATATTCTCAATCCCCCGTTCATTGGGTATTTGCACACTCAGGTTTCTCAGGCTCCCGTTACCTTGATAGATTTCTCCAGTCGTTCTTGACAATGTTCATATCTTTCTCAATACCCCTTTCGTAGGGTTTTTGCACATTCGGGTTTCTCAGACTGCCATACCTTGTCTGCTCTTGTGCCTTCACTCAATGTCTCTGTTGGCTTTCTCAGGCTCCGGTAACCACATCGGCTCTCATAGCCTTCCCTCAATGTCTCTGTCGTGTTTCTCAGGCTCCCCTAACCTGGTCGGCTCTCATAGCCTTTACTCAATGTTTCTGATAGTGTTCTCAGGCACCCGTAACCTCATTGACTCACCCCATTGTTACTTGGCTCTGTAGCTACAGTCTGATGAGTGAGGCCCTCCGGGACCAGGTTTCCTCATATGTCTGGTCTCTGCATCAGTTACCAACCTCCCGGCCCACCACAGCTTCTTTGTGGTCATACTCTGCCCTTCCAGGACGTCAACAATGTGGAGGCTCTCCTCTGCATAGCGGTTCTCCTCCCACAATAGGAGTCTGTCTTTTTGCAAAGTTGATCATACTTACATATTGTAACGCTCACCTGGTTCCCACGGAGGCGCGGCGTCGAAGGCGCAGAACTCTGAAGATGGACAGGAAGGGCCCCTCTATTTTGGCTTCCCTGGCTCGTTGGATACACTCCTGTGCGTGAAAAGGGAGTATTACCAACTGTGGAACAATGCTCAAGCCTCCCACTCCCTTCCAACCCTCCACGATACCTCCTCCACGATTCCCCGTGAAGCCTCACCTTAGGGTTTGGAAGGATGAGCTCTCCATCCTGCTTCTGATGCAGGGGCGCGTTGAAACCCAGTTACTTCACTGGATTGAGGATTGATGGGAGTTCAGGTAAGCTTGACTGTTCAGATAAGGCGCTGTAAAAGTTCTGTTCAAAAGTTCAAGCTTAATAATAATGTTCGTTGTCTAATTGCAGCAAGCGCTAATGCTTATGTCTTTTTCCCCTTAGGGGCCGGGGTTCAGAGTGCCGGAGATATGGCGCCGACCCGAAGTAAAACAGTTCTGGATGAGCGCTCAGGTAATGTCTTTGCATTCGCTCATTCAATGTCTTTGTCTTTTTTCCCCATAGGGGCCGGGGTCCGGAGATGCCAGGAAGCGGCAGGACCCGAAATGCAGTGGGAATAATCCAACAGGTAAGACTTAAAAGGAAACTGAGCTTTCCTTATTCCTTTTCTCCCTCTCACCTTTGTTCTTGTCTTTTTTCCTCTAGGCGCCGGGGCGTAGTTGAATCCGGAAGATCGCTGCTGAAGATGGAAGCGCCTTGCAAAGGTGAGTAAAATGCAGCGCTGCAGCGATCGAAACAAAATGCCTTTAAAATGATGTCTTCCTTTTCAGGGCCGTTGGAGAAATGACTCCGGGATGCAGATTTAGCAGGTAAGGGCTTTTCTTCTCCTATTCTCTTCCTTTCTCCCCTTGCAGGTGTTCCAGGGTGCTGGCAGGCATGGCTGAAGTCAGGATGCAGGAGCTGACACGGTGAGCGTCCAGCTGCTAGGTGCAGAACAACGCGAAGCACGTGTGGCTGTTCGGGTGGGGTTTAAATAGCCTTGGAAGAAGTTCCTGGTATGTATCCTTCCACCAATCAGGTATGTATCCTTCCCCGACCACACCCGGGTGGTGAAGTAGTCCTACAGGTAAAGTAGTCCCATTCAGGCCTCAAGAGGGCCTGGATAAAGCAGCAATGTCTGCATCAGGTAAGTGTGCACCCAAGCACTTAAACACATATCCTCTTCTATGAGCCTGGCGCCTAAGGCGCCAGGACTGGGGTCCGCTATGAGCCTGGTGCCTAAGGTGCCAGGACTGAGTCCAAAGGGCCCGACTTGGGCCCGCTGAGACTTCCCTGGGGAAAATGATGTCTGCCTCTGGGGTTGCTGGGCCCGGCCTGGCTCCTTGGAGGTAGGCATCATGACAGTACCCCCCCTCAAGGCCCCTCCCAAGGTCTTTTCCTCCGGGGGTTTTGGTTTGTGCGGGAATCTTCGATGGAATCGTTGAATTAATCGTGGTGCGTGAACATAGTTACTGGGTTCCCAAGATCTTTCCTGAGGTCCATATCCTTTCCAATCAACAAGATAGAAGAGTTTTGACTTAACTATCTTGGAATCTAAAATGTCTTTCACTTCGAATTCTAATTCTCCATCAATTTGGACAGAGCCTGGGGGCTCAGACAGTCTGGTTCCAGGTTGTACTGGTTTTAGAAGAGATGCGTGAAAAACGGGATGAATCCGCATGTTGGATGGTAAATCGAGTTTAAAGGCCACTGGGTTGATAATAGCTTTGATGGGGTAAGGCCCAATGAATCTGGGATTAAAAGTTTGCTGACCCTTGAGGGGTAGATGTTTAGTTGCTAGCCATACCTGATCTCCTACTTGGTAAGGAGGAGTTTTACTTCGGTGCAAATCAGCGTTTTCTTTATACTTTTTCTTGGCTTGCTGTAAGTGGGTTGTAGCTTCTTTGAAGGCTTGGGTTATTGTGGAATGTAGGTGATTTACTGCAGGCATCTCCAGGGTCAGAGGTGGATCTAGGTGAGAGGTCCGAGGATGGTGACCATACAGGATATAAAAAGGAGTCTGTCCGGTTCCAGAATGCACTGAATTGTTGTATGCATATTCTGCAATCCAAAGGATGTCTTTCCAATTTAACTCGGCTTGGTGTAACATGCACCGCAGATATTGCTCGAGAGTCTGATTGGTTCTCTCGGTTTGTCCGTCGGTCTGGGGGTGGTGGCTGGTGGATAACCGCACGTCTATTTGTGCTAGTTGGCAACATTTCTTCCAAAAGTGGGAGATAAATTGACTTCCACGGTCTGAGACTAATATGGAAGGGAAACCATGTAACCGCACTATATTTTCCATAAATTCCTTGGCCAAGGTGGAAGCTGACGGCAATCCTAAAGGGATAAAATGGGCCATTTTGGAGAATAGATCCACTATTACGAGAATCGTGTTGTAACCACCACAAGGAGGCAGGTCAGTTATAAAGTCCATTGACAAGGTGTGCCAAGGTGCTGGTGGAATGTCCAAAGGTTGAAGTAGGCCGGCTGGCCTTTTCTTTTGACTCTTATTTTGGGCACAGATTCTGCAAGACAACACAAATGACTTTATGTCTTTTCTCCAAGAAGGCCACCAGAAGTGGCGTTTGATCTTTTCTTCTGTTTTCGCGATACCGGGGTGTCTTTCCATTAATGATTCATGATGACGGGTAATGACAAGTTCCTGCAATTCTTTACTTGGCAGAAATAACCGCTCTTGGAAGTAGGGTAAATCATCCTTAACGGTGTAGTGAGGACCCTTTTGACTCCATTCCAGTAAGGCAGAAGAGTCAAAAAGCTGTTTTACTTGAGCTTGGATGTCCTCAATGGTTTGCAATGAAGTCAAGCCCAGAATTCTTTGTTCCGGTATGATTGGCATAGGTTCTAAACTCGAATTGGGTTCTTCCATGCCTATCCGGGATAAGGCATCTGCCTTACCATTCTTGCAGCCAGGGTGATAAGTAATTACAAAATCAAATTCCGCAAAGAATAAAGCCCATCGGAGTTGTCGCGAAGATTGAGCTTTGGCCGTCTTTAAATACTGCAAATTTCTGTGGTCCGTAATTACGGTGATGGTGTGTCTTGCACCGAGAAGATAGTGACGCCAAGCCTTGAAAGCTGATTTAATAGCCAGTAGTTCTTTGTCGGTAATTGCTTAATTGAGTTCAGGTGGAGAGAATTTTCTGGACCAAAAGGCTACAGGGTGTAGTTGGTTAGTTTCTGGGTCTCTTTGCGACAGGACAGCTCCCATGGCCGAACTGGATGCATCGGTTTCCACGATGTAAGGGAGATCTGGGCGCGGGTGCTTCAATACAGGTGAAGAGGTGAATTTGGTTTTCAGGTCCTGAAAGGCTTGTTCAGCCTCAAGAGTCCATTCAAAGCGTTTATTTTTCTTTAGGAGAGCTGTGATGGGTTGAACAGTTCGAGAAAATTCCGGGATGAACCTTCGATAGAAATTGGCAAAGCCAAGCATGCTTTGCACTCCCTTCACAGAGCTAGGAGATGGCCATTTGAGAATGGCGTCCACTTTCCGCGAGTCCATTCGGATTCCCTGAGGTGTCAGGATGAATCCGAGAAACTCCACTTCTGTGGTATGAAAAACGCATTTTTCGAGCTTGGCAAATAATTTGTGCTGGCGCAATTTCTCAAGAACTGCCCTAACATGGTTTCTGTGATCAGATTCTGAGGAGGAATACACCAGGATGTCGTCAATATAAACGATGACACAAACATCGATAAGTTTCTGAAGAACATCATTCATGAAGTACTGAAAGGCGGCAGGTGTGTTGCACAAACCGAAGGGCATTACTTGATATTCGAAGAGCCCAAATTTGGTGCGGAATGCAGTCTTCCACTCGTCGCCCTCTTTTATACGTACCAGGTGGTAAGCTCCTCGGAGATCTAGCTTGGTGTACACATGAGCATCTTTTACTTGGTCGATAAGCTCAGGTATCAGGGGCAAAGGGTAACCATTCTTAATCGTTATCTGATTTAGGGCGAGGTAGTCAATACAGGCCCTAAGGTCTCCTTCCTTTTTAGGTACGAAGAACAAAGCGGAAGAGACTGGTGACTTTGATGGGCGAATGAAGCCATTGGCCAGGTATTGATCCAAATACTGGCGCAAATGCAGGTTCTCAGGTTCAGTAAGAGCATAAATCCTACTACAAGGTAGTTGTGCATTGGGTACCAAGTCGATTTGGCAATCGTAAGATCGATGGGGAGGTAAGGTGTTAGCCTGCTCTTTCTGAAAAACGTCTTGGAATTCTTGGTATTCAGATGGTAGCTGTACAGGGGTGGAAGTTACAGAGGCTAGACCCATAGCTGGATTCCTTGGGTAACAGGTTGGTTCACAATCAGGAAAAGTTATCTTCTTTGCTCGCCAGTCTATTCTCGGATTATGTGTTTCTAACCAAGGGATACCAAGAAGTACTTGAAATTGTGGGGCCTTGATCACATCAAACACGATTGCTTCCCGATGTCCGTCCTGACCCACCAGAGTGATTTCAACTGTGGAATGCGTTACAGGCCCTGAGGCTATTTCGGTTCCATCAACTGCAGTAATTACATCTTGGGTTACTTTCGGGCGGAGAGGAAGCTTAATACTGGAAGCCAATTCACGGTCTATGTAATTTCCAATAGCTCCACTGTCTATGTATGCTTTTATAGCATGCAACTGCTGAGGCTGTTTTGGGTTCACAAGCACCATTGGCATGACAAAATGCGAGGTCAAAGAGTTTGTTTTCAAGCTCGGCAAGCGGACCCCTACGCTTGTCGGGCTAGGTCGTTTCCCGAACCAGGTGTCAATAACTCATTATCAGTGGCTCCAACCACCTTCTTGGGTGGTTTAACTGGACAACTTTGAAGAAAGTGACCGGAAGTTCCGCAATACAGACAAAGTTGCATTTGTCGCCTTCTCTCTTGTTCCTTCTGCGTTAATGGTCCTTTAACACTGCCAATTTGCATAGGTTCGGAAACGTCAGTACTCTTGGAGTTAACGTGGGTCTTGATAGGTACTCTGGTTTCATACTTGAGCCGATCTGCTTTTCTATTTTGAAGTCTGTGATCAAGTTGAACCACTAAGTCTATGTAGTCTGCGCAGGCCTGGGGTGGATCTACTATCTGAGCTATAACATCTTTAAGCTCTCCGCGCAGGCCTCAATGAAACAATGTGATCCTTTTATTTTCAGGCCATCCGGTTTCCACAACTAGTCTATTAAAGGTGGCGATATAGGACAAAAGATCCTGATTACCTTGTCGTAAGGATAGCAGTTCGTTATCAAGGGCCTGTCCCTGCGAGTGTCGAGCGAACAATCTTTCCATGCTGGCCTGGAAGCCCTGGAAATCCAGGAGAATGGGATCATCCTGATTTACCAATGGAATAGACCAATTGGCAGCACAGCCACTGAGGTAAGATAGTACAAAGGCTACTTTGGTCTGGTCGTTGGGGAAGGCCCCGGGCCTGCATAAAAAGTGTAAACGGCATTGGTTCATAAAAACGGCATATATCTCGGGATCCCCCGCAAAACGTTCCGGCTGGGCCAAAGGCATGTGTCCAGGTAGATTGATTTGTACCGGGTTATTCGAACCCATTGTTGTAGAAATATCTCCGGAAACAGGTAAAGGAGTGTACTCTGCCTGGCCCTGCAATAACCTTTTGGCCAGATCATCAGTTCTTTCCTTGGATAGGATTAGTTCCCTTCTGAGAGCATTAGTCTCCTGGCGGGCTGAATGCACTTCTGCCCGTAATTCCCCTAAAAGATGGGCCAGCTGATCTGTCTCGGAAGTCTCCATAGCGCCCAGGTGGGAAATTGTGGTAAGGCTTCGCGTTCTGTAACGCTCACCTGGTTCCCACGGAGGCGCGGCGTCGAAGGCGCAGAACTCTGAAGATGGACAGGAAGGGCCCCTCTATTTTGGCTTCCCTGGCTCGTTGGATACCCTCCTGTGCGTGAAAAGGGAGTATTACCAACTGTGGAACAATGCTCAAGCCTCCCACTCCCTTCCAACCCTCCACGATACCTCCTCCACGATTCCCCGTGAAGCCTCACCATAGGGTTTGGAAGGATGAGCTCTCCATCCTGCTTCTGATGCAGGGGCGCGTTGAAACCCAGTTACTTCACTGGATTGAGGATTGATGGGAGTTCAGGTAAGCTTGACTGTTCAGGTAAGGCGCTGTAAAAGTTCTGTTCAAAAGTTCAAGCTTAATAATAATGTTTGTTGTCTAATTGCAGCAAGCGCTAATGCTTATGTCTTTTTCCCCTTAGGGGCCGGGGTTCGGAGTGCCGGAGATATGGCGCCGACCCGAAGTAAAACAGTTCTGGATGAGCGCTCAGGTAATGTCTTTGCATTCGCTCATTCAATGTCTCTGTCTTTTTTCCCCATAGGGGCCGGGGTCCGGAGATGCCAGGAAGCGGCAGGACCCGAAATGCAGTGGGAATAATCCAACAGGTAAGACTTAAAAGGAAACTGAGCTTTCCTTATTCCTTTTCTCCCTCTCACCTTTGTTCTTGTCTTTTTTCCTCTAGGCGCCGGGGTGTAGTTGAATCCGGAAGATCGCTGCTGAAGATGGAAGCGCCTTGCAAAGGTGAGTAAAATGCAGCGCTGCAGCGATCGAAACAAAATGCATTTAAAATGATGTCTTCCTTTTCAGGGCCGTTGGAGAAATGACTCCGGGATGCAGATTTAGCAGGTAAGGGCTTTTCTTCTCCTATTCTCTTCCTTTCTCCCCTTGCAGGTGTTCCAGGGTGCTGGCAGGCGTGGCTGAAGTCAGGATGCAGGAGCTGACACGGTGAGCGTCCAGCTGCTAGGTGCAGAACAACGCGAAGCACGTGTGGCTGTTCGGGTGGGGTTTAAATAGCCTTGGAAGAAGTTCCTGGTATGTATCCTTCCACCAATCAGGTATGTATCCTTCCCCGACCACACCCGGGTGGTGAAGTAGTCCTACAGGTAAAGTAGTCCCATTCAGGCCTCAAGAGGGCCTGGATAAAGCAGCAAGGTCTGCATCAGGTAAGTGTGCACCCAAGCACTTAAACACATATCCTCTTCTATGAGCCTGGCGCCTAAGGCGCCAGGACTGGGGTCCGCTATGAGCCTGGTGCCTAAGGCGCCAGGACTGAGTCCAAAGGGCCCTGACTTGGGCCCGCTGAGACTTCCCTGGGTAAAATGATGTCTGCCTCTGGGGTTGCTGGGCCCGGCCTGGCTCCTTGGAGGTAGGCATCATGACACATATGTTGTCACCAACACACATGGTGTATCCTTCTCCTTTCTTTACTTCTCCAATTCCCTCCAGGCCACTAAGGATGATCATCATCATGGCCTGTTCTTTACACGACCATAGCTCCAGGCATGGAGGGGAGGCTGCACCTCCTCCTGTGACAAGCATGCCCTGTGATCATCAC
Source organism: Ambystoma mexicanum (assembly GCF_040938575.1). NCBI lineage: Eukaryota > Metazoa > Chordata > Amphibia > Caudata > Ambystomatidae > Ambystoma > Ambystoma mexicanum. Next base: position 437,023,369 of record NC_090927.1, on the reverse strand, counting down.
CAACCAACTTGTGGATGTGTCGCTGCAGATCCTCCTAGCATTTGGTGACCTGGGCTAGTGAGTGTCAGGTGGGTGTTGGGTGGGTGTGATGGAATTCATCTGGGCTGCCACATCCTATTGCGCTTGCGGGCTAACAACTTGTGATATCCAAGACCTATGATGAATGGCACACCCTTGACAACTCCCTTCACCAGGACTTTAAGATCTTCATCAGTGTACTATGTACTATGGGACATGATCCTGCTGGGGCACTGGTGTAGGGGGCAGATGTAGGAGGCAGTTTGGTCAGGTGCTGGGTGTGCCACAGGTTAGGGAAGCAGGAGTGGGGAACTGATTGTACTGGAGCAGAGCTGGATGTGGATGAGAATGTTGATGATATGACTATTGGGCATGCAGGAGGGATGTTGGAGACTGCTGTGGCTGGTTGGTGGTGCCTGGAGCAGAGGTGAGGACATGAGGTCGGGGGTGCATAAAAGTGAAGGGGCCAAGGGGCAAGGTGTGTTAAGGGAGGTTTAGAAAAATTCAGGAGGGTCATCAGCTGTATGTTGGTGGTCCAGGGGGGTGAAGAATCAGAGTCTGTGGGTTCTTATTTTTCACATTTCTTTTTCCTTATTAGGGTGGAGTGTGGTGGAGGTTGTGGGTGCCCTGGGGCTCCTGGGCCTGTCTGGGGAGGTGTGGGTGGCATACATCATGGGATGGGTAGGGATGGGGTGTGTTGCCATTGGGGATGTTTCTTTTTTAAATTAGATCGAGTGGGACAGGTGGTAGGGGAGCGCCTGGGCTACAGAGTCTTACTGCAGATGTGGGGGGTGATACAGATCCTTAGAAGGGTGAGGTGATGTGTGCAGCATCTGGGGGGATTTTGGGTGTTTTAAATCTATTTTTAGGTTGGAGTGGGATAGGGTTAGGTGGTTTGTAAGTAATTCCAACCCGGCACTCCACCTAAGTCAATGCCTAGCGTGTGATGCACAGCTGGAACACTTAGTTATTTATTTATGTCTATAAGTTCTTTTATTTCTGAATGATATACCCGTATATTACACCCCTCTCTTTGAATCCCCCCCCCACCACGGTCACACTGAACCAGGAAGCAGGCTGTTTTGCAAAGTTAAAAAGATTTATTTTAGGTATTTTTACAATATATATATATATATATCACACTATTTAATGGTTTATACAATGATCACCAATGGGGTGATGTCACAATAAATCTCTTTAATAACACAGAGTATTGGTAAGAAAAATAATGCAGCATAGAAATAATACTTTTGTGTGGGTTCAATCAAAAGGCAAGTGATCACTCTTTCCCCTGCACACTACTCAATACCCCCAATATGCAGTATAAAGAGATGGAAGGAGAGAAAACAGGTTTCAGGAATAGACACTCAGCTATTACAGTATCAATCCCAATTTCCCCCCAGCAAACACAGGGAAAAACAGGAATGATTGCAACTTATCAAAATGGTTTTGAATGTGGCTTTGAATGGAACAATAAAAACACAGAAAATGGATTTAATTCACTAAAATGATTTCAATACTAGTGGGAGCAACTTTGGGCCTGATCACGACTTTGGCGGTAGTGCCGGCAGTATTACCGTTGGTGGTATAAGCCCTACCGCCGAACTCCCCGGAGCTAATAGCGCTGGATCACGACTTTGGCGGTAATGTAATTCCCCATTCCCCATTGAGCCCATTCGGGAATGCCCCATTCCCCATTGGGCTCAATGGGGAAAATTCACACTCTTACCACCGGCGGATTTCCCGCCGGCGGTAATAGCGTGAATTTTTTGCGGCAGATTTCCCCCCAGCCAAGAGGTGGGGCGAAATCCGCTGAAGTCCTGATTTGGCGGACCCATAAATGCGGCGGTAATAACACGACCACTGGATTTAAGGGTTACCGCCAAAGTCGTGATGAGGCCCAAATAGTTTCAGATAAATACTAGCAATGATTATTGAGTAATTATCAGATTGAAAACTTAATTCTGAGGTCGGATGCAATGTACAACTGTTTCACACGTGATAGATTTGAGCCAAACGAAACATTTTTGGCAAATATTTCTGCATGCAGTAAAAACTACAAGGAGTTGGAAAGCAGTTTTGGGTTTGTTGGAAAGCTGAGGATGTTAGCTTCTCAAGTGGACACTTAAAGTTTGTTTCTAGCATGCACGGTGAGGAAGTTATGAAGGTTTTTGTAGAAGTCGTTTTTTTCAGAAAGAGTCACAATTCGTAATACAAGGTTGTGCTTTTTTTAAAATTACAAACAGGTTTCTTATACTAGGGAGTCTATGAAGCCACAAACTACACGACAGCACAGCCACCAGTCCAGCGACGCCTCTGTCTGGTTTTTGCCCGCCGAGACGCTTGTCTTTCTCAGCAAATATATTAGCGCAAAGATGGTTTTAACACTACTATTACCAAAAGACTATAGGGATGAGAGAAATAATCAGGTAAGCCCAAAGTATTTCTACAATGCAGTTCTGGATATAAGAGAGTGGGTTTGGATATGGATGACTTATGGATGATACATATGCTAGAAACAATCCTATGCTATGGATACTCACTACCACTGTTTGGAATGGACCCGTCAGAGATCTGGTCAGGGATACTTTCTGGACTGGAATTCTGCTAGCACACAGGACTGGACTCAAGGCGTTCTTGTTCTGCACTCAGCATGGCACTCTGGACAATGCACAGTGAAATTGGACTGGATCTGACGGGTTGGTTCTGGTTCGCTGCTATCTGGTCACCGCTCTGCTCTACTGGGTCGGATTTCTGAATTCTGGCAAGAATTCTTAGCAAGAAAGCAACACAGCTCTGCCAGGCTGTTCTTTTTTTTTGTTCCATTTGGAGGTCTGGGGTAAAATCTGGTTTCAGGATTTCAAAAGGCCAAGCTGAGAAGGGTTCAGCTTTGGAAATGGGCCTTTATGCTTTCAAAGTTCTGGAGTCTGAAATATGGATTTCTCTTGCAAAGTGCTCTGCCAGCAATCAGATGGTGGGTGAATGTGTGTCTCTAGGTCCTAAGCTATCTCTATTTATGTATTTTCTAAAAGGGTGGGTATGCTGACTTCTACTAGGCACACCCCTAGGAATTCTAATGTTTAGGGTCTTTCCTCTCCCCTGATTTGAGAAGAAAACCTGGTGTCATGATGACGCTGTATTTTACGATCCAGGGAGAACCTCCTCTTTGTTTCTGCACATGAAATCTATTTTTCATACAAGACATATTTACAATTTTACAACCTTAATACCAATAGCATATTTATATCAGATATTTGTTGGAGCAAGTATTCATCCGAGCCCCATCTTGGTGAGAGCTCCGGCCTAGATTTGGCAATTTTTTTGCACTTTGGTCTGGTACCCAATGTCAGATTTGTCCACTTTTTTACACATATGTGCGCATGACATCTGGGCATAATCATGTTAAGTTTCATGTTTCTGGCATCACCACAATTGCTACTAAACCACAAATTATGTAGTCTTGTCCCTGAACATAGCACAGAGTTCTGAGTAGTTTTACAATGTGACCAGAATTTTCATATTAACAATACTGTTATTTTACAAATTTGTACAATTTTGCAAAGTCCTCTGTCAGTCCTTTTCAAACATATACTTTCTTGTGCTTTTAGAATACACATAACTGTCTGTCCCGCCTCCAAAGTTTTGGTGAGTCCAGAGCAATCCCGGCCTCTTTCCCCTGGCAAGAGTTTCTGTTAACAGTTGCATCTGCATATCTTTTCAATCAAGGGAGTCTTTTGTCTCTCCCCAGAGCAGCAGAGCAAAATCTTCTCCCCTCTTCATTGACACCTAAATGGAAGTTCCTGGCCTTTGATGAGAAGCAGAAGGGTGGTGTGTTTCCTAGTGGGGGACGCTTCTTTGAAGTTTTGCTGAATCAAGTTACTTTAAAGTAATTTGTCACATTATTCTTTGTTGAAATTAAAGTTACAATTTTTAAAACAGGCAAACATATCTCCAATTCCAGTCTTTTTAAACATTGAAATAGTTGCAACCTATATTGCTTTTGATAGCAAGTTACTTCATTTCAACCATTTGATTTTACTGTACTTTAACCTTCCAGGGTAATTAAATGACAGCTTTCATACAGGCGGCCAACGCTACTGCGCCCATATTTTACAGATTTTCACAGGCAAGCACCTTTTTTTAATGTGGATATTCTTGTGATGAAATCTGCTTCTCCCTACATTGTGTGCTTATGTGGATTCTTTAAATAAAGTGACGGGTAATACTCAGCAAGGATGTTGGATCTTTTCTGATGTTTGGGAACCATTATTTTGTAATTTCAGCAACCAAGGAAAAACGGATTTCAGAGCACTTCTGGGTCTCCTTGCAATGAAGCACTGCCTTTCATGTAGTTTCCATTTTCCCTAAGTGGGCAGCCTAATGACAGGTTTTAGCAGTGTGGTCTCCTGTTCCACTACTGACACAGACAAAGTAGATTGGCAGCCAACTTTCTGGTTTCACTGCACAATTCTCAGAGGTTTAACACGCATAGGGCTTTTTGCAGCCATTTTGTTGGTTCTGGTGCTACCAGCACACAGTGATGTCGCAGGGCAGAGCCTAGTGGGTCAATGCATCCCACAAGCATCCCCTCACGATTTGGCTTTGACTGCCCATTAATGGGAAGTCGCGAGATTGGGATGATCAGTTTCTTTTCTTTCTGGTCCAAATGTCATAATTCATCAGCTTCTCCCATCAGAGATGGATCGACCGGTTCTCCTCGCCGATTCCTGATGAGAGTTTTGAGCGATACTCCTGGCCCCTTGGATCTTTGCTTCCGGTCCCTGGGTGGTCCTCCTTGGTTTTAGTCTCCATGGCTTCCAATTCTGGGATGACAAAGCAAAAGCATATTTGTAGACATTTCCCCACCACTATTTATGTAGTGGGGCGAACACATACATTTTGACAAATCAGGACAATTTTTTTCTATTGGTAATTTATTGATTTTATAGATGGAATCATTTTCATAGTTGGAATTCTAGGGAGGGAGCTGGAGTGACCCACTCTGAGGTCTCAGAAGAATCCTCTAGTTGCTGCAGAGTGTGCCTAAAATGGCAACACTTCAGTTGGTTGATATGGACCCACTTATCTTCCCCCTCTGCCAAACTGCTTTGGGGATACGGATTTTGTAGGCGACTGGTGAGATTTTTTCTACAATTTCAAAAAGACCCCTCCAGCTAGGCAAACATTTGCGCTGTTTGGACTGGTTCCTTTGGAAATTGTATAAGTAGACCCGGTCACCTACATGGTATTCTTTTCTAGTAGTCTTTAAGTCATAGTGGGTCTTCATGCTGTCTGGAGATCCCTCTAGATTTTGCTGAGTATAGGCAAAAGCATGCTGAAGGTGTTTTCTCAGATTTTCAACATACTCATGAGTTGTGGAGGCATTGATCAATGTATGCTCTTGGATCCTGTAGAGCAGATGATGGGGAAGCACCATCCTGCATCCAGCATTCAGCTCAAATGGTGACATTTTTGTTGCAGATGAAGGGGTAGATCTGATGGCCATCAGGACAAGGGGTAATCGAATATCCCAACTTGGCCCAGAATCTGCCACAAACTTTTTTAATATGCTCACAGTTGTCTTGTTGTATCTCTCCACTACACCACTAGAGGCTAGCCGGTAGGCTATTAGTAATTTCCTTTTGACCCCAAGTATATCCCACATCTTTGTCATTACTTCGCTAGTGAAGTGGCTACCTCGGTCTGACTCGATCCTTAGGGGTAGTCCAAAACACGAGAAGATGTGGTTGATCATCAGGGCAGCTGCTGTTTCTGCCTTGCAATATGGGGCCGGGAGACATTCCACCCATTTAGTAAACAAGCATGTCATGCTCAATGTGTACTTGTTCCCCCTAGAGGAGCGAATCACGGGCACGATAAAATTGACTTGAAAATCTGACCATGGCAGTGTCATCCCCCTCTTTTGGAGAGGCGCACGCTGTGTGAGGGATGTTGGCTGAAATTGTGCACACACAAGACACCCCTTCAGGTATTGGACGAGGTCCTGCCTCATGTGTGGCCAGTATGCAACCTCTCTTAAAATTTCAAGTGTTGTATGAAACCCCCTATGACCGGCTATGGCCGCATCATGGGCGTGAATTAACATCAGGCTTCAGAATGAGGTAGGGACCACCCACTGATCATGGCCAGCTAGAGATCTCCTTACCAACAAACCGTCTTGGATTCAGAACATTTTTGGACATTTCATCAACACTCTGAGGACCTCTTTCCCAATGTAATCGGTATCCGTCAGTGAAAGTTCTCAGGGTCCTCAATGTGTTCATAAAACTTACCAATTATTGGATCCCCTTTTTGAGCCATAATCAAATCGGCATCTGGGGTCCCCTTACTTCATTGTGCAGTTGAAAGATCATTGTGAGCATTTGTCTAGGACCTAGTGATAGCAGTGACCTGGATTTCCCCCAACATGGACTCGATCTCAAGTAGATCCCCTTGGATGGCTCCGGTTTTGGCCAGCTGATCAGCTAGGTATTTTCCAGTTTTGTCTGGTCCCACTACTTTAGAATGACCCTTGATGTTATTCCAGTAGATGGTCATCCCATTCGAGGTGACCAGTTCATCAATATTTTGGATTCATTTCCCATGTTCCTATGGTATATTATAAACACATAACATGCCTCTGGTTTTCCAGTTAACCAGGTGCTCCACGAACCCATTTTGTACATAATCAGAATCAGTGATTATGACCAGTTTGTGGAGTTGGTGTTGGACAGCAGTAAGGATGGCTTGATGCACAGCCATCAATTCTGCCACTTGACTACTTCGGGGACCAAGCTTGTACCCAGCAGAGGGTTCAGGGGCATCATTGACCCATGCATTCCCTACGCCGGAAACAAGTTATTTTTCCCCGTTGTTGTCAACATGGTAGGTGTATCCATCCACATAGACAATGGGCATTCCCTTGTCCTTGATTTTAAGACTTTCGTCCTCGAGACAGTTTTCTCTGGCACAATCATGCAAGTCAGCCAGACCTTGCGCGAGGGGCCTCTTCTTGTTTTGGCCATATCTGACCTCCAAAGGAAAACCTTGCATTGACAGAATCCAGGAAGTAATTTGGGAATTACTTACATTTCCGGCCCGGATTCTGTCACTTTGGACATATTGCAGAGGCTGGTGTGGAGTCTCCACTATGATGTGTTCTCCCTAGATAAACAGGCGGTAATTCTTCAATGCCCACACCGTTGCCAGGAGTGCCTTCTCACAATCGTTGAATTTTTCCTCCACAGAGGATAACGTTTTATTCACATAGGAGAATACTTTATTGACCTTGTCATGCTTTCGATAAAATACTGCAGTCAAGCATGTATTTGAGAACCCTGTCTCCAGGAAGAACTCCTTGTTTTTGACAGGGTAAGCTAGGCAAGGCGCTTGTGAGTGGCTTCTTCTTACTGCCTCGGCTTGTTGTGGACCCCACTCCCACTTGACTCTCCTTCAAAAGATGGATAAGGGGTCTTGTGATCTCTGCGTAGTCCTCAATGAACTTTCTGCTGTAATTAGTCAGTCCACAGAGGCTCCTTAGTTCCCGCAGAGTTGTAGGGTCTTTTAATTTATGGAGTGCTTCCACTTTCTTTTCCTGGGGACAGAAACCCTGAGGAGTAATCTCATGCCCCAAGAAATTTACACGGGTTCTACACCACTGTGCCTTTTGAAAGGAAGGTTTTGCTCTGGCAGCCGTCAACTGGGTCAGAACATAACGGATCTCCGTTATGTGTTCCTGCACAGTTGAGCTTTTGATTAAAACATCATCTACATAAGCCAGGTTACCCCTTTCACCCAGGTCGGGCATGGCCTTATGTAGAAAAATGTTGAATTCATTGCCGGAGTTGATGTATCCGAAGGGAGTCCGGGCCCATGTGTACTGCTTCCCCCGAAGGTGAAAGCCAGCTTGTATTGGTCCTCCCTACTAACAGGTACAGTCCAGTACCCATTGGTCAGGTCTATTGTATTGAATACCTTTGACCCCTGGATCTGGGCCAGCCCTTGGTCAATGTAGGGAAGAGGCCATCGGGAAGTATGGACCCCTTTATTGAGCTCCCTAAAGTCGGCGCAGAGCCTCCACTGGCCGTTTGGCTTCAGAATCCCCAGCACCGGATTATTGATGGTGCTGTGGACTGGACGGATTATCCAACGGTACTCAAGGTTCTTAATCATTTCAGTAAGGGACGCCATTGATGCGAGAGGCAAGCAATATTGCTTCACAAACACTGGAGTCATGCCAGGGTCCGTAGGAATTGTTGTTGTGTGGATGTCGGTGGGACCACAGTCATATGAGTCCACCGCAAAGAGATCTTGAAAATCTAAGAAAACTTGTTTACATTTTTGCTTTTGCTCCAGAGTCTCACAGGCATCAGCTAAGTTGACTCTCTCTTCAACCATCTGCCTGAAGCCTGAAAAGACTTCCGGTTTTGCTATCTCAGCGGCCTCCTCCAGCTGGGTGGAGAAGTCCCTGGTCAAAGTGCTGATTTGGAAGGGTGGCTTCAGGTGGGGAAGGCAGTCCTTGCGGACCTGGAAAATCACCTCATCCCTCCTGAAGTAACAGGTCACATCCTCCTTACCATAAGGACAGGAAGCGTACACCAGGAAATTCCCCCCCATGCCGCGTAAAGATCCTGTCTGGTGTTGTGTTGTCATCACTATCACTGTCAAAACAGTCCTTGGGGATTGGTCCTAACAGTTCATTGCCTAAATCTATGGAAAAATGTCGGTCATCAACCGCCATTCCAATAATGGTGCCTGTGGCTAGAGTGATACTCTTTAAGTAACTGTTATCCACTGTCAATTGGAATGGTGTCATGTTCAATATTGACTAGTGGTGTTGTGTTTACCCCCAACCCCTGCTGTTGGAAATAAGCATTTGGATGAATATAGGCGTCAGGGTTTTTCAGTTTCTGTCCTCTTTTAACTTTCACTTCCAGGGAGAATTGTCGGGTCCTTTCAGGGATGGTGACTTCCTCTCCAATCTGAATTTCAACTGCAAAAGGCAGAAATTGAGCTGACCTAAATGCTTTCTCTGGGTCATCAAAGCCCATGGGATTATCCGCTAATCGGGACCAAGCTTTGAAGTTTATTAGGTCCAAACTAATGGCAAAGTGATTGAGAATGTCACTGCCTAAGTAAAAGGTGGCAGTGAAGTCTCGCACGACCCAACAATTATGGACTATGCTGTTGTTGCCTATGGAGATTTTGAGCATACTCCTGCTTGGCAGGAGATGTTTGGAATTGGGTGTTTCCAGATCCATTTCCCATTTGTCTATCAGTTTAAATGTGGGAATGGCTGGATCTTTTGGGAGTTGGCGGAACATAATAATAATAATTTGACACTTATATAGCGCTACAAACCCTCAGGTATCTGACTGCTGCTTATTATTACCCAGGGTGTGTGGTGCTCATTTATCGACCTCGGAAGGATGAAAGGCTGAGTTTGGCCCCTCCGAGATTCGAAACTGCGTTAGCAAGCTCTGCATGGATGTCAAAGCAAGCGCTCTACTCGCTGTGCCACTTGACCGGCTGATGAATCTCTTACCATTGTTCACACACACTCGGGCGAGAACAGAGTCCTTCCCTTCATTTAACTGAATAGGGATGAACAACTGCTCTCCAATTTGCTGAATATCAGCCAGGATTTGAGCTGACTTCTCATCTTTCTTGACTATAGCAGTGAGAATTTCTGATTGTGAATTTGTAAAGAATCTCAATTTTCAGAACTAGAGAGGAACCCCCATCACCAGTTTGTTGTCCTACTGCTATTACTGTCACGTCTGCGATTTGGTTGTACTGGAAGTGAAATTCTACTTGGTCAGATTTTTGTTCAACCATGTGGTAGGTGCCGTTTAAACTAACATGGTTGACACTCTGTTTCAGTTTGATTGGTCTGCTAGTCTGAGTCCAGAGAACCTTGTTTACACAATCTATCAGGGGAGACAACCTACACAGGATGTCATTCCCTAGTAAACAAGGGGTGCCCTCTTTAGTTACAACTATGACGGGTGCTTCACCTTATGTTGCCCAATTTTAATATCCAAATCCGCAGTCCCCTCAACTGGAATTTCCTTCCCGTAGAAGTTCTGAAGTTGTCCAGGAAGAGGGGTGAGAGGAATTTGGTATTTATCCCCCCTTCCCGAATTCAGTTGGTCAAAGGCCCTTTTTCACATAAGGGTAGCTTGGGATCCCGTGTCCACCAGCGCCAAAATTGTACACTGCCCCTGTATCTGGACCGGGGCATAGAGTCTTCCCTCCTTCTCCTCAAGGGGGCACAGATAATGTACATTTTTGGACAACTAGTGGGTTAGTTTCTTGGTTTTGGACACGGATAGCTAAGAGATTTGGGCAGAATTCTGTTTGGAGCCTTGGGATTCTGAAAAGAAAAGGTGACAACTAGATATGGGAGAAGTTTTGGGTTCCCCTGGTTCTGGGCCACCCCCCCTTTTTGGAGGCAGTCACCAGGATGGGTTTGAACCAGGGGATTTTCATGTTGTTGGTTCTAGGGTTGGATGATGGGCAGCGCTAGCTTAGTCCCCACATCTACCCAGTCTGGATTTGGATTTTTTGGTACCCATTTTTCTTTGGGAGGAGTTCCCCCATCTCTGAAGGAGAAGGTCCTTTTCCCAGGATCCTCTGAGGATCCCTCTCCTTCAAATTGGAAGATGTGTATCTCCTCCTCAAAATGGGTCTGTTTGGGCTCTTTATTTCTCCTACCCCCCGCTCTGCTCCTTGGGTGGCAGACTTTCAGGGGCAGGAGATTTTGGTTCTGGTTCATGGGTTTCCAGGGGCTTTTTGCAAGTGGGGAAGGAAGCTTCCTCCAAGGCTTTACACCCCCCTTCCCCTTGTGCCTCCTCCCTGGGAACCAGTGGGTTGTTGGGGTTCTTCCACCGTGATTGCTCTGGAGCACCAGGTCCGGGGTTTGAGGCATTCTGTGCCGGCATGCTCATCTGAGGGTTCTGTTGAGTCCTCAGCATGCAACCCAGATCTTGTGCCATGTTTTGGACCTGGCGCTCTAGTTGTGACACCAGCTCAGGTTGATACGGGGTTCTCATTTCTCCAGTGGGCTGATCCCGGGAAGGGTACATTTCCCTTCTCTGAAAATACCCCGGGTTTGGAAAATTTTAGTACTCCTCCTCCCTTGACCTCCACTCTCCCGGATTGGGTTGTCTGGGCTCAGGAAGTTGGGAAAAGAAGGATGGATGGTTCTGGGGTTGAAAGTTTTGCGGGTACCTGGGGAAGAAGTTCTGTCCAGGATTTGGGGAATTACTGCCCTCCTGGGGGAAGTGAGGAGGGAAGTTTCCTGGGTTAGCTGCTGTTTGGTTGGACCCCCCCCCTTGGGCTGGAGGAGTCCACACATAACCCATGATGGGTCTATTCCCCTTGTAGCGGGGGCTGATGTAGTCAGGAGAGTTAGGGTTCCCATTGGTGGGATTGCCTCCCCGGCTCCCTGTTTGTGACTGGCCCGAGAGCCTTCTGGGCTTGGGATTATTCTGATTCTGTGCAGGCAGGTTTTTAGGTCCCCCATCTCCAAATCTAAAATGGGGTCAACCTTCACCTCTGCCACCTTAGCAGCAGCAGGGGTGTTGGTTGGTTTGGGGCTTTTTGGAGTATTCTTATTTTCTATGGGCTTTTGCACTTCATAAATTCATGTGGCCTGTTCAATGACCCAGTCTAGTGATCTTTTCTCATACAAGTCTCTCACTAGCTGGGTCATGATGTACTTGGGGAGAGGGTGGAAAAAAGTATTCACAAACTCTTTGCTGTCAGTGCGCACCCTTCTGGTGGTCTGCGCAAAGGCATGCTTTAATTCCTGAACAAATTCTCATGGGGCCTGATCTTCCCCACATTGGAAGTTGTAGGCTGCCTTGCGAGCCTCCTGAGGATTTTTATGCACAGAAAAATGTTTCAAGATGGCTGCCCTACAGGTGGACCATCTAGAATGATTTTGGTCCTTCAGCCCCGCAAAGAAGCTGGAGTACTCTGGAAAGAAGGTCCATTTCACATATTGAATACAGCTTTTGCTGTCCTTCAAATGGAACGTTTCCATCATCTGTTCAAAGAGCTCTAGGTGCTCCCAAACTGAATACTTTGCGTTCTTATGATAGGGCTTGATGGCGCTCCTTATCACTTTGATTTGCTTTAGGGGATCCTTGAGCAGGGCCCTTTTTGCCTTGATTGGTTTTTTGGTTTGGGTAACCCTTGTCCACTCCTCCTCTGACTCAGAGGCACTGCTACCAGAGGTGCCTGTCTTGTCTTCTAGGCTCTCTCGGATTCTGCGAGCCTGGGAATGGCTGTCAGAATGTGGGGGCCTAGTTTCCTGTGTCCTGGGGTGCTCAAAGGAGTCTTCTGATTCCTCTTGCTCCCCGGATTTGGTGAGTGCCCCCCCACTGTCCTAGCTGGGCAGAGGTTTTCAGGATGCCCTTAGTGGGCCTATTCTCATGGAGTTCCCCACTAAATTTGACAGTACTTGGGAACCCATATCCAGATGCACGCCCATCCATTCCTAGGAGGTGCTGGTCTATGAGCCCCATATTCCTTATTGGATTGTAGTCTGCCATCCCCATGGCCCTTGGCTCATGTGCGCCAGTGGACATGGGGTTGGCAGAGTCCAGGGATTGGAAGAGATAAAGGCCTCTGGTACTAGGGTTCCGGAGGTTATGCTCAGGTGTTTCCCTTCCCCCGCGGACCTCATCCCTCTCAGCCCTGCTCTCTGTTGCCATGCAAGAACCTGAGCTTTCTGTTCCTCTATCAAGGCCTTGCAAGTTTCTATCAATTGCTCTTCCATAGCTACCTGTCTGTGGAGCCTGTCATTTTTCTCACAGAGAGCCTCATTGTCTCTCTGCGCTTCCTGTGTCAATTTAGAGTACTGGACCAGTTTTTGCTGCAGGAGGGTTACCTCCTGAGTCTTGTCCATACTGGCCTGGTCCTTCCTTGCTAGAGCACCTTCCACCCTCCTGGTGTGCTCTAACAATTTCACATGGTCTTTTTGGAGGTCAGCCAGTCCCTGAAGGGCCAGTTGATTTTCTTCTATCTTCTCTTTTAAATAACAGACTTCCTGGCCTAAGGTGTCCCTTTCCTGAGTAAGAGTATGCCTCTGTGCAGCCAGGTCGTCCCCCTGTCTTTGGCGCGCACCAGCTTTCTGGCGCTCTTCATCAAATTCTGCCTGGGTGTCCAAGTCTTTCAGAATTAGTTTATTATTCTCTTCCTTTTCTTTGTCTAGGTAGCTTTGCAGGGTGACTACCTGCTCTGTGCATGCCCTGTTAAAATGTATTTGCTGTTCCAGCTTTTTCTGGCTCTGAAGTAGAGAATCCAAACTTTCTTAGTACTCCTTCTGCACGGCCAGCATTCTGGTATCATGTTCTACCTTCTCCTTGTGCAGGATACCCATGTCTTCTTTTATTTTGGTTAGGTACTGCCTACTTTCATTTTCTGACACCTGGCTCCTCTGTAGCCTCTGCTCTACGGAGTCCAGATCAGTTTGGGCCTTTTCTAATGCCTGCAGTTTCTTGTTTGCCAGATCTTGGCCCTCAGCATATCTGACCTGTATTGCTCCAATATGGAGGTACACATATGCTGCTATTTTGGCAATCTTGCTTTGCTCTTCCTTTGCCTTAGGGCCCATATACAGTTCACTCAGGGCCACATGTAATGGACCCTGATCTTGCCATGTGTCTAACCCTGTTGCAGTGGGCTGTTCTCTGATTGCCTGCAACCACACATTCTGATCCTGCTCTGTCCATTCACCCCTTACAAATAATTTATGCAATATGTGTTCTTTAGCCATATTGATCTCTACCAAGGTCGTCATTCTGGAAATATTGATTTCCTTTCTGACTTCAGGAGTTTCTTTTATTTTTGCAAAAGAGACCAATTCCTTAGAGCGTTCCTATTGAGGGGTGCTTTTCACAGTGTAACACAGTGTGGTAGCCCAACAGAGATTATGTACCTCGTTAGTTAGCACACTATATTAGACTGTCTCAAGTGGTATGTCTAATTCAGAAATCTTGTGACGAGCCCATAATCTTGTAAGTGATTTCAACCAAGCACTCCACCTAAGTCAATGCCTAGCGTGTGATGCACAGCTGGAACACTTAATTATTTATTTATGCCTATAAATTCTTTTATTTCTGAATGATATACCCTTATATTACGCCCCTCTCTTTGACCCCCTTCCCCCTCCATTCACACTGAACCAGGAAGCAGGCTGTTTTGCAAAGTTAAAAAGATTTATTTTAGGTATTTTCTCAATATATGTATATATATATATATATATATATATATATATATATATATATATATATATATATATATATATATATGTATATCACCATATTTAATGGTTTATGCAATGATCACCAATGGGGTGATGTTACAATAAATCTCTTTAATCACACGGAGTATTGGTAAGAAAAATAATGCAGCATAGAAATAATACTTTTTTGTGGATTGAATCAAAAGGCAAGTGATCACTCTTTCCCCCTGCACACTACTCAATCCCCCCAATATGCAGTATAAAGAGAAGGAAGAATAGAAAACAGGTTTCAGGAATACACACTCAACAATTACAGTATCAATCCCAATTTCCCCCCAGCAAACACAGGGAAACACAGGAATGATTGCAGCTTGTCAAAATGGTTTTGAATGTGGCTTTGAATGGAACAGTAAAAACACTGAAAATGGATTTAATTCACTAAAATGGTTTCAATACTAGTGGGAGCCGCTTTGTATAGTTTCGGATAAACACTAGCAATGATTATTGAGTAATTATCAGATTGAAAACTTAATTCTGAGGTTGGATGCAATCTACAGCTGTTTCACACGTGACAGATTTGAGCCAAACGAAATATCACGGCACACTTTTCTGTGTGCGGTAAGCACGATTGCGGAGAAACTACAAGGGGTTGGAATGCAGTTTTGGATTTGTTGGAAAGCTGAGGATGTTAGTTTTAAGTGGAAATTTTGTTTCTAGCATGCACAGTGAGGAAGTTATGAAGGTTTTTGTAGAGGTCGTTATTTTTCAGAAAGAGTCAGAATTTGTAAAATAAGGTTGCGCTTTTAAAAAAAATGACAAACAAGTTTCTTATACTAGGGAGTCTATGAAGCCACAAACTACACGAAAGCACAGCCACCAGTCACACTTTGTCTGGTTTTTGCCCGCCGAGACGCTTGTCTTTCTCAGCAAATATATTAGTGCAAAGATGGTTTTAACACTACTATTACCAAACGACTATAGGGATGAGAAAAAGAATCAGGTAAGCCCAAAGTATTTCTACAATGCAGTTCTGGATATAAGAGAATGGGGTTTGGATAGGGATGACTTATGGATGATACATATGCTAGAAACAATCCTATGCTATGGATACTCACTACCACTGTTTGGAATGGACCCGTCAGAGATCTGGTCAGGGATACTTTCTGGACTGGAATTCTGCTAGCACACAGGACTGGACTCAAGGCACTCTTGTTCTGCACTCAGCATGGCACTCTCGACAATGCACAGTGAAATTGGACTGGATCTGACGGGTTGGTTCTGGTTCGCTGCTATCTGGTCACCGCTCTGCTCTACTGGGTCGGATCTCTGAATTCTGGCAAGAATTCTTAGCAAGAAAGCAGCACAGTTCAGCCAGGCTGTTCTTTTTGTTTTTTTGTTCCCCTTGGAGGTCTGGGGTAAAATCTGGTTTCCGGATTTTAAAAGGCCAATCTGAGAAGGGTTCAGCTTTGGAAATGGGCCTTTCTGCTTTCAAAGTTTTGCTGTCTGAAATATGGATTTCTCTTGCAAAGTGCTTCGCCAGCAATCAGATGGTGGGTGAATGTGTGTGTCTAGGTCCTAAACTATCTCTATTTATGCATTTTCTAAAAGGGTGGGTATGCTGACTTCTACTAGGAACACCCCTAGGGATTCTATTGGTTAGGGTCTTTTCTCTCCCCTGATTTGAGAAGAAAACCTGGTGCAATGATGACGTTGTATTTTACTATCCAGGGAGAACCTCCTCTTTGTTTCTGCACATGAAATCTATTTTTCATACAAGACATATTTACAATTTTACAACCTTAATACCAATAGCATATTTATATCAGATATTTGTTGTAGCAAGTATTCATCCGAGCCCCGTCTTGGTGAGAGCTTGGGTCTAGATTTGGCAATTTTTCACACTTTTGGTCCAGTACTCAATGTCAGATTTGTCCACTTTTTTACACATATGTGCGCATGACATCTGGGCATTATCATGTGAAGTTTCATGTTTCTGGTATCACCACAATTGCTACAAAACCACACATTCTGTAGTCTTGTCCCCATAGCACAGAGTTCTGAGTAGTTTTACAATGTGGCCAGAATTTTCATATTAACAATACTGTTATTTTACAAATGTTTACAATTTTGCACAGTCCTCTGTCAGTCCTTTTCAAAGATATACTTTCTTGTTCTTTAAGAATACACATAACTGTCTGTCCCGTCTCCAAAGTTTTGGTGAGTCCAGAGTAATCCCGGCCTCTTTCCCCTGGCAGGAGTTTCTGTTGACAGTTGCATCTGCATATCTTTTCAATCAAGGGAGTCTTTTGTCTCTCCCCAGAGCAGCAGAGCAAAATCTCCTCCCCTCTTCACTAACACCTAAATGGAAGTTCCTGGCCTTTGATGAGAAGCAGAAGGGTGGTGTGTTTCCCAGTTGGGGAAGCTTCTTTGAAGTTTTGCTGAATCAGGTTACTTTAAAGTAAATTGTCACATTGTTCTTTGTTGAAATTAAAGTTACACTTTTTAAAACAGACAAACATATCTCCAATTCCAGTCTTTTTAAACATAGAAATTAAATAGTGGCAACCTATATTGCTTTTGATAGCAAGTCACTTCATTTCAACCATTTCATTTTACTGTACAAGTTTAAGCTTCCAGAGTAATTAAATGACAGCTTTCATGCAGTCGGCTGACGGTACTGCGCCCATATTTTACAGATTTTCACAGGCAAGCACCTTTTTTTAATGTGGATATTCTTGTGCTGAAATCTGCTTCTCCTGACATTGTGTGCTTATGTGGATTCCTTAAATAAAGTGACGGGTAACACTCAGCAAGAATGTTGGATCTTTTCTGATGTTTGGGAACGAATATTTTGTAATTTTGCCAACCAAGGAAAAACGGATTTCAGAGCACTTCTGGGTTTCCTTGCAATGAAGCACTGCCTTTCATGTAGTTTCCATTTTCCCTCTGTGGACAGCCCAATGACAGGTTTTAGCAGTGTGGTCTCCTGTTCCACTACTGACACAGGCAAAGTAGATTGGCAGCCAACTTTCTGGTTTCACTGCGCAATTGTCAGAGGTTTAGCGCGCATAGGGCTTTTTGCGGCCATTTTGATGGTTCTGGTGCCACCAGCACACAGTGATGTCACAGGGCAGAGCCTAGTGGGTCAATGCATTCCAAAGGTTACCATGGAGCTACCGGGTCTACCTTTTAGAGGCCGGTGGTAGAGATCTTGGGAGGGCATGGGTGGGGTGTTCAGCCCTGGGGGGCTGCTGGGTTTTCAAAATGTTTTTTTTGTTTGGAGTGGGGTGGGGATTAGGGGGATGTCCTGGAGCTACTGGGCCTTTCTGGTGAGTTCAGGGTGGTACATATCCTATGAAGGGTGCAGTGTGTTGCTCTTGGGGGACTCTGTTTTAATCTTTTTTATTATGGTGGAGAGGGATTTAGGGCAGGAAGGTGCCCAGGGGCTACTGAGCAGTTCCAGTGGTAGAGATCCAGGGAGGATGTAGGGTTGGTTTTGCTGCCCATGGGGGGCTTCTGGGTATTTGTTTTGTTATTAGGGTGGAGTGGGGTAGGCACTAGTTGGGTAAACTGGTATAATGGGTATTTCTATAGAGGAGGGGGTGGTAAAGATCCAGGGAGATGTGGGGGTGGGAGGTGGTGCCATTGGGGATTTTTTATTAGGGTGGGGTGGAGAGGGGGTAGAGCGTGCCCTCAGGCTATTTGGCCTTTCTGGGGGTGGTAGAGCTCCTGGAAAGAGGTGATGGGGTGTTGCTCTGTCCAGGGGGTCCGGGGTATGGCAAAATGTATTTCGTTTTTTTTTTCCGCTAGTCAGCACAGAGGATTGGAGCCCTGCTGCTCATGTGTGGGTCCCTGTAGATTGATCTTGGGGGTATGTGAAGCGTGGTTGGAGGATCATGTGTAGTGTGTGCTGAGCCACGTCTCTTTCTGTGCCATGATCCACTTGGCTTCCAAACAGACTCAGAAGGAGATGTGGCGCAAGATGCACCATGACCCTCCCTGCATACTTATGAGGCAGGTATGCCATGTCTTTCCACCTTTGTGCTACCAATGAGATGTAAAATGACAAATATTAGGCATACATACCCCGCATAGGTAACACGCCGTAAATTCAGGAGGTTTACAGGTCCAGTTTCTCTCGCCCTATAAAATGACCCTGGGGGTCATTACGAGTAGGGCGGTAAGGGGTACCGGGCACCGGTAAGGAGACCGGTGCCGGTAATCCCCTACCGCCCTATTCCGAGGTCCCTTGGAGGGAGCCGAAAGAAACATGTGGTCTGACCACAAGTCCCTTACGGGTCCCGCTAAGAGACTAGGGCGCTAATAACAGGCTTGCCATTCGCGAGCTGTTATTAGCGCCCTCCCCATTCCCATTGAGCCCTATGGGGGCTCAGATGGGAATGGGGAATGGTTTGTTCAATGGGGACTTACCGGTCCCGCCAGGGTCGGACTGCACCAGTAAGTCCCCATTGAACAACACCGGTGCCGGACCCGTTATTGGAGGCAGTCATGGTGCAAATAGTGCCATGACTACCTCCAATCTCGGAACGATGTCCCCTGTCATATAAAATAAGCACAACATCTAAACATATTGGACACTGATTTAACATCATTTCAGTCAATGTCTGGCCTTCTAAAACTTCCACAATTTTGTTATATTTCTGAATGTCCAACCTATATTTATGGATTGTCTCTGACAGAACCTTTAAGTATACTTATCGACACTTGCAGAGATCCGTGAGAACAGTTTAAAACACTTGAGCTTCAAAGAGGCTCTGCGTCATCTTCATAGCTGTCCCTTTCTGCCTGGTCGTACAACATTTTTCTTTTCATCTCAAGCTCCTCTGTCATCCTCTAAGGTTTTGATACCTGGGCACTCCGGCATCACATTTCTGGACTTCCTTTCAAATACGCTTTAGCTTTATTTCTAAATAGTTGGTTCTATTTGAGGCTCTTTCCTGGGACACGTATATCACTGTGTCGCTATTGTTCATAATCTGTCTGGCGCTATGTTAGCCCAGCCAAGGTTAATCTTCTGCTCTTTAAAAACCGTAAACATAACTATGCACCAGATCCATCACAGAAATCACAAACTGTTTGCAGACGATATTCCCCAAAACCGCAGTAACCAATCCCACACCAACAACTTAGAGGGCCAAAATCCCACTAGGAAGTGTAATCGACACTCGAAACCACTTACCTCTGCATTGCACATCTTCCCTTTGCTACATGGGGGCTAAATCTTCAAGACCCGGGAGCATAAACACAGGGACTACAGAAAGACATGCAGGTGTTTCGCCGGTCTTAAAACCTTTATTTCTGCTCAGTGGCTTTTTTGTGATTTTTGAGGGCAGAGGGGAATGGGAGATATGTTTCTGCCTCCCTTTTCTCCTCGGCTTCTAAAAGCCACTTGGTGTTACGCATTATGATATTTACGTCTATGTGTACACTAAGAACACATTTTTACAGCAGCAGGAGAATTAAGTCGCCAACAAAAGTCACTCCTGGAGATGGGAGGCTAAGGAGTCACATTGGAAGGCATTATTTTAAAAAACTAAAATAATGTACATTGAAGATCTGGCAAAGAGGAAAAGATGTGAGAGAACCCTCAGGCCCTACCCTGTCTACCCTCTGAGTGGATGGCCAGTGAGCTCCTATGTCGAGGCCCACCCCACGCCGCACAAGAGAGAACACACATTTGCAAAGTCCTAGAAAAAGAAGTAGAAGAGAAAACGTACTGAGCAGGAAAGAGGCACATCCGTTGACATGTGGTGTTGCTAGGTCTGGAAAAGATCTGGGGCTTCACTAATGTTGGGTTTGCCTGGCCTCAGGGCTAGCTAATCATTTGTTTTGCAAGCCTCCCCCCCTGGCTACAACCAAAAGACCTGAGGCTATAGCCCCCTCACACCCCTCCCCACCCCACAGCGACATCTCTGTGGACCATGGAGGATCTGTGCCTGTATAGGAAGGAAATGGGCTCAATGCATGTCCCGAGCCTCTCTGGTCTGCTCTGTAAAGTACATTTAGAGACGTGTGATGTGGAGACCGAGCTGTTACTGGGCTGTTTCCAGCCCTAGCATTAACATAGGGTAACACAGAAGACCATGAGCAGCCCGAGTGCTATTAGTGGGGAAGGAGAACATTGCTTCATGGTATGGCCTTGGGCTCCCTCATCTGGCATCAGGTCTCGTGTGTCTATATTTACACCTTTTCTCTGCAAGAAGGTCACAATGCTTCCAGGAGACCTTTCGCGACAGACTGTAAACACGCGTCTCCATGGATATGATAGTGAGACAAAGCGAGGTCGTCGCATTGCACAATCCTCCACCGAAGGGGAACAAAATACACTTTGTTTACTTCTCTGAAAAACAGCCCCGGAATCACTTTAATGAATTCCAAGCCAGTGGATGCAAATTGCAAAACAGATGCATTGTGAAAGCTCTGAGTGCTTCGGCAAGATAAAAGTTCTTTTTTTTCCACCTGACTTCGGGGATGATGCAAGCTCGGCTCTGCCATGAAGAATAATTCACTGCTTTTAGCTACAAAGCAAAGATTAGGTCATTTTACAGACAATCATTACTCTCCTGCTTGGCAACAAGGCTGGCTGCATGCTGGTAGAAATAAGATGGGCCTGTGCCAGTAGGGCTGCCAGTGTCTGAGGTAGGACTTTGACAGAAACATCTGTTCTTGGAAACTGGTAGAGGTTTTCAGATATAAAAGTTTCCACATCAGAGTAACATGCTTTGTTGAACAGGTTCTTCCTTTGTTGATGCCCTTGGTCTATTTCTCCATACACACGTGATGATTATAACATTATTATAAAAGCTTGGACAAAATCCAAATGAGTTTCACATTTTTGCTTTGATTGCAGTATGTATTTAAGCGAAAAATATGCCTTGCCAAAGGACCGTCTAAGGTAAGGACGCATTGACAGTAATAGCTATATACATTCCGGTTTGGGGGTCTATGAAGACACGTGCATTTTGCATTATGGTTTTTGCGGTAGCTAGGACACATTTACAGTAATAGCTATATACATTCCGGTTTGGGGGGGTCTATAAAGGCACGTGCATTTTGCATTATGGTTTTTGTGGTAGCTAGGACACATTTACAGTAATAGCTATATACATGCCGGTTTTGGGGTCTATGAAAGCAAGTGCATTTTGCATTATGGTTTTTGCGGTAGCTAGGACACATTTACAGTAATAGCTATATACATTCCGGTTTGGGGGGTCTATAAAGGCACGTGCATTTTGCATTATGGTTTTTGTGGTAGCTAGGACACATTTACAGTAATAGCTATATACATTCCGGTTTGGGGTCAATAAGGTCACATGCATTTTGCATTATGGTTTGTGTGGTAGCTAGGACACATTTACAGTAATACCTATATACATTCAGGTTTGGGGTCAATAAGGTCACATGCATTTTGCATTATGGTTTGTGTGGTAGCTAGGACACATTTACAGTAATACCTATATACATTCAGGTTTGGGGGTCTATAAAGGCACGTGCATTTTGCATTATGGTTTTTGTGGTAGCTAGGACACATTGGGGGTCATTACAACCCAGGCGCTAATTGCGCCAACTTTACCACCATGGTGTAAACTACGTTTACACCATGGTGGATGGCGGATTTACCGCCCCATTCCAAGGTGAGTGGGGCGGTAAATCCCCATTTGCCATTTTCCCTTCCCCATTCCCATTTTTGCCCCATAGGGCATAATGGGAGTGGGGAAGGCGCTAATTACGCCACCGTAAATTACGGTGGCGTAATTAGCATCATGGCAGGTTAGCGCCATGGATTTTAACGGCTGCTAAAAGCAGCCGTTAAAATCAGAATAGGCGTTAAGGGTTAACGACGGCGTTAACCCTTAACGCCTGGGTCGTAATGAGACCCATTTACAGTAATAGCTATATACATTCCGGTTTGGGGGTCTATGAAGGCACGTGCATTTTGCATTATGGTTTTTGCGGTAGCTAGAACACATTTACAGTAATAGCTATATACATTCAGGTTTGGGGTCAATAAGGTCACATGCATTTTGCATTATGGTTTGTGTGGTAGCTAGGACACATTTACAGTAATACCTATATACATTCAGGTTTGGGGGTCTATAAAGGCACGTGCATTTTGCATTATGGTTTTTGCGGTAGCTAGGACACATTTACAGTAATAGCTATATACATTCCGGCTTGGGGGGGTCTATGAAGGCACGTGCATTTTGCATTATGGTTTGTGTGGTAGCCAGGACACATTTACAGTAATAGCTATATACATTCAGGTTTGGTGGTCTATAAAGGCACATGCATTTTGCATTATGGTTTGTGTGGTAGCTAGGACACATTTGCAGTAATAGATATATACATTCATGTTTGGGGGTCTACAAGGGCACATGTATTTTGCATTATGGTTTTTGTGCTAGCTGGACATCTGCATTTCATATTGTGTCTGTACTGAAACGCCGTCAAAAATCATGGCTTTGACTCAAATCAAATATTTTCCTTAACCTTCCATTCCTTTACTCTAAACAGTTTTCGTTTATACAATACGATTAAACAAAGGGGACTAAAAACGCTGCAACTTGATTCCAAGCAAAGCAAGTTGCAGGGAAAATGAGAAATACTGCCACTTCTGAGAAGAAAGAAAGTGAACTGCAGCAAACCCCAACACATCTTCACCTATGTTTTGTTCCAAGAATGCAGGGGTGGACTGGCCTAGAGGGAACTCTGGAGATTTCCCAGTTGGCCTCTTTTGTGTAGTGTTTCCACATTTCTCCATAGGAAAAGAGGAGGGCTTGTTGAAAACGTGTAATATGGGTCCACTTTGAAAATGGCTTGCAGGGCCTCTTTTGGTTCCCAGTCCACCCCTGCAAGAATGCACTGTCCAATAGGACGGCCATAGGACATAGTTGCCTTTAAAAAATTGTCCGTAAAAAAGAAATCTGTTTTTCCACCATTAAAATTTTGAGCACATCCACATGAATGGAAAATTAAACATCATTCATCATGGGGATTCATGTTCTTATGGGTGCTTCCTTACTTTACAGCCTCTGTAGGTCAAGCTATCCAAACATGTCATGAAAAGCTAAAAGTGGTAGATGTCAGAGCAGGGATTGCAGTTTTTATTTTAAAATTATATTAGCTATCAAAGGGATCATTGCAGGCCAAATTGCTAGACTGCGACTCATGCAATGGAATAAAAGCAGCTCCATATAGAGTTGCCACCCACCTTCTCGGTCATCAGACCCATGAAGCGTGTGTCATTGGAGGCTTTCACCGCCACTTTCTCTCCCCCCATCTCCCTTTGGCTGACTCACACCCTGACACAGCCCTTTCTATGCTCCACTCTGCTATATCAGACACTCTCAATGTTCTTGCCCCTGTCATGAGGAACTGCCTGAAGCCGAAAGCCAAGTGCAACTCCTGGCACGACTCAGTCCTCGTCACCCTTAAACGCAAGTGCAAGATGGCTGAGAGGAAATGGCTTTCTTCACGTACATCTTCTGACAAACTGGCCTGTCGGCTGCTCCAAAGGCAATACCGGCTGTCTGTTTGCACTAAGAAGAGAGCTCACATCCACGCCCACGTCTCTGAGGCATCCAACAACTCGGCCGAACTCTTTAAAATCTGCAAGGAACTGGCCAATCCTGCCGCAGTCTCTACCTCTCCTGTCCCTTCCCAGGCCCTCTGCACAGCCATGGCTTCTCACTTCATCTCTAAAACTCAGGACATCTTGTCCTCTTTTTCCCCCTCTACTCCCTGCGCATCCTCTGGCCCTTCTGTGGCCACCTCTCCTCCCTCCTTCTCAGCCTTTCCCCTGTTCTCCCCAGATGAGGTTTCTAGACAAGTCCGATCAATGAAAGTCTTGTCAAAACAGGCTCACCCCTGTTCCTCCAAAACCATCAAGGACCACATTGACTGCCTGGCTCCTGCCCTTGCTGATTTCTGTAACCACCCCTTCACCACTGGAGTCTTCCCACCCCCCTGAAGCACTCCCTTGTGCACCCTCTTCTTAAGAAACCCTCTGCCAACCCTTCCTGCCCTGCTAACTATCGCCCAATCACCATCACTCCTTTCTTGGGCAAACGCCTTGAAAAGGTGGCCTTCTCACAGCTTAATATTCACACTGAATCTGTTGGCTGTCTCCATGGCCATCAGTCTGGCTTCAGGGCTGCCAGAAGCACGGAAACTGCTTTTCTGAACATCCGCGAAGACCTGCTCTCTAACCTTGATTCCAACACCCCCTGTGTCCTCATCTTACTTGATCTCTCGTCTGCCTTCGACACGGTCAACCATGCCATCCTGCTCAAGCGTCTCCGTGATAACCTGGGCATCACGGGTCAGGCCCATGCGTGGCTGACTTCTTTTCTCTCCAATCAACCCTCTCAGGTCCAACTCGGGTCCTTCCTCTCCTCCGTCTCCATCTCTACCTGTGGTGTTCCCCAGGGGTCTAACCTCTCTCCCTGGCTGTTCAACCAATACCTGGCACTTCTTGCCCACCACATTGCCACACTCTGCCCCAACTTCCAGTGCTATACGGATGATACTCAGCTCATTTTCAGGCTACCCTCAGCCACTTCTTCTCCCTCCCTCATCTCTGACTGGCTGTCTGCCATTCAGGAGTGGTGTGCCACCAATGATCTCTGCCTGAATGCCAGCAAGACTGAGATTCTCCTCATCGGCACACCCACACTCTCCTTTCCTGTCACTCTCTGGCCGGCCTCTCTTGGCCCTCTCCCTGCTCCAACCTGTGAGGCTAAAAACCTTGGGTCATCTTTGACTCCACACTCTCCTTCTCTTCTCACATCTCCGATATCTCTAAGAAGTCACATTACCAGCTGCACCTCCTCAGAGATATTCTACCTTTCCTATCCTTCCCCCAGAAGCTCAGTATCTCCAGAGCTCTGGTTCTCTCTAAGCTGGACTATTGCAACAGCCTCTTTCTAGATCTGCCTGTTTCTACCCTCTGCCCTCTGCAGCTCATCCAGAACCGGACTGCAAGACTTGTCCTTGGCCTCAAGCCCAGGGATCATATCTCTCCAGGACTGAAATCTCTGCACTGGCTCCCAGTGGCTGCGAGGATTAAGTTCAAGCCCTCTGCATTTTCCACAAGACCTGCTGGGGCCAAGGGCCTCAATACCTTCAACTCTCTCTTCCTAAATATCTCCCTTCTCGAGCTCTTCGCTCATCCACCTCCAACTCCCTCAGGGTCAGTCGCTTCTCCAAGCAACAAGTTGGTGGTAGATCACTTTCTTTGGCCGGGACCTCCCTCTAGAACAGCCTCCCTGCCCCCCTGAAACTTGAGGAGAACCATCTCCGGTTCCGGAAGCACCTCAAAACCTTTCTCTTTGCTTCTGCTTTTTCTCCTCCTCTCCCCTGCTGATTTCCTTGCTTATACTGAAACTGCACTGGCTTACCTGGCCACCCTCTGATCTCGGGCCCAGGACCCCCCCCCCTCTGCCAGTCGCACACCTGCACTGCCCTCGTGGAAACCCCAGCACTTGGGGACTGTTCTCTGTATCCCTAAAGTCCTACCACTAGCACTTGACACCTGATGCCTCCACTTACCCTTATCCCTTGCACTTGTCACCTGCTGGCCATTCTTTACTTTGTTATTTATTCTATTATCCCATGTATTCCACTGTCCCCTTCCCCCTTCCCTCCCTGCACTTCCCCCCCCTTCCCATGCACTTGAGCGATCTGAAAGACACTTGGCCTAGTAGGATCGTTGTCTGTCTTCCCTATGTTGCCCCTCCCTCGCTGAATTTTCGGTACTTAACATCTATTCTGAAGGTGGTGCATTGTTCTGAAGTTGGAATGAATGTGCCACTTTTTGAATCAATGTGCCAGTTGCTCCGAAGGGCAGAAAAACAACCTAGCAACCATCACTTTTGGAATCTTACATTTTCGCTGCCCATTCTCGTGGCACTCCTCCACTTTGGCAAAAGCAAAAAAGTGGCACCTGTAAGAGGATTCAATTCAACACTACAGCTAAGTCAACGCCTAGTCTGGAATACTGAATGAAAACCCTTATTGATATATCTTTAGGTCCAGTTCATGCGTTCTGGATGACTACCCTTATATAACACCCCTCTCTTGGAATCCCCCTGACCCCACTGAGCCAAGAAGTAGTTCTGTTTTGCAAGTTAAAAGGGTTTATTTGATGATTTAAACAATAGATATATATATGACACTTTATAATAAATTAATAATTGAATATCACCCTTAATCTGATATGATAAAGATTAACAATGGAGAATCTGGCACTAGCACACTTCTTTATAATCACTAATGAGTTGACATGAAATGGATAAGATAGCACACTGGTAAATAGGAACAAAAGTATAATGTGGTAGAGGATGCTTTATGTAAGCTCCGGTGGATGCAATATTCAATGAATGCAGTACAGAAAATACTCAATAGGATTTCAACCAAACAATGTAATCACTTTTCTCTGGCTATTCACTCCCCCCCTCTTTATGCAATGCAAGGAAATGGAAGGAAGCACACAGTTCTCAGAAATGCAATCAATGTAATCAGTTCAATCCAGCAAGCTTAGACAACAGAAAACAGATAGGAGTTTTGAAATCACAGGCCCAAATTGCTTTGATATGTGCTGGCAATGAATTAAAAAAATATGCTAAACGCTTTTAATTCCCTTACAGAGGTTCAGGGTGAGTGGTATCTAGTTAATATTAGTCCAGGCTCACACTAGCAATGATGCAGGGATAGTTAGCAGGTTAAACGAATTTCTGGCAAATGGAAAGCAAACAGCAGCAGTTTTTACATATGAAGAAATTGCAAATCGCGGTAAAATTCGCGGATGCGTGTTCCGCGATTGCGGTAAAACTATAAGGGGTAGGAATGCGGTTCTTGGTGCGATTCAAAGCTACGATTCTAAGCTATCAGAGGAAAGTTACTGCAAGTCTCTAGCCCAAACGGTCGCGGAGATATGAGCGATTTAATAAAGGTCGTTTTTGGGTTTGCAAATTTCAAAAGCTCAAAATGACAAGTGCAGCTTGCAACTAGAAATGACAGGTGACAGCTAGGAGGCAGTTCTACTTAGGTTAAATAGATTGAATTAGATGAATTTACACTAAGAGATTGGTTCTACACAGTTCTGCGGGGTACTCACACTATATTCTTGAATTAAATGGGCCTCATCACGGATCTGGTCAGGGTTTTAGACTGGGCTCGGGTCTCTCTCTGGGCACAGCACTGCTTTCTCTCTGGGTACAGCACTGCTTTCTCCCTCTGGTCTGGTCTCTTAGTTCTGGATAGATTGAAGTCTCTAGTTTGGCTCTCTGGAGGTTGATGGAGGTAAAGTATGGATTTTTCCGGCAGAGCTTCCAGCGGCAGATGGATTTTGAAGGTCCCTATCTGTCCTTATGTGTCTGCTTTTATGTGTTTAGAATGTGGGTGTGTTCTAGCATCACTGACCCTACCTCTCTCTCAGCTTCTAATTGGTCAAACTTCCATTTATCATTTGATTGGGGAATGAACTGTGAGTCAGCGTGATGTCATTTTACAGCCTGCAGAAAGTCCACTCCTCCTGTCAACTTACACACAAATCTAGATTTGAAACAAATACATATTTGCAGAGGTACATATTGTTTTAAAATCATATGCACCCATCATGCATTACAGGAGGTATCCCCTGTTCAAACTCTGCTCTTCCTGGGAGCTTGCATTCAGAAATGGCACATATTTCACTTTTTAACTGATTTTGCAATTTCTGACATTGACCCAACTTTACATACATGTGTGCAGGGAGTAGGGACATTAACTGATGAAGTTTCAGATTTTTAACATGCATACATTTAGAGTTATATCCACTTTTCCGCTGACACCCCCCTGAACATGCCACCGGGTCGAAAAACCTCTTAAAATGTGGGCAGAAAAATCACAAGAGTTATGGTGTCATTTCTACAATGTTCACATGTCCGCTCTATGAGTTATTCATCTTTTTAGAGTTATGTTCTGGCTCCAAAGGGGTGTGGTTTCCCAGGTCACATGGTATAGAAACCAGTCTTTCCAGTTTCTGCCAAGCCAGCTTGCTCTCACAGGCAGTGCTCCTCCCAGCTCCTGCCAAGAGGAAGCTACAATTTACGACTGCGGTAATAAAAACCTTTGCCTGAGTGAAGAGGGCTTTGTTCACTCTCTTGCAGAGCACAGATAATTCAATTATCAGATAGATGGCATATCCTTAGTGTGGGCAGCAAAAGGAAGGTTGGCCTGGGAACACAGCTGTGACTCAAGTTTCCCTTCTGATGGGGGTAGTTGCCAGGCAGAATTCAGTTCCTTAAGCCAGGTTTCAGATGAAATGTCACTTTTTGTTCCCCAGTTCCTGCATTCAAATAAAACTAAACATTTTCACATATGCAGCTAGAAGGCTGATTCTAAGTTTAAAACTATGACATTTAAACAATTGCAACCTATGTGATACTCAAAAGTAGGTCACTCAGTCAATTTAAACATTTTCGATTTTAGTGTCTTTAAATCCAGTGCAACTTAAACTGCTGCAATCCACAGCTCAGCCAGTCTTGTTATAAACCTTGTCTTATGATCTTCATTTCCCAGATTTTGTAGGCACACAAAACTCCATTCTACCAAATGTCTGCTGGTGTTCAGTGAATATTTTGCACATATTGCAATGTTTGAAATAGGCACTTTGGCTTGCCTTCAGAGAAACACAGGGTGGTTTTAAACTGCCGGCTTTTGGATAGTGGTGAGTACTGGTACTGCACCCCTTTTTGGGATTTAAGAAAATGAATTCCCAACAGTTATGGGTTTGCTTTTGGCAATCAGCATTGCCATTCCCAATGGTTTCAGACTACTGTGTGGGTAGTCCAATGGTGGTTTTAGGCAGTGTCCTTCTGTGCCCATAACATCGGCAAAAATGAGTGGCAGCCTATTCTTCATGCATTTCCCTGTGCATTTTCTGGGAAGCTCTGGCCATCATGAGTTTTCCATGTCAGTACTGCACAGTTTTGAGGTATGGCTCGGATGCATGGGTAAATACATCCCACAAGCCCCCCTCTTGCGATGGCCATTCTATTTCACGAATGGGACTCGCAAGACCTGGGATGTTTCCTCATCTTCTTCCAATAGATGGCACAGTTCATCATCTTCTTCTCCATCCGGTACTGATCGATCGGTTCTCCTCGCCAGTCCTGATGGGAGTATTGGGCGGTCCACTGGGCCCATTGGATCTTCGTTCCCGGTCTCCGGATCGTCCTCCTTGGCCAGTCTCAAGGTCTTCTTTCTCCTAGGACGACAAAGGAAGAGCGGCAATACCTACTCATAGACGTTTTTCCACCACTGTTGAGATGGTGGGACAGCATATGCATTTCATCATGACGAAACATTACATTCTTACTTTGATAAAAAAAAAACAGTATAACTAAGAGACAGTTTCATGCAAATCACAATATTTTAGAGACTAGATGTGGTATGTTTTATGGTTGGAACTGAATTAGTCTGAGACAGTACCCGCTAGGATTCCAGAGGATTCCTCCAGTTGTTGCAGAGTGTGCCTGGGATGGCAACATTTCAACTGGTTTATGTGGACCCACTTGTCTTCCCCCTCTGCTGAACCGCCTTTGGGGATGCGGATCTTGTAGGCCACAGGGGAGATCTTATCGACGATCTCAAAGGGTCCTTTCCATGTAGGCAAAAATTTGCGCTGCTTGGCCTGGTTCCTTTGGAAGTTGTATAGATTGAGCTCCCTGAGGTCGGCGCAGAGTCTCCACTGGCCGTTTGGCTTCAATATCCCCAGCACCGGATTATTGAAGGTGCTGTGGACTGGACGGATTATTCCCCGGGACTCAAGGTTCTTAATTATTTCAGTAAGGGACTCCATTGATGCGAGAGGCAAGCGATATTGCTTCACAAACACAGGAGTCATGCCAGGGTCCGTGGGGATTGTGGTTGTGTGGATGTCAGTGCGACCACAGTCATATGAGTCTACCGCAAAGAGATCTTGGAAATCCAAGAAAACTTGTTTCAACTTTTGCTTTTGTTCCAGAGTCACACAGGCATCAGCTAGGTTGACTCTCTCTTCCACCATCTGCCTGAAGCCTGGAAAGACTTCTGGTTTGGCTATCTCCGCGGCCTCCTCCAGCTGGGTGGAGCAGTCCCTGGTCAGAGTGCTGATTTGGACCGGAGGCTTCAGGTGGGAAAGGCAGCCCTCATGGACTTGGAAAATCACCTCATCCCTCCTGAAGTCACAAGTCACATCTTCCTTACCATAGGGGCAGGAAGTGTACACCAGGAAGTTCCCCCCATGCCGGGTAGAAATCCTGTCTGGTGTTGTATTGTCATCACTGTCACTGTCAAAACAGTCCTTGGGGATTGGTCCTAACAGTTCATTTACAAGATCAATGGAGAAATGTCGGTCATCAACCGCCATTCCAATAATGGTGCCTGCGGCTAGAGTAATACTCTTTAAGTCGCTGTTATCCACCTCTATTAGAATGGTGTCATGTTCTATGTTGACTAATGGAGTTGGGTTTACCCCCAACCCTTGCTGTTGGAAAGAAGCATTTAGATGTATGTAAGCATCAGGGTTTTTCAACTCTTGTCCCCTTTTAACTTTCACTTCCAGGGAGAATTGTCGGGTCCTTTCTGGGATGGTGACTTCCTCTTTAACCTGAATTTCAACTGCATAAGGTAGCAATTGAGCTGACCTAAATGCTTTTTCTGGATCATCAAAGCCCATGGGATTATCCGCTAATCGGGACCAAGCTTTGAAGTTTATTAGGTCCAAACTAATGGCAAAGCGATTGAGAATGTCACTGCCTAAGTAAAAGGCGGCAGGGACGTCTCGCACGACCCAACAATTATGGACTATGCTCTTGTTGCCAATGGAGATTTTGAGCATACACCTGCTTGGCAGGAGATGTTTGGAATTAGGTGCTTCCAGGTCCCTTTCGCATTTGTCTATCAGTTTGAAGGTGGGAATGGCTGGATCTTTTGGGAGTTGGCGAAACATGGCTTCGCTGATGAAGCTCTTACCGTTGTTCACACACACTCGAGCGAGAACAGAGTCCTTCCCATCATTTAACTGGACAGGGATGAACAACTGCTCTCCAATTTGCTGAATATCAGCCAGGCTTTGAGCTGATTTCACATCTTTCTGGACTATAGGAGTGGGAGTTTCAGATTGTGGATTGGTATAGAATTTCAAAGTGTTTCCTTCCAGCGTGGAATACCACTTTAGACTGGAAGGAAGGTTGATTTTCAGAAATAGAGAGGACCCCCCATCACCAGTCTGTTGTCCTACTGCTATGACTGTCACGTCTGGAATTTGGTTGTTCTGGAAGTGAAATTCTACTTGGTCAGATTTTTGTTCAACCATGTGGCATGTGCCATTTAAACTAACATGGTTGACACTCTGTTTTAATTTTATGGGTCGGCTAGTCTGGGTCCAGAGGACCTTGTTTACGCAATCTATTAGGGGTGACAACCTTCTCAGGAGGTCATTCCCTAGTAAACAAGGGGTGCCCTCTGGGGTCACAACTATGACCGGGTGTTTCAACTTATGTCGCCCAATTTTAATGTCCAAATCTGCAGTCCCCTCAACGGGAATTTCCTTCCCGTCAAAGTTCTGGAGTTGTCCAGGAAGTGAGGTGAGAGGAATTTGGTAATTCTCTCCCCTTCCTGCATTCAGTTCATCAAAGGCCCTTCTGGACAGAAGGGTAGCTTGAGATCCAGTGTCCACCAGTGCCGAGATTGTACCCTGCCCCTGTACTTGTACCGGGGCATAATATCTTCCCTCCTTCTCCTCAAGGGGGCACAGATAATGCACATTTTTGGACAACTGGTGGGATAATTTTCTGGTTTTAGACATCGCGAGAAAAGAATTTTGGGCAGAATTCTGTGGAGAGCCTTGGGAATCTGAAAGAAAAAGTTGGCAACTGGAGATCAGAGCCATTGTGGGTTCCCCTGGTTCCGGTTCTGGGCCGCCCCCCCCCTTTTTGGAGGCAGTCCCCAGGATGGGTTTGAACCAGGGGATTTTCTTGCTGTTGGTTCTGGGATGAGATGGTGGGCGGCGGTAGCTCAGTCTCCACATCTCCCCAGTCTGGATTTGCATCCCTAGGGACCCATTTTTCTTTGGGAGGAGTTCCCCCCTCTCTGAAGGAGAAGATCCTTTTCCCAGGATCCTCTGTGGATCCCTCTCCCTCAAATTGGAAGATCTGTACCTCCTCCCCAAACTGAGTCTGTTTGGGTCTTTTGTTTCTCCTACCCCCCCTCTGCTCCTTAGGAGGCAGACTTTCAGGGGCAAGGGATTTTGTTTCCGGTTCCTGGGTTTCCAGGGGCTGTTTACCAGTGAGGAAGGAAGCTTCCTCCAAGGCTTTACACCCCCCTTCCCTTTGTGCCTCCTCCCTGGGAACCGGTGAGTTATCGGGGTGCTGCCCCCGTCATTGTTCTGGAGCACCAGGTCTAGAGTTGGGTGCGTTCTGCGCCGGCACGCCCATCTGAGGGTTCTGCTGAGCCCTCAGTATGTGACCCAGATCCCGCGCCATGTTTTGAACCTGGCGCTCTAACTGGGAAACCCGCTCAGGCTGATACGGGGCCCTGTTTTCCCCCCTGGGCTGATCCCGGGAAGGGTAGCTGTCCCTTCTTTGGTAGTACCCCTGGTTGGGAAGATTTGGGTACCCCTCCACCCTTGGCCTCCCCTCTCCCGGATTCAGTGGACTGGGCTCGGGGAATTGGGGAAAGAAGGATGGATGATTTTGGGGATGGAAGTCGGGTGGATATCTGGGGAAAAAGTTCTGCCCAGGGTTTGGTAAATTTCTGCCCTCCTGTGGGAAGTTTGGAGGGAAGTTCCCTGGGTTAGGTGCTTGGCTGGATCCCCCCCCCTGGGCTGGAGGAGTCCACACATAACCCAGGATGGGTCGATTTCCCTTGTAGCGAGGACTTACATAGTCAGGAGAGCGAGGGACCCCATTTGTGGGGCTGCCTCCCTGGCTCCCTGTCTGTGACTGGCCCGAGGACCTTCTGGGCCTAGCATTATTAGGTGCAGGTAGGTTTTTAGGCCCCCCCATCTCCAAATCCAAAACGGGGGTGACCTTTACCTCTGCCACCTTGGCAGCAGCAGGGGTGCTGTTGGCTTTGGGGTTTTTCTGGGCATTACTTTTGCTATCTATCGGTTTCTGCACCTCATAGATCCGGGTAGCCTGTTCAATGACCCAGTCTAAAGATCTTTTCTCGTGAAAATCCCTCACGAGCTGGGTCATGATATATTTGGGCAAGGCATGGAAAAACGTATTTATAAATTCCCTGCTATCCGTGCGCACCCTTCTTGTGGTCTGTGCAAAAGCCCGCTTTAACTCCTGCACAAATTCTTGTGGGGCCTGATCCTCCCCACATTGCAAATTGTAGGCTGCCTTGCGAGCCTCTTGAGGATTTCTGTGAACAGAAAAATGTTTCAAGATGGCCGCCTTATAGGTGGACCATCTTAAATGATTTTGGTCCTCCAGCCCCGCAAAGAAACTGGAGTATTCCGGGGAGAAGGTCCACTTTACATATTGAATACAGCTTTGGCTGTCCTTCAAATGGAAAGTCTCCATCATTTGTTCAAACAACTCTAAGTGCTCCCAAACAGAATACTTAGCGTTCTTATGGTAAGGCGTGATGACGCTCCTGATCGCCTTAATCTGCTTTAAGGGGTCCTTAAGCAAGGCCCTTTTTGCCTTATTGGCCTTTTTGGTTCGGGTAACCCTTGTCCATTCTTCCTCGGACTCAGAGGCACTGCTCCCAGAGGTTCCCGTCTGTTCTTCCAGGTTTTCCCGGATTCTGCGAGCCTGGGAATGGCTGGCAGAATGTGGGGACCTGGTCTCCTGTGTCCTGCGCAGTTCCGAGGAGTCTTCAGATTCCTCCTTGCTGCCAGGATTTGATGGGTACCCCCTCCACTGACCTAACTGGGCAGAGGTTTTCAGGATGCCCTTAATGGGCCTACTCTCCTGGGGTTCCCCATTGAACTGTACTGTACTTGGGTGCCCATACCCGGATGCCCACCCCTCCATTCCTGGGTGGTACTGGCCTATGAGCCCCATACTCTTAGCTGGATGGTAATCTGCCATCCCTGTGGCCCTGTGCTCATGTGCGCCAGGGAACATGGGGGTGGCAGAGTCCAGGGACTGAGAGGTATGAGGGCCTCTGGTACTAGGGCTCCTGAGGTTATGCTCCGGAGTTTCCCTTTCCCAGCGAACCTCATCTCTATCCGCCCCTGCTCCCTGTTGCAATGCAAGAGCCTGCATTTGTGCCTTCAGTTCCTCAGTTAAGGCCTTACTGGACTCTATCAGTCTCTCCTGCATCGCTACCTGTTGTTGGAGCCTATCATTGTGTTCACAGAGGGCCTCGTTTTCCCTCTGTGCTTCCTGGTTGGTCCTGGAGAACTGGGCCAGTCTTTGCTGCAGGAGGGTTACCTCCTGAGCTGTGTCCCTATTGGCCTGCTCCTTTCTTGCTAGAGCATCCTCCACCCTCCTGGTGTGCTCTAACAAGTTCTGGTTTTCTTTTTGGAGATCACCCAGCCCCTGGTGGGCCAGGTGATTTTCTTCCATTTTTCTTTTTAAATGGCAGACTTCCTGGCCTAAGGCGTCTCTTTCCTGACTAAGAGCCTGCATTTGTGCCGCCAGGTCGTCCCTTTGCCTTTGGAAGGCACCAGCTTTCTGGCGCTCCTGATCAAACTCTGCCTGGGTATCCAGGTCTTTCAGAATCAGTTTATTGCTCTCCTCCTTCACTCTATCTAGGTGGCCTTGCAGGGTGACTACCTGCTCAGCACATGCCCTATTGAAGTCTAGCTGTTGCTCCAGCTTTTTCTGGCTTTGCAGTAGGGAGTCCAAACCTTCTTGGTGTTCCTTCTGCAAGGCCAGAAATCTGGTATCCTGTTCTGACTTTTCCTTTTGCAGCACATCCATATCCTCCTTTATTTTAGTGATGTACTGTCTGGTCTCATTTTCTGACTCCTGGCTTCCGTGCAGCCTTTGCTCAGAAGAGTCCAGATCAGATTGGGCCTTCTCTAACGCCATCTGTTGCCTTTTTGCCAGATCATGGCCTTCAGCACATTTATTCTGTATGGCTCCCATGTATAAATATAAATATGCCGCTATCCTAACAATCTTGTCGTGCTCATCTTTGGCCTTAGGAGCCATATATAGTTCACTCAGGGCCACGTGTAATGGACCCTGATCTCTATATATATCTGACCCTGTTTCAGTGACCTGTTGCGTGATGGCCTGCAACCAGACCGTTTGGTCCTGGTGAGTCCATTCACCTCTCACAAATAGTTTATGTAAGAAGTGCTCTCTGGCTATTTTCATATCTACCAAGGTCGTCATTCTAGAGATTGGTCTCTGTCCTGACTTACAGAAGTTAGTATTTTAGTTTTGCGGAACAGAACTTTTCTTGGAGTGTCCCTTTTGAGGAATGCTTCACAGCGTAATGCAGCGTGGTGATCCGACTGGATGTATGTATCCCGTCAGTTAGCACACTGTATTAAGCTGCACAAGTGGTAAATCTAACCCAACGTCTCGGCTCGAGCCCCCACTTTGTAAGAGGATTCAATTCAACACTACAGCTAAGTCAACGCCTAGTCTGGAATACTGAATGAAAACCCTTATTGATATATCTTTAGGTCCAGTTCATGCGTTCTGGATGACTACCCTTATATAACACCCCTCTCTTGGAATCCCCCTGACCCCACTGAGCCAAGAAGTAGTTCTGTTTTGCAAGTTAAAAAGGTTTATTTGATGATTTAAACAATAGATATATATATGACACTTTATAATAAATTAATAATTGAATATCACCCTTAATCTGATATGATAAAGATTAACAATGGAGAATCTGGCACTAGCACACTTCTTTATAATCACTAATGAGTTGACATGAAATGGATAAGATAGCACACTGGTAAATAGGAACAAAAGTATAATGTGGTAGAGGATGCTTTATGTAAGCTCCGGTGGATGCAATATTCAATGAATGCAGTACAGAAAATACTCAATAGGATTTCAACCAAACAATGTAATCACTTTTCTCTGGCTATTCACTCCCCCCCTCTTTATGCAATGCAAGGAAATGGAAGGAAGCACACAGTTCTCAGAAATGCAATCAATGTAATCAGTTCAATCCAGCAAGCTTAGACAACAGAAAACAGATAGGAGTTTTGAAATCACAGGCCCAAATTGCTTTGATATGTGCTGGCAATGAATTAAAAAAATATGCTAAACGCTTTTAATTCCCTTACAGAGGTTCAGGGTGAGTGGTATCTAGTTAATATTAGTCCAGGCTCACACTAGCAATGATGCAGGGATAGTTTGCAGGTTAAACGAATTTCTGGCAAATGGAAAGCAAACAGCAGCAGTTTTTACATATGAAGAAATTGCAAATCGCGGTAAAATTCGTGGATGCGTGTTCCGCGATTGCGGTAAAACTATAAGGGGTAGGAATGCGGTTCTCAGTGCGATTCAAAGCTACGATTCTAAGCTATCAGAGGAAAGTTACTGCAAGTCTCTAGCCCAAACGGTCGCGGAGATATGAGCGATTTAATAAAGGTCGTTTTGGGTTTGCAAATTTCAAAAGCTCAAAATGACAAGTGCAGCTTGCAACTAGAAATGACAGGTGACAGCTAGGAGGCAGTTCTACTTAGGTTAAATAGATTGAATTAGATGAATTTACACTAAGAGATTGGTTCTACACAGTTCTGCGGGGTACTCACACTATATTCTTGAATTAAATGGGCCTCATCACGGATCTGGTCAGGGTTTTAGACTGGGCTCGGGTCTCTCTCTGGGCACAGCACTGCTTCCTCTCTGGGTACAGCACTGCTTTCTCCCTCTGGTCTGGTCTCTTAGTTCTGGATAGATTGAAGTCTCTAGTTTGGCTCTCTGGAGGTTGATGGAGGTAAAGTATGGATTTTTCCGGCAGAGCTTCCAGCGGCAGATGGATTTTGAAGGTCCCTATCTGTCCTTATGTGTCTGCTTTTATGTGTTTAGAATGTGGGTGTGTTCTAGCATCACTGACCCTACCTCTCTCTCAGCTTCTAATTGGTCAAACTTCCATTTATCATTTGATTGGGGAATGAACTGTGAGTCAGCGTGATGTCATTTTACAGCCTGCAGAAAGTCCACTCCTCCTGTCAACTTACACACAAATCTAGATTTGAAACAAATACATATTTGCAGAGGTACATATTGTTTTAAAATCATATGCACCCATCATGCATTACAGGAGGTATCCCCTGTTCAAACTCTGCTCTTCCTGGGAGCTTGCATTCAGAAATGGCACATATTTCACTTTTTAACTGATTTTGCAATTTCTGACATTGACCCAACTTTACATACATGTGTGCAGGGAGTAGGGACATTAACTGATGAAGTTTCAGATTTTTAACATGCATACATTTAGAGTTATATCCACTTTTCCGCTGACACCCCCCTGAACATGCCACCGGGTCGAAAAACCTCTTAAAATGTGGGCAGAAAAATCACAAGAGTTATGGTGTCATTTCTAAAATGTTCACATGTCCGCTCTATGAGTTATTCATCTTTTTAGAGTTATGTTCTGGCTCCAAAGGGGTGTGGTTTCCCAGGTCACATGGTATAGAAACCAGTCTTTCCAGTTTCTGCCAAGCCAGCTTGCTCTCACAGGCAGTGCTCCTCCCAGCTCCTGCCAAGAGGAAGCTACAATTTACGACTGCGGTAATAAAAACCTTTGCCTGAGTGAAGAGGGCTTTGTTCACTCTCTTGCAGAGCACAGATAATTCAATTATCAGATAGATGGCATATCCTTAGTGTGGGCAGCAAAAGGAAGGTTGGCCTGGGAACACAGCTGTGACTCAAGTTTCCCTTCTGATGGGGGTAGTTGCCAGGCAGAATTCAGTTCCTTAAGCCAGGTTTCAGATGAAATGTCACTTTTTGTTCCCCAGTTCCTGCATTCAAATAAAACTAAACATTTTCACATATGCAGCTAGAAGGCTGATTCTAAGTTTAAAACTATGACATTTAAACAATTGCAACCTATGTGATACTCAAAAGTAGGTCACTCAGTCAATTTAAACATTTTCGATTTTAGTGTCTTTAAATCCAGTGCAACTTAAACTGCTGCAATCCACAGCTCAGCCAGTCTTGTTATAAACCTTGTCTTATGATCTTCATTTCCCAGATTTTGTAGGCACACAAAACTCCATTCTACCAAATGTCTGCTGGTGTTCCGTGAATATTTTGCACATATTGCAATGTTTGAAATAGGCACTTTGGCTTGCCTTCAGAGAAACACAGGGTGGTTTTAAACTGCCGGCTTTTGGATAGTGGTGAGTACTGGTACTGCACCCCTTTTTGGGATTTAAGAAAATGAATTCCCAACAGTTATGGGTTTGCTTTTGGCAATCAGCATTGCCATTCCCAATGGTTTCAGACTACTGTGTGGGTAGTCCAATGGTGGTTTTAGGCAGTGTCCTTCTGTGCCCATAACATCGGCAAAAATGAGTGGCAGCCTATTCTTCATGCATTTCCCTGTGCATTTTCTGGGAAGCTCTGGCCATCATGAGTTTTCCATGTCAGTACTGCACAGTTTTGAGGTATGGCTCGGATGCATGGGTAAATACATCCCACACACCCATATACGGTACCAAAATGGTACAGTTCAGGTTGGTGTTGGGGAGGAGTGCCACGGTTGGTAGTATGACAAACCCCAGCTTTGCAGAGGGGCCGCTCACCGTATCTGGGGGCTTTGATCTAATGTGTTCTGCACTCCTTTGCCCAGCCATCATTTGTAACATTGTGACGGTGCATGGTGTGTGTAGCACCCAAATATATATATCATGTGAGATATATGTATGTATAGCATACGTGACATATATATTTTACTGTTGCATATATATATGTCTTCGGCAGCTCTTTTGTTAAATTTGCGATTACCACTAACGAAACTGCTGCTGAGATTGCAATCTGTCAGTTTTCTATGAAAAAAGGCTGATTGCAGACAGTGCACTGCCGTGCATTGCGCTGATGCCCACACCCACTTCAGAATAAGCTTGGTGCCTGGGCATCAGGAAAAGGCACAGTGAAGCATGCTGTTTAGCATGCGTACTGCCCCACGATGAGAATCGGGCCCTCAGGCTGGCTAACCTAAAATAAAACTAAACAAACATTGGCAATACCAACGGTTTGGCTTTTGTGTAGGCATAGGAAAGGCACTTGCCAGACACTGCCATAGTGGTATTAACTATTCATATTTTATCTATCAACATCCGAAGGCAGACGGAAAGCCTGTGGCCCAAGGAAGGCCAGATAAAGGCCATCCTGTTTGCCCCGATCACTGCATTCTTCCAGTGAGGTGGCGAGGGCAGGAGCCCCCAACAACACACCACCTACAGCTACAGAGGACCCCTGACGCCAGGCAACCACGTCGGATCGCCCATGTTGACAAATTACAGCAGCAGACACCCATCCATGGTGAGGGCCGCACTGCATTGCCAGCATCTGATGCCCTGATCCTCCTATTTTGACCCCTTCACCTGCTTCATCGCCTTTAAGTTGCTTTCAGTGCAGAAACAGCTGATCATACCCGCTTTGCAGAAAAACAAAATTGTGGGCGTCTCATGGCACCAAAGTGCGGTTTGAATATGTTGCTAGGCAACGCCTCGTATATTTTCTCTATCAATATCCGCGGGCAGGCGGAAAGCTGGCGGCCCGAGGAAGGCCAGATAAAGGCCATCCTGTTTGCCCTGTTCGCCTTGTGAGCCTCAAAAGGGAAGACCTGTTGTCTCACTAGACTTTACTGTTATCACCTTCTTACCCATCCACGTGAACTCCCTGCTCAAACCATACCTCGGCCACCTCACGGACTACGCCTCCTCGATGAGTCATTCACATAGGTAATCACCTAATTACGTTGCATTCTCGTGTTCCTGATGATTTGTGTATTGTTCCACTGGTAATTTCAACCTGCACCTCGCGCCACTTTGATCTTATACACCGCCACACGTGCATAGACAATTGCCACACTCTGCAAGCCTCTGATGCCGTAATTCATGCAATATACCATACGGCAACGCTCCACCCCCATCTACGCCATCTAGACATTTTCCACGCCTGCCTTGGTAAATCCCATCGTTGCTACTCACTGTGTCGTGACTGTTTACTGGGGGTATTGTGCCACACTGACCTTGCTGCATTACTATACTGCTGATGCACTTCAGTCACATAATGTTTCACTTGTACTACCCTGCCAACAGACCATTGCCTGTACTCCATGTAAAGATAATCACTTTTGCCGCCCTGCAAACACCTACCTGCTAACCAACGTAACGTGTCACATTACTGCTGAAACTAGGGTACTGTGCTACTGCGGCCCTACCAGCCTATTGTTGTGCATGTGTTGTATATGTACACCTACTGTTTATTGACCTAGTTAACTCTGCTTTCCTTAGTGCTTTGGGTAGCACTATTGTGGACTGTTATATTGCTATACTATCCTAATCTGCTATCATTATTGTGTGTGAACGAGCCCATGTTACTACCCTTACTTGCTTTGGCTAGCATTAGCGTAGATTGTCGTACCAGCCATCTGCTATCCAACTAGCCATCATTTTTGTACTAGCCTACTTTGCTATCTCCACTGCTGTTTGACCATGCCCATTCTGTTATCCCTACTGCTTTCGAACTAACCTGCCTGATTATCCTACTTCATACAACAGTTAGGTGACACACCTTGATTAGCACACCACATCATGGTCACTTAAAGCAACCCCTAGCCTCTCCTAGCCTCACCACACACTACACCCAGATACGCCCTATACCTCAACTGTATCTGTGAACACCATATACGGCACTATACTAGTATTGCCACACCCACCCACTATGACAATCTGGCTCCCCTTAATCATGTTCCCCTTCTGCATTGTACCAGACAGTATCCCATGCCTTGGCAACCATTGCGTAGCCAACACAAATGGTCTGTTTAAACCTGCCTGCCCCCATCATTACCCTATCACCTACCCCACACCTTTCCTGCCCACTGTGCCACCATTCCCACCAGACACATACCATCCTCACATCGCCAATCATTCTGACTGCACTTGTGAGAATAAAACATGTACCTCACCACATATATCAACACCTGTCCAGACCTATTCTAAACTTGGAAACAACCTCTCCTATCCCATCTTAGGTAAAACTGTGTGTTACCGCCTAAAATCTCGCACAACCTGCCATGCCAATGTATCTATACCTAACCCTAA
Organism: Ambystoma mexicanum; assembly: GCF_040938575.1. NCBI lineage: Eukaryota > Metazoa > Chordata > Amphibia > Caudata > Ambystomatidae > Ambystoma > Ambystoma mexicanum. The sequence goes on along the minus strand of NC_090927.1, from coordinate 436,981,844 downwards.
ACATGACTTACCGGTACTTGTACCCTCTGCATTTCAGCTGCAAATAGGAACACCTCAGACTAACCCCAAAATAATAGAACGAAATATCAGAATAGGTACTAGAATTCCCAGGAACAACTACTACCTGTCAAACCCAACATTATGACCACTAGAAACAACACACAGTCCCCTACATCCCAAACACATACGGAATGACTACTATACTAATATGACAATTAAGCCCATTGTCAACTATCCCAGCCACTGCAAGAAGACTAATCACAATCACCCTATACAAGGAGCACTGCTAAATGTCAGGTCCCTTGTTGCCCACACAACTGAAATCGCAGACAACATTTTGACTAAAAACCTTGACTTTCTTGCCATGACAGAAACTTGGTTACATGATGCAGCTGGACCATCTCTAACCTTAGCGGTCCCGACAACTACTCCATCCTTAGAGCTGACAGACCCAACGCCCTAGGCGGGGGATTAGCCATCATCTTCAAATCTACCCTTGACATGAGATTAGCCACCCCCTCTACTCTGACATCTGCAAACTCCTGTCAGTCAAGTACCAAACGTCCCCGAAAAACACTATCACTATCCACCTCATATATAGGCCTCCAGGTCCGCCTGCATCTTTTGAAGAAGACATTTCATCTTTAATAGCTGAAAACACCAAACCTTTGGCACATAATATTATCCTAGGTTACTTCAACCTTGGCTACAACAACCCCAACGACCTTCCAGCTACCTCCTTACCTAATGTATTATCTGAACAAGGATTCATACAAATAAGTACTCTGCCTACTCATGAGAAAGGTAGGACTCTTGCTTGGGTTGCAGACCTCAATTGTAATATTACCCTGAAAGACTCCACACCACTCTTATGGACTGATCACCATCTTTTGTCCCTAGAAATCAATGTCAACAATATAGAGCCTAAAAAGCCTGCCATTGCGCCACCTTGTCCAACCAGGAATAAATGAAACATCACACCCGAGGCCATAATACCTCTGGTAGTCCCAATACTCAATGCTATACCTGCCATATATGACCAGAATCTATTGGACGACACCTACAACAATTCCATGACCAAAGCCTTACACACCATTGCCCCATTAAAACTGCACAAAGGCAAACCCAGAGGACATGTGAAATCATGGTTCATGCCTGAACTTAAAACACTACGCGCAGAAAAAAGAAAACTCGAGACACTCTGGAAATTGACCCCCTCTTCAGAAAACAGAGTTAACCTAACCAACATCACAGACACTTATAAAAAATGAGATAATCCGCACCAAAAAAGAAACTTTCAACTCAGAATAAACCAGGCAAGCTCTAGTACCAAAGAATTATTTAATATGCTAAAGGAACTAGAACACCCTAATCCACCTCCAGCCTCCTGCACCAAGGCCAAACCTTGGTGCACCAGCATTCAAAATGCTCTTGCCAACAAAATCACAGGGCTCCAGTCTAAAATATCTGATAAACGGATCCAACTCACTTCCTACAACCCTGCATCCCTAACCTGCCATCAACCGTACACATCAACTCAGGTTTCAAAGGAGATAGTTGTCCTGCACAAATCATCAAAGATGCAGCTAGAGATTTATCTCCTTTTATTACCAAACGTATAAACTTATCATTCGCCAGTAGTTCAGTCCCAAGTAACCTAAACAATCGCGGGTTCTCCCATTACTTAAGAAACAAACCTTAGATCCGTCCATTCCCACTAATTATAGACCTATCACAACAGTCCCTTTTTTACTGAAAATCTTAGATAGAGTTGCATACCTGCAAATTCAAGACTATCTGGAGACCAACCAACTACTTGGAACTCATCAATCTGGCTTTAGGCCCCAACACAGAACGGAAACTGCCCTTGTTGATCTTAAAAGCCAGATTGACGAAATAAAAGACAAAGGCAGAGTTGCCATTCTACTTCTGTTAGACTTATTGGCAGCCTTTGATCTGGTTGACCATAACATTTTATGTAACCACCTATCATCGGCAGCACAATTCTCCAACTCTGCTGTCACATGGATTCAATCATTCCATGCAAACAAAACTATGCGTGTCTTTTCACCTACAGATGGTGCCGACCCAATCCCCATCACTTGCAGTGTCCCACAAGGCTCTTGCATATCACCCACTTTGTACAACATCTGTACAAAGCCCCTATTTGATAAACCGGACCGTCTGGGTGTCACATACACTAATTATGCAGACGACACCCAGATACACCTAACGTTATCAGGCTCATATGACCAAGATGTTTGTCAGATTAACAAAGTATTCACTATCATTTTGGAATGGATGGCCACACATGGCCTCTGCCTGAATGATGGTAAGACTTAGCTACTCATAGTGGGCTCACCTAACAATCTGTCGAAATTAAGTCCCAACTACAGCAGCATCATCATTGATGGGAATAATATACCCATAGCCAAAAATGTAAAAACTCTTGGGTTCTACCTCGATGCCAATACCAATCTAACCAAACAAATAAACATGATCGCTTTGGCCACCACCTACACGGGCAAGTTGATTAGGGCTTGTAGACTCCTTCTGTCCTCCAATAGCTGTTTTATCCTGGCCAGAACACTTATTCAGTCCAAACTGGACTATTGCAACAGCCTATACTTCACCAAGCCCCACCATATCTCAAGGATGAATTTACCCTGAAACAGTCCACAAGACCCACAAGATCCACTAATACATCCTGCCTAGTGGTGCCTAGGTACAATCTAAAAAGAGCTGGCAGAACTAGCTTCCCGGTTCTAGCCGCCCAACTATGGAATAAACTCCCACAGTACATTAAAACTAGCCCTACGCTTGAAAAACTCAGAAGTCATGTCATCATATGGTTTCTGAACAAAGAGTATTTATACCTAACTCACTATGAACACCTGTCCCTACACCTGACACCATGTCATACTACTATCCCTTTGTTACGTTGAAACTATCACCTGCAATATTTATGTATAAACTGTTTATTATTTGTATGTACGTTTTGTAAGCTGTACATTCAACTGTATCTTGTAACCATTCTTCACCATTCTTCACCCTACGTGCCCAGATACTTCTGGGTCAGGTGTGCTATATAAATAAAATAAACAAACAAATAGATGTGCCTGGCACATGCCTAATCCTTATACACAAGCCAAGACTGTTGGCTTTGTCAATGCTTGTTTTTAACAAGACTTCAGTGAAGGGCATGTATAGTGCTTATAAATCAAGTGGCTGAAGGCAGACCGGGTTATGACATTGTTATTACACCAGTGACACATTTACAGCATTTAAGTAATTCACTCTGAGAAGACTGCTTTGGGAAAGCACTGGCAGGCACTTCAAGTGCAAAGTTTGATGGTAAAGCTTGAGTAAAGTGAACACAAAGGGTTCCCCCTGAGGAGGTGGCTCGGGTGGGGCGGGGCTGAAACTGAGTCGGAATGGCCACAGAGATTAGCATGGCCATGAGCAGTCAACGGGTGTGCACATGCCCAAACAGCGCCTACACTCTGTGTGTTACGCCTCAAATGCATTTCTCTCAATTTGTACTCCAACGCAATAGTTTCTGTTTTTTGTAAATATTTAGTGTTTGTGCATACTATAACAAATGTGTAGCTTCAACAGAACTACCAACCAATCAGTGTTCAGCACACCCAATGAGACATTGCCTTGGTTCTCCTAGAAGAAAGAGATCATTGTTTTTATTCTGAACACAATAACTCGCCAGAAGGAAAGACATTTTTTGAGAGAAAGATAAGTGTATATTCTTAGCAAAGTAAAAAGGACTTTGTTTATTTGTGTCAAGATTGTAAACTAGCATTTATTTAAACGTTGCAATGTTCATTTATAATGATCATTTCCAGTATGTATTGCAGTCATGATATGATATAACATTTATAAAGCGCCTATACACAGGTGTTTCAAGACTAGTTTATAATAAGATTGATATACTTGTCTTACTGACCAAAGACATCATCAGAGGCAAAATGTTATTTAAGAGTGTTTGAGGATTAACCAACTTATCGCAACAAAACCCATGAAATGTGTTTGTTGTGGGAAGTGTTGACAATCCTAACTCAAAGTCACCCCTGTATATGTTAAACAGGATGTTATTACTCATCTCATTCTTCATCCCTCAGGTCATACATTTTCTTATTGGCTGAACAAAGGGGGTGACTACGAGTTAAGATTGTCGTCACAATTTCATAGGTGTTTGTTGTAATAAATCGGTTCATCATAACTCTCTTAACTAAAGATTTTTCACTGAATTATAAGGGTTTTGTTATGTTAGATATTCACTATGGCCCACTCGCCGTGCCCACTCCCCCCCAAAAAGTGAATCACCTGATCCCCTTGTGGCCACTGTTCACGATTAAACAATTAACCAGATCCCACTGGCCATGGCTGCAACCTTTGGGTGTGGTCGCTGCCCATATTTGCCAATTAAGATGAAAGATCAGGCTATAACCATGCCTCACATCCCCACATTACTAAATAGCCCAATCCCTGCGGAAATGGCCTTTGGTCACATCCAGTCGCCACACCTGCTCTGCCCATGCCCATGCCACTGCCTATTTTTCCCCTTCTTTCTTTTCCACAAGAGATTTTCCCAGTAACAAACATGCCATCCGCATGACCGTGACTTGTGTTGCCGCAATAAAGATTCCCGCGGTAACACAGCATTTTGGGATGATTGTGGTAATGGGCAAATGCTCAAAAAATTGAAGAAGTCTTTCCCATCCCCACTGCCTCTCGCGATTTTCAACCCTCCCACTTTTTAAGTCCCCTCAAATCTCCCGATGATGTATTTACTCCTGACCCTCTGTTATTATACAATCCCCCCCACTTTCCACGATGCACTTTTCTTTCGAATCTGACTTTCGATGTGAGCTGAAACCCTGCCGGATCAAACTCGAAATGGCCTCTCCAGCCCTCAGCAAACAGAGCACGTGAGTATTTGGTCCTCTTTCCTCATCACACCCTTCCTGATGTGAAGCCACTCCTTTCTCTTCCCCACATACGATTGTGGGCCCTTTTTCTCCTTCGCTACCCGCAGCATTAACACAGGAATTGCTCCCCATGAGCAACATCTTGGGAAGGAGAGGCACACCTTTCTCTGTTAAACCTCTTTGAAATAAAAATAAAAAAAAGAAACGACTGGTTGTGTTTACATCAAACCAAGCAGATACATACCTGCAACGCTTTGTGGCAAACTTCTTCTTTATTTGGTGTAAATTGGTTTTGAGAGCAGGTTGGCAGCACATAAACAATGAGCATTTGCAAATGGAATAGTTTTTGTCTGCTATCATGGAGAATGTTTTTCTATGTTGGCAAACATTGGCATTATATGCCCAAATACTCACATGATTTGCTAGCTGTTGCCTTTATATGCAGACGAACTATTCTCGTTTGTCATTATTTGGCTGTTTTTGCCATCATTCAACATGCATTGGCATCATATCACGAGGTACTCACGACCATGTTCTTGATGTTGCCATCATATATTAATAATGAGTTATTTTGCCAAGCATTGCCTATACATGATTAGATCCCAAATCATTGAGTTATTGCCATTATTCAACATGCATTGACATTATTTGCCCAGGTACTCACAAATGGTTTCAGGTTTTTACAATTAAAATCAGAGAAAATCTGATCACTTGTCAATCAATGTCCTAACCTGGCAGTTATTTGTTAGTTATTTACAAGCTATGATAATGTGTCCCCATGTTTTGCCCTGGAATGTAATGGTATTCCAATATACTACATTGCATCTGGGGTGTTACCTAAAGAAAGGCCTTAACAACAAATGTCTGGGAAATACTCATATTTTGCAGGGATTAAGATCATGTGCCAAGTACTCACAAATTATGCTATCATACTCCAAAGCTATAAGGGCTTTTGCCAAATACTGCCATCGTATACCTTGTAACTCATTATTTGTCAGGTATTGGCATGATGTGCACAGGCAAATGCACTCATGTATAGCTAGCTTTTGCCAGGCAAATTTGCTAAGTATTACCATCACATTTCTAGGTAATCATATGGTTTGTGCACTATATCCTTTTTATGTAATGTAGAGTCGTTTTGTGCAGTGTAAATCTGCCATTTTGCTGGCCTTACTGCACTCCATGTGGCCCCATGTTAAAAAAAGGTATTAGAGAATGCTAGTGGCATAGAGAGAATGATGCATGTGAAGTGGGGTTGATTGGGCACATTGCAAGTGCCTGATTCCTGAGTGCTGCTATTCTTCTATTGCTATAGCATAGACACTTAGCAGTGCATTTACCAAGATGATCACGGTCTGATGGACTTAAAGGCTGCCAATTTAGGTTAGCTGTTGATGTGGGGACATGTGAAAGAGGTAAAGAAGTTTGTCATAGCTTCATTGATGATGATAATGTGGTAAGTGATAGGCACACGTGTGGGGCATATGTGTCCAAAGTAGGGTGGTAGGAGATTTGAGAGGTAAATTATCCAGAGAGAGGGGAGTAGACATACCAGGGGTTCATGTAGTGAGGCTTGATCCGTGTTGTAGTGGTACACTCCATTAAGAGTCAAACCAGAATGGGTCCATTCGCCAATATGTAGCTGTGTTGCATGTGGGTTTATGGTATGCACATATGAATTTGGAGGGAAAGGTACCTTACTTCGAGATTATAGTGAGTAGGCTTCTTTGGTTGATGTTTTGTATTGGTCCTATGCTGATTTTCGCTGAAGAGTCAGGTTCTTAGATGGTGTCTGAAGGGTAAATGGTATTTTTCTAAGGAGATTTTTGGGCAGACCGCTCCAGAGATTGGTTGAGAGGTAGTTGAAGGAAGATCCTTTGTGGGATGTCGGATTACAACTTGTGAGCATTACTATGACATCAGTACTTGACTAGAGAACACTTGATGGTTGGTAAAGGGTACATTTCCTTGTGAATGATTCTGAAATACATTATATTTTCAAAAACGGTATTCTCAGAAATCCAGTTTATGAAAAGTAGCCTGTACATGTAAATCAACATATGTGCTAGAGCTACATAGTTTTTTAGAGGGTCCCATATTGAGAGCAGGAAGTTGATTGTGTTCCTTTAATTAAAATGGATCTGAGTTGTGACTTGGGGAGGAGGTTATTAAGTTCAGCATATTTCCATATCTGTTAATAGATAATGTCTCAAGATGTTTGGCAATAAACCGTGTACTGGAAATTGGTTGGCAGATTGTGGGTTATTGGGGTCAGCCATGAGTTTTTTTTAGGAGAGGTTTGATGAACCCTGTTTTCAAGACATGAAGAATGAATCCTTACTCAATGAAGGAATTGAGAAGGGATAGGAGGGTGGGTGTTAGTTGGATTTGTTTAGTTATTGCTTTTTTCTATGTTAGCAGGACATAGGTCTTCTGGTGAGCCTGATGGATTGCTAGTAGTGACAATCATTAAAAAAATTCCTGGGCTGTGACTGGGCAAAATCTATCAAAGCTGGGGTAAGTAGATTTCACTGTGATTCTTCCCTTTCTGGCAGTGGTGTAGTTGTCCCTTTCCTGTTCATGTGATACTAGATTGGAAGAATGGTGCTGCTGACAAGTGTTGCTATGGAGTCACAGAGGTCTTTAGGTATAGTTGGTGCCATGTTGCACACTGTAGTGTTATACATACTTTGCCTTTGTAATGGGCTTTTGGAACACCTTACATTGTAATCCAGCAGGGGCACTGTGTATCTTCATGGCCTGACTTGTACAAGGCCTGGAGGAACCCAGTAGAAGGAATATGACTATTGGATTCTGGATCTCTTAAATTCCTCCTTACATTTTATAATGGCTTCATAGTAGTGTTGTCAATAATGCCACCCCCCCGTGTATCGACATAGGGAACAATGTTGAGTGTCTCCTTCCTGCTGTCTTTCCACTTTTGATCATCTTTCCAACCCCTAAATCTCTCTGTTACCTGGTGTAAGGGGATAAAGTTTCCAAGTGATCCAGGATAGGATTTCTGTTTCAAGTTTCTCTCTTTTATAATTCAAGGCAGAGTCAATGCCCAAAATGAGCTTCACACTTTTCCTCACAGGTGCCCATTAACCTTCCCAAATAGTCTGCAGTAATGTACAATTTTTCTGAAGTTCAAACCAACTGACTGACTAAACAATTTCTTTCCTTTCAGACTTCAGTGGCCAAAAGATCCAAGAAAAATTAAGATTCCTCAATTCAGGCTGCCAAAGTTAAGTGTGACTACTTCTTAGATTCATCAATGTAATACTTAAACGTGTCCTTACTTGTATTGTTCTGTTATTGTTTGTAGGTTGCTAGTTTGAAGGTTCTGGTCATGAGCAAAAGGCATCAAAACAAAACCAGAGAAGGATGCAGATTAGAGCACTGTAAAGTCACAACGGTAAATGTTGGTTCTGGTTCCGGCATTGAGTGTGGTTCAGGCTGCAGGTTAAATAGTGCTTGAGGAATCATAGCCACTGTGACTTCCCCATGTCCTGCATGATTTTGCAGGCTTCTGTAAGTGGAGGTCCCAGTCTTCCCTGCCTCTGTTTTCTCACAAGACTACTCTATTATCCCCTTCCTGGACCCAAAGGGATATGTAGGGTTTTTAACTGTGGCTTCCTTCCAAGCTGTGGGTTTAAAGATGCAGACATGTGAAAGGCCACTCAAATATGAGGGATCTAAAGCAATGGCAAACGCAATTTGGCTGCCCTGACAACAAGACAACTCTCCACGCAATGATCTTTCTCTGGGGCCAGTTTTCTCAGGGTGAAACCTCTGGACCTGCAGTGCTAGTCATTCCACATGAACCCGACCAACTGATTCCCATATGCGATATCCCTTTCAGTTAATGAGGTAGTAAATTCTCTCTCTGACCCTTCTCCCAACAACAATAACCCTGGCTTTGTATTTGACTTCCTGACCAATTAGTTCTGATATCGGGTATTCCCTCCCTATCTGTATGTTAGGAATGCCTTTTTTACTAATAAAGCATGAAATTCTAGGTGTACCTTCAGGATGAGTGCAAGGCTGTCTTCACACAATTAATACCTGATTTAGTGATTATCAGTCATAGCCTTCATTTGTTTGCAAGAATATTCGTAGCTCTTTCAGAAGTAATTGTTTCAAAGATACCCAGACTTTATCACCCACTCGGTTGATATGTCCTGTCTCCAAACTTTTTATATGGCTTATTAGCTTGATACAGGGTTTGATTTTCTATGCCTAAAACATGTTTGATCTTGATATGGTGCTCCCGAACTGCTAGTGCTTTAGGGCTAAGTGGTGGGTCATAGAAGGTGGCTGTGGGTTCCTGTCCATGTAACAGGTAAAATGCTAAATGTCCAGGGGATTAATTAAGGGTGTTGTTAGAGGCATATTCAGTTTATTCAGTTTACTATTCTCAATCTAGCTTCACCAAGGTGCACCACACGTTTAGTTCAAACACCTGAATGACCATTTCGGTCTGACCTTCAGTTTGTGGGTGGTAACTGGATGATAACCTGAAATCAATTCGGGCTGATGCACAAAAGGTCTTCTAGACGTGCGATAGGACTTGACTCCCTCAGTCTGATATATTGACGGAGGGCAAACGGTGTAGCTTTACCACATGTTCCATAAGCATGCTCGCTAACTCTTGAGCGGTCGATACGCCAATAAAGTGTGCTATTTTCGTCAAATGACAAACCACTACTAGAATGATGTGAAATTATTTTTTCTTGGGAAATTCCATGATGAAATCTAAGGATGAGGTGTGCCATGGAGCTGGTGATATGGGCAGTGGTTTAAATAATTGACGTGTGCCTTAGGGTTTCTGTCTCAGCACCATGTGTTGGGCGCAAATCCTAATAGTGTTTACTTGAAATTGCACATCCTTCCTTAATTCAGGCCACTAGAACCATTGTTGTATTGTCTAGATGGTTTTTTGTACGGCAAGATGACCTGCTAGTAAAGAGCATCGTGGATGTCTGGAACACTTGGTCCTTGGAACTCCATTGTGGGAAAATTTGAGTTTCTACTTTGTATAGTAAGCTCTGCAAAAGATGTATTTCTTCTTATTTCATGTTATTGAATTTATATAGCACTTTCTCCAAAGTGCTGCACAATTAATAAAATGTGTACAATAAGATGCAAGGATGAATTTACAATGCCAATTAAGATGATTCCAAAAGGTATGCTTTAAGAGTAGAGCAGAAAGGGTGCAGATAGGGAGACAAGCAACTAGTGAGGGGTAACTTGTTCCAGTTTTGGGGGGCAAGTAGAAAAAAAAGAACAAAATCGAAGGGAGCACAAGGGGGTTTAGAGACATCCAGAAGAAGTTTGAGAATGGAGAGAATGAGCTGGAATAAAAATAAAGAATAAAAAGAAACCAGGGAGGAAAGATACAGAGGAGCCAGACCATGGGTACATGTAAACATAATACAAAGGAAGTGGAATAGTAAGCAGGATTCAAAGGAAATCCAGGAAATTGAGTTTAGAGCATTAGAAAAAGAAGTACAAGGAGGGTAACATAAAAGAGTACGGATGGCAGAGTCATAGACTGAGTGTAGAGGTAGAGGCCAAGACGATAGGCAGGGAGACCAATGAGAAGAGAAGAGCAGTATTCAATTTGAAAAATAAGAAGGGAAGAGCTAAGAAGCTTAGTAGCGTGAAAAGTCAAGAGAGGGTGAATTTTACTTATGTTGAATAGTTTTAAATGACAGGATCATGCAGTAGCTAAGATGTGACAGACAAAGACAAGATTAGAGTCAAATATGATTCCCAAGTTACGAGCTGAGTTAGGGGTATACAAGATGAGGGGATGATAAAAGACAGAAGGGAGGGAGATGAGGAGGGGGAGGAAGATGTGGAGAAGACATTTCAATTTTTGATGGATAAAGATGAATAAACTGACAATGGATATAGGACTGGACAGCTAACAAGCAGTCCGAGATGTTATTTTGTGTGAAATTCGAAAAGTTAGAGGAGAGAAACATCTGAGTGTCAACTGCATAATAAATAATAGGGCGCAGAAAGAACGACTAGTGAAATTTGAATGAAAGCAATTGAGAGCAGAAGCCATGATACAAAGAGAGGAAAAAGAAGACAAAAGAAGAGAGTGATCCACAATGTCGAGCACCACAGAAAGTACCAAATCCAACAGAATAAGAATAAAAGAGAGCTTAGAGTGATGAGTAGTGAGACAAAAGTACAACACAGCAAGTAGAGCAGACTCTGTTGAGTGAAGAAGACAGAAACCAGATTGGAAGGGAGAAGAAAGAGAGTGATGATCAAGATAGAGAGACAGTTGGGAATAAATGGCAAGAAATGGCAAGTTCAAGAAGTTTTGAGAGGTAAGGTAACAGGGAGATATAGTGATAGGTGGAATTGAGATTCAGCTTATTAAGAATAGGGAGAATGATTGCATGCTTGAAAGAGGAGAAAGAGAGAGATTGAAGAGTGTTGCAAGAAAAGGGAGAAGGCAACAGAAGACTTTAGGAATAAGTTAGGAAGGGATGGGACGATGGGGGAAGCAGACGGGTGATCTCTAGAGATGAGATTAGTTAGAGAGAGATGACACCCCTTCCGGTAGAGCATCAGAGTACATTTCATTCATTATTTAACCTTAGAAGGAGGATTCCATGTCACATATGTATTGTGCTGACAAACCTGTATTCTGGGATTATATATGGTGGTTCAGGAGATGTCTCTGCTTCTCTTGTTCCAGACTCGTACTGATTCAGGATAAAGTATCATCCTTGCCATTTTTAACTCTCGGATGATAAGTAATTGTAAAATCAAAATCAGAGAAGAGGGTTCATTGAATGTTACGCACAAATAAGGCTTTAGCAGACTTCAGGAATAGCAAATATGTGTGGTCTATGTAAATGCCTATAATGTGATGGTCTCTGAGGAGATGGTAATGCCATTCTTTCAACACTGTCTTTATAGGGAACAACTCTTTTTCCATCGCAGAGTAGATTTTTTTTCTGGAAGAGTACACTTCCTGAACCTGTAGGCAATGTGGTGCTTGCTGTATGTTAGGCTTCACTGAGAGAGGACAGCTCACATGGTGACCTGGGAAGTATCCGTTTCTACTAGAAATGGCAGATCTGGTTTCGGATGTGCTGACTGGCGGTTGTAAACAAGTCCTTTAGCTCTGAAAAAGCAGCTTCCATTTCTGAAGTGCAAATAAATGTCTTCCCTTTCTGAAAAAGAGCATCTGGAAAATTTTGAGAAGCCTAGAAACTTTGAACCCCCATTACAAAGGCTGGAGACAACCGCTGCAGCATAAATACAACTTTGTAATTGTCCATTGTTATTCCTGCAGGTGTTAGTACAAATCACAGGAATTTTATGTTTTCGTCATGGATGGAGCATTACCCAGCTTGGCAAAGAGCGTTTCCTTTCTTAGTTGGGTAAAGACTACTTTCAGGTGGCCTACATGTCTATATGCTATGCAACTGATGATCAATGGTGAGCAATAGTACATACACCAATCAGTTCTCACAGTAGTTTTATTATAAAGTATTAGTAGGCCACTAGTGTATTTGAGAGGATGAAAGTCATTACTTGGTGAAGTGTACAAGCCATATTTTGACCAGAATGCATCACCTTCCTTACACTTCACCAAGTGGTATACCTTTGACGGTCTAGTTTATTATAGATGATTGCATCCTTCACCGGATGCAGTAACACATCAATTAGGGGTAGTGAGTATCAATTCTTCATTGTTCCTTTGCTCATGGCACTGTAATTTATGTTTGAAGTTTGAAGTTTAGTTTGAAGTTTAGTTTATATATAAAGCACAGCCAGGCCCTACAAGTCAGTAGCAAATCTTAAGTGAAGGAGTTTCATAGGTTCTGCGTGAACAGCCAAGATTTGGTAATGTTCTTGAAAGTTGGGAACAAAGTCTCAGTTCTGATGGAGGTAGGCAGTGAGTTCCAGAGTTTTGAGGCTAGGACAGGGAAGCTCACACCACCTGCTTTTTGGAGTTTAAATCTAGGCAGGATGAGGCTGTGAGTTTGAGCTGATCTAATGGGTCGAGAGGAGGTGTGGATTGTAAGACGAGAGGAGAGGTAAAATGGGGCATTGTTGTCCAAGCATTTGTGAGTCAAAGCTAGAGTTTTCAGGGCAATTCTTTGTTTAACCGGGAGCCAACGTAGATCAGCTCTGACGTCAGAAATGTAGGACCGTCTAGGTATATTGAGAGCTGCCCTTATGGCATTATTTTGGATAGTTTGCAGTTTGTTGAGGTTAGACTGGCTAGTCCCCAAGTAGAGGGCACTACAGTAATCGATTTTGGACATAATAAGTGTTCTTGCAAGGGTAATGCAGTTATGAGGGTTCAGAAAAGGTCTGCAGGCGGTAATAAGTTTGGAGGAATAGGCCGAAGCCGATCTTACTGCATTTGTTTGTCTGTTCAGGGAAAGGGTGGAGTCCAGGTAGACGCCTAGAGTTTTAGTGTCTTTAGAGACTTTAATGTCATTACCGTCAATGATGAAAGACTTGTAGGCTTGGTCTAATTTATTGAGAAGTTGAGTTGATCGTAGTAATAGGAGCTCAGTCTTGTCGTCGTTAAGGCATAGTTCGCGTTGCGCCATCCAAGCCTGGAGGACCATATACACATCATTAAAGGATTTGGTATCAACTGTGTAGTCACCAGTGATGGAGATGAGTATCTGGGTGTCATCCGCATAGTTGGTATAGGAGACACCCAGATAATCGAGCACATCAAAGAGGGGTTTGGTGAACACGTTATAGAGCGTGGGCGATACACATGATCCTTGAGGGACACCACAGTGAATAGGAGAGGGGTCTGCCGATGCTGTGGGTGAGAAGACCTGCATGGACCTGTTGCTAAGGAAGGAGTGGATCCAGGCATTGGCAGAGTCTGAGAAGTGGGCCGCTGATTTAAGATGTTTGCAAAGTATTTGGTGGTTAACCAAATCGAATGCCGCGGAGAGGTCAAGGAGAAGGAGTAGCGCTAACTTCCCATTGTCCTTTAGTGTCTCCATCTGAATTTTCAGATCAATCAGAGCTGTTTGGTGCCATGTTTGGGGCGGAAGCCTGATTGTCTTAGCCCCAGGAGATTGTTGGATTCAAGGTAGTCTTGGATCTGCAGGTATGCTGCATGATCTAGAATCTTGAGTAGGAACGGGACAGTGGTGATCGGTCTAAAGTTGGTCGGTATGTTAGGGTCAAGGGATGGTTTTTTGAGTAATGGGATCACCCAGGCATCCTTCAGGTTGTCAGGGACTATACCCGTTTTGAAGGAGGCATTTATGAAGGCTGTGATAAAGGGGGCTAGGTCATGCAAGGCTTCCTTGATGATAGGCGCCGGGCAAGGGTCACTTGGCAGTTAGAAGACTTGAGGTTGTTTATAATTCCTTCTACTTGAAGGGTGGTGAGGGGGGAGAAGGCAAATGGTTGATAGGTAGAGTTGGCTTGGCGGGTACTAGATGTGGGAGCGGTCAGAGGTTGGTCTGACTGTAGGGATGGCTGGAGCAACAGGAGGCAGAGGAAAAGGAGCTGCTTCAATGTTGAAGGTGATGATATGGTGATCAGACCAGGCGCAAGGGGCGTTTGAGAGCAGGCTAATATTGCAGTTGGTGTCGCTTAGCCAATCTAAAGACCACCCTTTGATGTGGGTAGGTTCTTGTATATGATGTGATAAACCTAGATCCGTTAGGGTGTTGGCAAAGTCAAGGGCTGCAAGGTCATTGGGGTCTTGGTGACCTAGATTGAGGTCTCCAAGGATGATAGTTTGAGAATTTGTTTAAGCTTTGTCAAGTAATAAGGAGGTGATGTCATCCACAAAGGAATTCAGGGTACCAGGGGGTCTGTATATTAGATGAATGGTGGCCGTTTGGTTGGCCGATAGTGGGAGTTTAACAGAGAGTAGCTCAGCAGATTCCAGATAAGTGATCAGTAGAGTTCTTAGTCCTAGTGAATTTTTATGGATGAATGCAATTCCGCCGCCTCTGGAGGTGCTGTCGCACCTAGTAATGGAGTACTCTGGTGGGATGGCCAAGGAGTGTGCGGGGTCCGAGACAGGGTGCAACCAAGTCTCAGAGATGGCCATAAAGTCAAGCTCCTGAGTCTTGATGAGATCAACAATGTCCAGTGCGTGGGCTGCTAGGGACCTTGCGTTGACCAGAGCGGCCTTGATCAGTCTGACGTTGCTTGGTGAGGCAAGGTTTGTCTGCAGGTGCTGAGGAGTAGGTGCGATGGGTGTCTGGGGGGACAGGCTGGGCGTCAGGGGTTTCTGGTATGCACTGAGGTACATTGGGTGTCCCTTCGTACCCATGAATCTGGAACCTAATCTTTTGTTTCTTAGGAGGGTCGAGTAAGGTTGGTTAGGTGTAGGTTTTTTAGTGAAGTGGTCAAGCCATAAGGCAGGGGCATTAAGGTAGATGTTGGGCTGTTGAGGCTCAGTGCTCAAGTAGGTGTCCGAGGGTCTGTAAGTAGGGGCCATGGTTCCAGTGCACAAGGTGCTAGGTGTAGCTAAACTAGCTGATGATAGATGGAATGCACAAGTAGATCCCCACAGTAAGAGGGGTGCACTCAATAAGCAGAGCAAAAGCCTTTGGGAGGAGAGGTGTGGTAACATGATACCAGTGTTCAGATAATGGTGGGGCACCAGGTAGGAGTACAGGTCGCTAGCTAGAATTGCAATCAGTCCTAAGATTCTGGGAGGTGGTTAGGCGAAGGCATGTGGCAGTGCCGATACAGTGCAAAGTATGGTAGGCTACCGTCAATTGAAGCTGCAGGGCACATCTAACTAGATAATGCTGGCACGATGTAGAGCACACAGAGGCTAAATTTGATTGTAAGGCCGGGGCACATCTAGGCTAAACAATACAGGGCACACAAGGCAGATTCAATTGTAGCACAAGGCTCATATGGGCTGAATGATGCATCACACACAAATGCTAATTTCAATTGTAGGGCCAGGGCACAAATAGGCTATCAGTGCTAGGCATACAGAGGCTAAATGCAAATGTAGGTGCAGGGCACAAATAGGTTAAACAATGCTAGTCCACAGAGGCTAAATGCAAGTGTAGGTGGAAGGCACACATAGGCTAATAATGCTAGGCACACAGAGGCTAAATGCAGGTGTAGGTGGAAGGCACAAATAGGCTAACAATTCTAGGTACACAGAGATTAAATGCAAATATAGGTGCAGGACACAAATAGGCTAAACAATGCTAGGCACACAGATGCTAAATGCAAATGCAGGTGAGGGCACATATGGCTAAAAGATGTGAATAGTGCGGTAGGGGTAATGCTGTGCAATACTGGACAGGTGAAGTAAGTCCAAAAGTCTTTGAGGGAGGTAGGTGGTGAGCTGGAATGCGGCAGAAACAGCCGCGGTAATGAACCGGGGAACCGAAATATAAGTGACAAACAAAGCGCTAAGATCGCAGAAGTATTATTGTACCTTGGGACTGAAGACAGGATAGTAGGGGTTGCCTTGCGCAGGTAAGTTGCCAGGCGCCGCTGGTTTAGATAGGCAGGAAGGACAGTGGAGGATCGCAGTAGCCTGCAGGAAAAATGGGCATAGGAACGTCGCCAAACGCCGGTGCGCTCGGTCAGCTCAGTCAGAGCCTTTGCCTTCTTTCCTCACATTACTTCCTCAAGCCGGCTTTCGCCTGCCAGCGAATCGTGGTGCCTTTAGGAGAGGAGGCAGTAGCCAATCAGAACACAGCTGCGTGCTTGGTGAGGACAGGCACATGCAAAGACATGACGATTCTGGTGCGGCAGCTATCTTTAAGTATGAAAGCACCTTGTGTGCTCCAATGGTGGATTCTTGCAGTAAATGCGGCTGATGGGCACTCGCTCTATATTGGAGCGTGACGGTCAATAAACCGTGTAGAGTTCACTATGATGATTAAGGACAGGTAATGCCAGCGCTGATTACAGCGGGTCATGGAGGGGCTTAGGAACAGCTGGTAATGAGCCCCAAGCTTACCTCACATCCTGTGTGGGCCGATGTGGTCTGAGGTGCTTCTCCTGCAGAGCACCAAGGGCGCTGGGGAGCTCCTGCTCCCGCGTGCATAGAAGACAATGCATATTTGTAAATCTCCTTCTTTCTTTGGAACATAGAGGAGACAGTGGGCAACTTTGATGATCGGTTGAACCGATTCTCCAAATACTTTTCCAGGTCATTTTCTTTCAGATGTTTATTGTATGGACCACCAAAGGCATTTATGTGATTGCATGAAATTTGGGCATTTGGGATTACATTTATTTGACAATCATGTGGGAGAAGGATGGTAATGCGTTCATCGTTTCTCTTTGAGATAGGTGTACAAAATCCTGCTATCCTTCCAAAACTCTCTGCCTAACCCTAAGGCTGTTGCTCTGGCCAGTGTGTCTGAGTCATCAACCAGTTGAAGGTTGAAATGTATATCATCAGGTCTTGTGAGGTTAGGAACTAATTGAAAATGTCCCCATATGTGCCTTGCATGCAAACAATGTTTCCCACCACCCTTGAAAAGCTCCAATGATCTGCCGAACCGAGGATTCCAAGGCCACTATTGGTTTTGACCAATCTTCAGCATGACCCCCTATGTATGCCAAATTAATAGCCACATTGATGCTGTCATTGGTAAGGAAGGGTGACAGCAGAAATGCAACCTACACTGATTCAATAACTCTTGCTATTCCTGAGGGCCCCCTGTGAAGCACTCAGGTTGGTCTAGTGTCTAGTGAACTCTCTATTTGGGCTGACCTATAGGCTGAGCAGGGGTTCTTCCTGCTGGATTTTGTGCTGTGGTTTAGGTTTCTTTCCCACATAGGAAGTCGTGTCATTTGTGCTTGCAACTCCTTTACCCTTTGTGTGAAGGCAGTAGTCGAAGCCTGACTAGCTTGTAACTCATTACTGAGATCCTATAACACAGAGGACAAGTCTGCTACCATACTGAAGGGATTAATGGTGTCCATACTGGAATTGTGTGTGGGTTTAGTGTTCTGAACTGCGTTACCCTGAGGTATAGTAGGGGATGCAGTGAGTCCTTCATCACCTCTGCTAGATTTCTCACAGCCTGCATAAGCCCTGGGGGAATCCAGTAGAGGGAAAGGGGCTGGCAATTCTTGATCCCCTTAATTCCTACTTTTTCAAATGACTTTAGAGAGGTGTTGTCAGTAGGAATCCCTGTGTATTGAGAGAGGGAACAACATTGAGTCTCTCCTTCCCGCTTCCTTTACCCGATCCTCCGCCCAACCCCTCAAACCCTCTGTTAAGTGGAGTAAGGGGAGATCTGTTCTAATCAATTCAGTATAGCCCATCATTGTTTTTGTCTGTATAGACCAGCCCTCTTAGTCTTGAGACGTGTAATCCAGAAGAAACCTAGTTCCATCACTAGGATTGCTTTTCTAGGCTCTCTTTTGTATCCATAAAGGAAAAGTCAATACCCAAAGTGTGCCTGAAAAATGTTCTCATGGACAGCAATTAACAAGTTAGGCTCCCAAATGATCTGAGGTAGTGTACCATTGTTTTAAAGTTCAAACTAACTGACTTACTAAAAAATGTCTTCCTTTTCAGATTCCTCAGGTCACAATGCTGTAGAAGTGACAGTACTTCTCAGATTCATCAATGTAATGCTTACTTTTATATTTATTTTCATTTTTCTTTCAGGTAGCTGGTTCCAAGGTTTCTGGTCAGGAGCAGGTTGTGAGGAAAGAGCTGGACTGAGTGAGATGCAGGTACGCATTTAGTAAAGTCACAAAACTAAGTATGGTGATGTTCAGGGCACAGTTTAAATAGTGCCTGAGGAATCATACAAGCCTTTACTTCACCAGGCTGTGCATGATTATTCAGGCTTCTGAAAAGTCTAGTCCAGTCTCCCCTGCCTCCAGTTCTGATTGGGTGAGTGGTATACTGGTGTGGCTCTTGCTATACTGCCAATTGTAAGTGTAAGCCCCCAATACAATCATGGTTCTGACTTCTGCAGAAGCCTATGGAGAATCCTTACAGAGAATAATCTCATCACCTCTAGCAGTCCTCGCAAGGAGGGAAGCCAATATCAGCAGTCTAAATTAGTGTGGGGAATGAAGAACTTCAGGCAAACCAGTCTGTGAAATGCCTGGTAAAAGGAAAGGGAAGGAAGATGCAACCCATGGTTTAGAAGCACCAATGGTGGGAATTCAGAAACAGGGGATGGACCAGATGTTGGACTATTAAATTGTCCCTCAGCTGCTGGACCAGCCCAAAGCTAATCTGTAAATATATGTTAGGAATGAGAGGGCAAGTAGTTAAAAGCTGCTAAATACAGTTGCCTCCCCTCCAATGTCAAAGAAAAGAAGGGTGAATGCTCCCCTGAAGGTGTTGGAATATATCTCAGTTTTGAAGATTAGTTTTACAGCGTAATATCTCCTGGTTTAACACCCCCCACTACAGCAATCCCACTCAATATTCTGGGACACGAAACAGGCTGGTTTTAATTTGAATATTCCGTTTTATTTAAAATGATGAATCAAAATAATTAAAGGTGATCACTGTGGGAGACCTGGTGCCCTGAAGCCTAGAGAAAAGTACTTCACAACTGCCAAAATATGTTTCAAAAAAATGTCAAATGGCACATGTATTGCTTCTCTGAAAAAAACAGCACACCAGCAAAATAAACTAAAATAACAAACATAACAACCCTTCCAGTTGTAGTAAAGTCATGGGCCAGCTAACAGTCCTGCACATTGCCTCCTCTCAGACCTAGACATGGCCAAAAAGCATGAGTGACCAGCTCTCTTTCCCATATCCAACTTCTCTCACAGACATCGGAGGCTGAGCTACTCGTTCAGACAGGAATGTCCTCCTTGATACCATTTATTTATTTCCATTTGTAAAGCACACATCGGCTCTTAGGCATCATGGCAATGATACAGAAAACGTACTTCGTTGCAGAGGTAATACAGAGACCATGCTTTGGTTTTGCACATGGGTATAAATCATATACATGCTGTACACTAATCACCCACAGTAATATTTTAACAAACAGATACAACTATAATTATATACATGAAACAAACTAAAACCAGCTACAATAACATTTACCCTCCCACACTTTGCTAAATATATCAGCCAATAAATCTCCACTTTCGCTTTTCCAACATGGTTTATCCCATTCCACATGCACAATAAACGGAAGGTCATTTCCTGCAAACAGGTTATAGCCATTTACACCCAGGCAGCCCATCTTCAGATAAAAAAGCTGGCCGTTTTTCCAAAACCACAGTTTACCCAGTCACCTGTATTCAATAAACAGCACTGCATTTAACTTCCTTTGCTAAATGGAAGTTCCTTTGCTTTGCTAAATGCTAGATATCTGGCCTAATCTGTACATGTATTCTGCAAACCCTCCCCTGTCAACACATGAATGCTCATTTCGTCAAACTGCAATAGCACCACGTGAACAAATAAATAGCAATACAAAATAATCAAAACATAGTAAGATTGCATAGTAAGACAATGCAGATTGTCTGCGCCCAGCAGTCATAATAGTAAAACAGACAGAAGGAAATATAAAGAAAGAACATAACTAATGGTGGTCTGCTCTTCAGGCTACTATGTCCAATCGCAACAACAAACACTGATTGTTGTTTTCTTTTCCATTTTTTACCATTTTCAAAGACTGTGCACTTTAATCCCATATATTCAAACCAGCATGTGTTTCTTTTTTCTTCTTCTTTGTTTTAAACACCTTTGAGAAATCACATCATCTGATCCCAAACCGCAAACAAGCAAATGTTTTTTTCCCTAGAAACCCATACAGATAAATTGAAATATATTGATACAAAAAGCGGCATAGCCAATATTTTTCCTTTTCTCACTCTTGTTCTGCATATCTGACACGCCCCTGTCACAACCCCCTCAGTTTGAATGATCGAGAAGTAATCAAAAATATTGGCTTTTGTCTCACTAAGCATAGTATCCGGGTAAGCTGCTCAGACATGTGTGTTTCCCATTATGTTGCACATGTGCATTGACATTGGACTGGGCTTGTCACCATGTGACCTTCACTGATAAGCCACATTTTCATGCACACTCACCCTGACATTTAAATGTACGTTGTCTCTTACCAAGAACTGAATGTAGGCCAAGGTGTGGTCACACATGCAACATGTAGAACCCTTCCATGTAACTGTACTGCCTAGCTACGTAGGACATGTCAGATGCCATCAATTATGACATCATATGGGAACTCAGGCACGACATCACCTGCAACCACCTCAGTGGCCTCATTTGTAAGTACCAGCCATGGGGCACTTTTCTGGCTGCATTTGAACATATAGCACAGATGCAATATACCCTGTATTTTATGAAGGTCGGAAAACATTTATCAAGCATTGTAAATAATGGTCGGGGTACTGCTGAAATGTGTTCTAGCACATAGGACTTGACAATTTAGATGTAATATAGAAATCTGCAAGCTTTGGATCTGCAGAGTTTTTACATTACAACTTCATCTAGCCCTACCGAGCATAGGCACTGGTGAGGATAAATGGGAGGCCTGGTCCAAAACATGTAGTGGAATGCCAGCTTCAAACACAGGCACGAAAACAATTACAACCTTTGTCCATCCAGTGCATTACCTACTCTTGTCCCGATTACTATGTGCTGTCACAACAAGAAAGTGTTTTTTAACATCGTTGACTCTTGCAGGCTACCTGCCTTCGTCCTTACAGTTTTACGTGGTCAAGGTCTACCATTTGATTTGTTATAAAGTTGTTTTCCTTGGTGGACAGGTGTAAAGTCATAATTGGAGTAGTCAAATGTCTTCTTTGCATTGGGGTCTGTTTTTAGAACAGTGTGATAAATGTACCTCATCACAGCGAATGCTCAATCAATACAGAGTAACTCTGATGTGTAAGAATACCATGGTTGTAAATGGACTGCACATTTAAATGTAAACTCTAACTAAGCTGAAGCCAGCCTTCTATGCAGAAGCACACATTTTAAAGGCTGCGTCTCTCTTTCTTGCAGCACGCATGATCTGTTGTAACAGTGATGTCACTCATGATGCCATGGGTTATGCCATAGGTGATATCATCAGGGATGTCATTTGTGAGGTTATTATTGTGCTTAGGGTGCAAGCAATGGGAGCATCATAGTTAAGGTGGTACAGCTGAAGCCCCAGCAACATTTTGGGGCTTTTGTTGCAATGAACCAGCACCTTAAATTGACTTCAACGAAAGTTTCTTCACTGAATTTTAAGGGTTTTGTTGCCGTGAACTTATTCACATTAATTGTTCCTTAACTTAAATTTGTTCACTGAATATATATATATATATATATATATATATATATATATATATATATATATATATATATATATATATATATATATATATATATTTTACAGGGCCCTGTAGTTATGGTTAAGGTGCTCAACCCATAGGAAGATTAATTTTGGGTGGCTTATAACTTTGCCCCCACTGGACGAATCATCACAAACTTTTGCAAAAGAAGTATATGCAAAGTTTGGTAAGGTTAGGTCAAGGGGAGGCTAAGTTATAGGGGCCCGGGGGGGGGGGTTCCAAAATGTGCGATTTTTCCCATAGACGCAATGGAAAAAGAAATTTGCTTATGCCTGCAGCCCAAATCGCTGAACGGATTTTCACCAAATTTGTGGGAGGAGCAGCGGCTTGGTGTAAATCTGTCCATTAGTTTCTTGTAAAAGTACTAAAAAGTAGGTAAAAATAAATTAGTGACACCTGGGTTCTGTCCGCAGACTTACTTCCCTTTTTCGATCCGCAGACTGGCCTTCAGTAGGTTCCAGGGGAGGCGTGAGTTCTGCGGACAACAGACACGTGCGCTGATTGGATGGTGAAAAGCATGAGATGCATCAGATTTTTGGACACGCCCGCCATGTTCGATCCGCGGACAGGCACATCACAGAAAGAGGGGCTGGAAAGGGTGGGTGAGTGGCAAAAAGATGATATGAGATTGTTTTTGTAGGTTGAAAAAGGCAGGGCAGGTGCCTTTGCTGTTCGCGGATTGCGCCATGGAAGGACGGCTTGGAGAAGACATTTGGGGTCATTTGATTGCTGGAAGAGGGTGTAGAAATGGTAGGGAAGTGGAATGAAGGCAATGAGGAGCTGTTTTTATAGGTGAAAAAAGGGTTTAGAAATACTGCAGAGTCCGCAATCAATTTCGATGTCCATGAACATCCCTTCTATTGCAGAAAGGTGAGGGTGAATTTTATTAGTTGACGGTGTATGGTATGTACTTGTTATATAGTTAATTGTGCTTTGGTCAGTGGCCAGATTCTGGGGGCCATGGCCGCTGCCTATGGCCCCCAGAATTTGTGCACTGGGCACAACCACCACAGTAGTAATAAGTGTATAGTAAATGTAGGTAATGTAGTGGGAGTACAAAGATTTTGTAATATGAAGCAACAATGTAATTGGACAGGCAGTATAGTAGGAACAATGATAAGGGGCTGCATATTGCAATACACCTAAAGTTTGTGTGCCACAGTGTTAGTCAACATTGAAATAACGGGTGAAGGAATTTGTATTGCCAATGTGCATAATGAACATGTGCCTGTGACCTTTGCACATTTACATCTTACTGTGGAGGGCTACGAGGGGCGCATGCATGAATGCAGAAAATGATATCATTGCGGGAATAAACATACACAGAAGCTGGTAAGCATGTACTCCACTGTCCGTGTGCCTTCACTTTTACATGAGCAATGCGCTTGCATTTACGTTACTATTATTTGTTCAGGTTTCAGCAATTAGGGCGGTCAAAGTGTGATGCGGTTGCAGTTGGTTTAAGGGGGAAAGTCAAGACCCTTGTATTATCCACAATGCTGTCTGAGACATGGGAACACACTATCTGCAGATCTTTATGACAAACTGCTTTTCTTCCCAATACCTTAGATCTTGTTGCTGTAAGTCTCTGCTGGGGAAACGCTTCTCATAGCAGAAAGCAGGGAGCAGATTATTAGTGACATGTCCCAAAATCCGTGCCTATGAGGACCAAGCCTGAGGTTATTCTTTAAAGAAAACGTAAATGTATTTGGAACCGGTGTGTTGATAGCGGTAAAATGGAAGTAAATATTGTGCTATATGGTTTACTTCAAATATTTTGTTATTTTTCACTACACTGATTGCCAGTAATATTGTTGAAATTTGTGGCATTTGTTTCTGAAAACAAAAAACGGACTCAGGCACAGTGTGAATGGTACATGAAGGCTGTCATTGCTATGTCTCCTTCAATACACGACACTAACAATTTGAAGGAGTAAATGTGTCAAAAATCGACAAATAAATGATAAGATTCACTACATTGACAGCTGATGTCAGAAAGTAAAGATTCTATTTTGAAAACTGTGCTTTGAAGCAGTTGGTCTTCCGCTACATTGGAAAAATGGATTTGAAAAATGCAATATAAGCAGGATTTTAAATGATATTTATTGAAGTGTGGTTTGATGAATGTTCAATTTTACGCAAAGAATAGACATTGTACGTGAGAATTGTAACTTAAATGTACAACCAAAATAAGAATGTACTGTGCATATTTAACTGTAAAGCGGTTACTGAGAAATATTTTTGCCTTCTTAATTTTATACAGTTATATAATCCCAATGGGCGCATGTCATGGGTACAGCCTACTGGCCTACTGGCCAACGGTTTTTTCAACAGTATTTGGACAATAATTATCAACAACGGATATGTAATAACAATCATCTAGGATGACCGCCAGACAACAATCTGTCCTTTTACGGCTGTAGTAACAAGGAGCAACATTAGAGCGTATAGGTTGTAGAAATGTGCAGATGTAAAAGTGTTGCTTTTATTTAAATTTTAAAGCACTGATTTCTACTCTGTAATGGAGCGCTATGTGCGTAAATTACTCGTTGGTCATGGAAGATCATTTTTGGTGAAAAGCGCAAAGACTTCCATTAATGAATCGATGATCAGATTTGGAATTAGAAGTTTGCCATTGACAGTTTCACTCAAAATGAGAACGATACAAAGTTAGGTAGCTATGAACTGTATTAAAAAAAAGTTAACCAAGTTTTCGTGGACTTTATTGAATGTTTTTTTCATTATATATATAAATGGTTGCGTTCCAGATTATTGTTGCTTTCTTCACAATAAAATGTATCATTTTTGTAAAAAGAAAGAAAAGTTTAGCATTTGTTGTAGATGTGTGTGCTTAAGTTCCTCATTTTACGTTAGATAACTTTATGACATTGGTAATGACAGGGTACGTCTGGCTACGCTGCCCACTAACGTCATTGAAATAGGTGGAATTCATTTTGACCCTTTTAGTGATGTTAGCGTTATGGGCGGGCTAACATAATCAGTGACGCAAGGGCTTTTGAAGTTAGGGTGAAAGAATCTTATTGTGTCTATCTAGTTTATTGAGAAATTTAAAGGAGATGGAGTCTATAAGATTATTTTTTTAGTGCTATTTATTAACTGTGAAAGGCAGTTCCTAAATGAACCTTTTTTTTTGTTTTTTGATTATTTGTTTTATTTTGTAGGAAAGGTTAAAAAGTAAGATTGGGAGGAAAATGAGAGAAGATGCACCAACCACAAATGTGGAGCAGCAGGTGGACAGGGGAAGATTTTACATATGTGTAACATCTAAGGTAGGGGGCAGTGTTTCTCATTCTCCTTGATTACAGCTTCAAAAACACTTCAAAATTGCTCCCCTCTGCAAAGTGGTGTGTTGCAGTATACACAGAGAACTGTTGTCTTCGAAAGATATGGATCAACAGCCTCTTTTATTGCTTGAAATGTAGCTGGTGGTATTTTGTGTCTCACAGAAGTAGGTTGTGTGGTTACAATACTGGTTGCGGAAGA
Source organism: Ambystoma mexicanum (assembly GCF_040938575.1). Taxonomy (NCBI): domain Eukaryota; kingdom Metazoa; phylum Chordata; class Amphibia; order Caudata; family Ambystomatidae; genus Ambystoma; species Ambystoma mexicanum. Next base: position 436,956,081 of record NC_090927.1, on the reverse strand, counting down.
CAGCCTACTTCTTGCTAAGAAAGAAACAGCCTTTCTGAGAGCATGGTTGTGGTTGGTTGGGTGTGGTGGCGCATGGAGGTTGTCCCGTAGGAGTACTGTCCAGGTATTCCACGACTGAGTACAACCTTGCATTCAGTGCATTTCACTTTGATAGCTTTATCCTTTGGTACATTCCCAATAGTGGTAAAGAACTGCCACACCCATAATTCTCTCTTGGTGCTAGAGTTAGGCATTTCCTCTACCTCATCTTCTTGTTCGTCTTCATTGTCTTTGGAAGTACTATGCGTTTTTTGTTGTGTAGGTCCTCCAGCTGGTGGTGGCGGCTCTTAGGGAGGAGGGATAGTAATGTAGTGGGAGTACAAAGTATTTGTAATATGGAGGAATGATGCAATTAAACTGCAGTGCTTGCAGAATATGTAGTTGATTATAATTGCTCTTAGTGTTGTAGCATTATGAAGCTGCAATCTCTGGTTTCATTTATGTGGCAAAAAACCAGTACAATTGGTTAAGCATGATTGTTTAAAAGCTGTAGTAGCATACTGTTTTAAATATTCCTTTTCTTGTTTAGACCCTCATAAATAGTACATTTTATGTACTACGTTTGGTGCAACATTAGTGTATGACACACTGCTGTTGTTTTGACATTACATAATCATTGGGTCATTGGAAAGAAAATTATGAGCAGGATAAAAAAACAATTACAATTACGTGAGGGTAAGGGTGATAGCATGTTTATTTGAGGTATGATGTATTTAAGGGTATGCTTGAAATAATAGTTAGATACCAGTTGGCGTATTTTAACTATATTAGAGGTAAGAAGATGTTTTGTCATATAAGACTTGAGATGGCGTATTTGAAGTGCTTTGCAATGAAGGGGGGTTTTCAAGTAGTTTAGATACCTATTGGTGTATTTTAACTAGATTGACTTTCAAAAGTGCTATTGTAATATTATGAAGCAGTTAGATACCTGCTGGCGTATTCTAACTGTTAACTGTGCTATAGTTTAGTGATTACATTTGTGTTGAAGGAATATTAAGTAGGCATTTCGTAAATTTGCAGGTAACTTATGTTTTGGAGTAATGGAGGCATTGTGACATTCAAACCAACCACTTATTTTCTTGACATATGCAGTGCACTGCCTAGAAGTGGTTGTGGCACTCGCGTGGTATATTATACCTATTGCTGTGAAGGTTTTCTTTCCAAGAGATACTTGGCCATGTGTGAAGCCTGTAAGATTACAGTTATTTTTGGTACCATTTGCATTGTACCTTAGATGCATTAGTATAACATATTGGCTATGTGAATTTATTTGTATGGTGGAACGATTGTCGGAATTGCAAAAAGGCCATAATAAGTCATGATTTGCATTCTGCAGAAGCTGGTGAAATGGAATGGATTCAGAATTTGGTATAGATACATATACAAATCATTCATTAGGGATGTGGTCTTGTGAAACATGGTTGCAGAGAGTGCATGGAACATTTCTTTTATAGGGATGTTTTTGTTTTCCAGTTCTTGTCGTAAGTAGAATTTACCATTCCTGCACAGCAATCCAATTCTTGCCTTACACCAGAGACACTGTAAGTGTTGTCAGGATTATTTGTGCCATTTCTGTGAAGGACGAACATTTACAAACACAAATGGTATGAGCCAATTAAGTAAAGGTTGTGAACAATTGGTGGCAATTGAAAGAGAAGATTCATTGTCACCTTAGTATATATATATATATATTAGATAGCCACTATAACTCTGCTCCCCCTGGACAAATCCACACCAAACTTTGCAAAGAAAGTGTTTGGGCAATTGTGAATTGTTTTGCAAATTTTGGTTATGTTTGGTCCGGGGGGCAGAGGAGGAGTTATAGGGGTGTCCCAAAACATCTTTTTTCCCATAGACTGAATGGGGGAAAAACTTTGCGCACGTCTACAGCCCAAACGGCTGGACGGATTTTCACCAAATTTGCAGCAGGAGCTTGGTCTCGGAAGCGTGCTTTTGTAAATTTGGTGCCAATCCGTCCAGTAGTTTTCGTTAAAATGACCAAAAAGTACATCTGGAAAAATTAATGATATCTATGTCTGCTCCGCTGACCCACTTCCCTGTTCGAGCCTTTTGTGGTGTTTTTTTGTATTTGAAAAAATCAATACCTACTGCAAAAAGATGGCTGTAATTCCACAAAAGGACGCCATGCATTTAGTACATTTTTCAGAAAAATCTGATTACCAGCATAAGTAAGATGGACTCCATCTCTCCAAAAAATGTATGTGCTACGAAACATAATATTCTCATTGTGAAAAGAGGACATGCCAACATCTCTTAGAAAGGCACAAACAGCCTTATTGACATTGCGCCTCGCTTTCTCCATTCGTGGACCAAATTAAGAAGAATGCAGCCACATTTGTCTCTGCGCAATACGAAAATATTACTTGGGAATTTGGAAACATATCCATGACCTTCCCAAGTCCTTCTTTCATTGCAAATTCCAAAGAAATTCCTGACACATGTCCCAAACTGTTCCCTCCACAATGAATTATAATTATTTCTGGATGATGCTCTGTCTGCAAAGTAGCACAGAGAGGTAGCAAGTCTAGCCACTTCATTCCGTGTACTCAATACCAGTGCACTTCCACATGTGGGAATCCAAGATCTGCAGCTACTCCACAGTGTTGTGCATGCACCTCCAACCAATGAATCCATGAGTCTCCCAAAATCCACACAATCTGTTTTCTGAAACACACAGCCATAGCTAACTGTTTTTCTCTCAGGAAAAAGACCTTCTGACAAACTGTCTTCTTACACAACACACACACCAAACTTTACTGACCAATATGTAATACGCGGTGTCCGCGGACTTCCGTTATGTCTGCAGACATATCATAACCTAGGCAGCCCTTCTACCATTTCCACTTCACTATCTGTGCCATTCCCTCATTGGATACAACTAAACAGTCACACAACCATCCACCAATCACATCCAAGACCTCTACATCTAACTGCATCATCAGAGTTCAGCACTTCAAATGTACTGTAGATTACTCTGAGTACAAGTCTCATATCAATGGAAAGCACCTACTACAAAAACTACTGTACAAGTCTCCAAGATTTCTACTTGCAGCTGCATGCATATCCACATCTATGAATACAAACTTCAGGTATGCATATTTTCTGCACAGTACATGTAGAACTTTTATGAATGCATATAAACAGAGTAACTGCCACTTAATCTGTATAACCTATAAAATGAACTTACTGTCATTTTCCCCATCTGCTATAATCAACTTCCAAACCTGTCTACTATCTAAACATATGTTTACACACACAGCTATCTAACAAATTATAATATTAGAAGATGGGAGAAATAACAGTATAATTGTAGAAAAACACTAAGTAGTGTATTATAAAATTACACACAACCATGATAAGGGCATGCACCTTCATACACTCATATCCTTCTGATGTATTACCCACACCTTCACAAATGCATACATTCCATGCTTTTCTATACAGTATCTGCCATTTACCTTATAAGAAATTGCAAACTAAGTATATAATTATTTCTTCTGTCTCCTAACATCCAATAACACAGCCTTAAGAAACCAAGTGAGTTTCATACACTTCCTATTCTACTCATTCGCAAAGCATGTTGAACTAACATATTTTAAATAAAATATAAAGATGGCACATAGTCAAAGGAAACTGCATGGTATATACAAACAAAATTACTAACTTCTTTCCTTCACAATTACAGTGAAGACCACTCTCCTGAAAAGCAGCAGAATCCGAAGTAAAAACAACAACTCAGAAGAAACCTAATCATTCCACACAAAAAAAGTAAATACAGTACTACCATAATATTCTTGCTGTTACTCAAGGACACTGTGCAGTTGATGGGATTGGTGCACCAAAAAAAAAAAAGATTAGTGCACCATTCTGCCCACAACTCCCTATTTGTTAAACAGGGATTTGTAGGCAGAATGCCGCACAAATCCCTGTTTTTTAGCGCACAAATGACATAACTCAAACTGTAGAATGTTAGTATTGCAGAATAAAGAACTGCTTTAATTCTATACCATTAGATTGAGTATTTGTGCTTCTACTCACCACTAGCTTACTTTCTACTGTCATCTGAACCGCAGTATAGTAACACACAAATAGAATAGCCTTCCCAACTAGTTGTAGCTGCCCAATACACAATCACACACCATCACATACATCTCTACCATCATACTCAGACACTCATGAACACAGCACACATGCATCGGAGAACAACTCAACTCATATCTTCTTTATTTTTTTCAACAGACCCCAAAGAAAGCCTACCAAAAAGCAAGTCCGTAGAAAAAAATGTATAAGTAGAGCAAATGAAAAAAGAAGTATCCGAAATAAGCATCCATCTCTAGCAGAATTTGTACAAAAAGTTCAAACAAAACAGCTAATACAGTCATTTAGCAAAACAAAACATGCTTCAAGTACAGAAACTTTGCCTCCTCTATCAAAATGTAAAACAAAACAAAAAACGATTATCAAGAATTCAGCTACCACTACTGCTAAAACGCCTCCTATAAATCTTGATATAATGGCAAGTAAGCATACCAAAAAAAATATTTTTGCAAAAATGTTCCGCCACAGAGTCCTTCAAAATCTTATAAAAACAGAAGAGAAATCATACACAACCCTTAAAACCTACTGTAGAAAATTAATATTAGAAGCTTTGATAGACAGTGCAATCCTTCACAAAAGAAAATGATTTATTTTAGTGTTAAAAAGAATGAACCCACTAACAAAACTAATTACTAAATTACAAAAAGTCTTCTCAATAAACGAAATATCAACAAAAATAACTTTTTAAATATCTGTGGAGGTGAATAGAGTCACACCACAAACACAGAACCATATGTTAATGAAGAAGCATACAAACAAAATCAAACAAATAGAATTGCTATCCATACCAATGGACGAGGTTATGAAAAAATTAATAATACCATAATGGAACAAGAAATACTGCTTACATAAATATCCCTTGAAAACTCAGAATTACCTCTCCATTCGACTGGACCAAAACATCCAGTATACAAAGGGTCATGCACGTCAATGTGTAACATTCCCAAAAAATCTTTCAAATCTTTACGCCAATTCCTCAATCAGTATGTGAAAGGCAAAGACAAAATCAAAATGAAACTGCTGCAAAATATGGATACCTGTCCAGTGCGTAAATACACATGGCTACAAGGACATTCATTAGCCTGCATTTCAGGACCTATTTGCAAAAGCACCTTCCATCATATCAAAATGATATCAACACATCATCCAACTATAAGAAATCTAGTCTATGAACTGTACTATACTAAAAGTCCTGCATTAGCACTAGCCAATTTAAATAACAATCTTCTACATGGTACAGCCAAAGAACTACTTGAAGAAATTGACCATATCAAGAAAAAATATTTTGTAAGTGAAAGCCACTTAGAAAATGTAATACTTTTACAACAAACTAGCAACAATTGTACACATGGCAACCTTCTACTACACACATACAAAAAAGAAATACTAACATTTAAAAGTACATCCGCTGAAATACCAAACCATGTGTGTGTGTGTTGCCGCAGAACTTTTTATAAAACTAACACGAAAACTATAGACATAACATCCAAAATAGACAACATTGAAGATTCTAAATGGTTTGAATTAGCTCTCTACCTTATAGCAGAAAACTAATACGAAATAACTGACCCTTTAATACTTTGCAGTTACTGCACTACAAAATTTGACAACCAAACTCCTTCACGTGCTATCACAAATAACTTAGAATTATTCCCACTACCAAAACCCCTACAACAACTCAATTTATATGAGAGCATCATATTTCAAACAGTACACCCATTTCAAGCAATAATACACCTTCAACCAAAAACAGCAACATTACCTCCCTCTGAATTGGTGAAAGGCATTCATGGCAAAGTAGTTTATTTACCATTAGATCTGACAGAAAATGTGCATACTCTAGGAGTGCAACGTCTAATAGAACAATCTTTAATTATCTTAGTAAATGGTGTACCAACAAAAGACAAAAAAATTTGGCAACAACTCGTCGACTTACATAAAGTTAGACAAGCCGTGCAATATCTAAAAAACAATAATGAGTACTGCAAACAAATAAATATTGAAGAAAAATTAAGGGGAACAACTGAAATAATTCAAGAGTCACGAGAAACTGGTCAGTTTGAACTTCTGGATCCAGCTGCAGTATCCAATATTTTAGACCATTATACAATTCATCCATTGCACTCTAAAGACAGCATAGATGATGCACTAGAAACGTACCAAATGCGACAAACCAAAGGATCACCAATGAGCATATGGGAAAAAAGTATAGAAGCACGTGCATTTCCTCTGCTATTCCCTACTGACAAAGGAGGAAGATACGATGATAGACCCACTAAATAACAGCATCAGAATACCGCTCATTACGAATGTATTCTGAAGATCCCAGATTTAGACAAAATGTGGAATACATATTCCACCTACTCTTTGAAAGTGAACTAGCAACTCTATGTTACGGAGTTGCACACATATTGAAATCGGGAACACAGTATCAAAATATGTCAGCTACACAGTTAATACAAAAAGTGCAAGAAAAAGATGAGGTTTTACAATCAAGAATTACAAATCTGTTTGCAAACATGCATGGTACAAAAGAATACTGTTTCCAACGCCACATAGATGTACATTGTATGATCAGAAACATTGGACCACCCACTTGGTTTGTTGCCTTAAGTTGTGCAGAATATGCATGGGAAGATTTACATGATTTCCTACGCATATCAAACAAAAACAAAACAAACATAGATATACTAACACCTGGAGAACTTTGCTCTCTGGATCCTGTTAATGTTTCAAGATATTTCCACCATTGTTTCATTGCTATGCTACACTTTATTTGTAATAAAACCGTTCCTCAACTCAGAGAAGTGCAACACTTCTTTTGGAGAAAATAATATAAAGCCAGAGGAGCACCACATATCCACATGCTTTTATGGTTTAAAGATGCTCCTAAATTTGGTCAGGACAGGGATGCCACATTTTTGCAGTTCATCCAAAATGATGTCACTTGTGAAATCCCTTCACAAACGACAAATAGTGACCTTCATGCACAAATTGTACAATTTCAAAGACACAAATGTGGCCAATATTGTTGCAAATACAAAAAGAAAGGGAAATACTACACCAAATGCCGGTTTGGTTACCCTAGACCAATTACAGAAACAGGTGCAGTAAACAACTTCATGTCTTCAGTTAAATTACCTAAGAACACGTATTACATAAAAAGAACAGAATAATCAAAATATATCAATGATTACAATCAAATCATTGCCCACTTATGGAATGCAAACATAGTTGTGCAGTACATTGCAGACAATTCCACTGCAGTTCAACGATATGTTACAGCATACTTAACAAAAGCAGAAAAAACAGAGCTTCAAGACCTCTGGAATGACCTATCATCAGACAAAACACTATCTCAGAAATTGTACAATTTAGGCATTAAAATGCTCTCTCATAGCGAATGTGGCGCCTACGAAGCTGCAGATCGTTTAACCGGTACTGCTTTGTATGGAAAATCTGAAAATATAGTATGGCTAATTCTTGGTCCTGCTAAATCTAGAAAAAGAGTTCTCAAATCATATGTTGACATAGAAACAATAGCCAAAAATGATCCAAACAGCCAAGACATTTTGAAAAACAATTTACTAGACATATACTACCCGAACAGCAGTACCGCTTTGGAAAACATGTGTCTATACCACATAGCCCAAAACTTTGCATACAAAAATAATATAAAACCCAATGAAAACAAAGGTAGATATAGAGTGACAGATTGTGAAGGCAGCTTAGTAAAACTTACCAAAGAAAGCTTAATTAATCATATGAAATTGTCATTAAAAACTCCTCAACAGAAAGAACTATATTACATGTCCCTGCTACAACTTTTTAAACCATGGAGAAAAGAAGAAGCGTTATTAGATAACTATGATTGCTACGAAGACGCTTTCAAAGCAAATGAAAGCACTATCACCAATGTGAACTTTATGCAGTACAAAACAATTTTGCAAAATGAACAGCAACATGAAGAAGAACTCCAGGCCCAACTAGATAAGGACACTCCTGACAATAGTCAACCTTCTGTAACAGGAAGCCAAGAACCACTGGGACAGCCACTAATAGCAAATGAGGTAGAATTAGCTATGACAGAAGTAGAAAACACCATGTGTCACTATGAAGAAGATACAGAAGACTTAACTGCACTACAATCAAAACTAAACAAAGAGCAACGCACCATTTTTGAAGAAGTAACAAAGGAAATTGCACATGGTGTACAACATGAAAATAAAGAATGTACCTGCCACAATTACAAACCTATACTACTATACTTCAGTGGTGAAGCTGGTTCAGGCAAAACATTCTTAATCAAAATCATCAACAAAGTCCTTCAACAATTGACAAACAACAAACTGTCAGCTGTTGTAACTGCCCCCACAGGTTTAGCTGCCTACAACATAGGCGGTCTCACTTGACACCGATTACTACTCCTTCCAGTAGAACACCAAAACAAATTAGATTATTACATACTTTCTACAGAAGCTGCAATGGAACTACGCAGAGATGTGAAAGAAATGACATTTTTTTAATTTTTTATTTTATTTAAAGCATTCAGCGTAAAAAAATACAAACATTTGCTTATACACACGTTTTCCCTCTTCCACATACACAAGCCAAACCCCTCCTTTTTTTTCTTTCTTAGTTCTACATCAGTTTCAATCCAGGTTTGGCTATGTGTTTAAATGTTTTTTTATTTATAATGAACTTAGACCCCTTCCCACCTCTTTAACATTGATTCCGAGAACATTCCTAGGCCTTTGGTGGTTTTCCTGTTTGGTTCGTCATACAAAGCTGACCACCATAAGTCAGGATCTAAATCACAAAGGTGGTAACATTGGTTGTAATAAACATCCCCTTTCGGTTCTAAGTTCAGGGCAAAACAGAATTAAGTGTCGAGTTGATTCTTCTTTTTGTTTACATAATCTACAGGTTTTTTCTTTTGCCAGGCCATATCTGACCAGAATGGTCCTTGTTCTTAAAATGTTCAAGCGAAAGCGCATTATTAGATCTCTATGATTCCGATTAGCACTTTTTTCTAAGTATCCTGGCAATATTTGTGGACATCTAGTTATGTTATCAGATAAGGTGTGATAGTTCGAAGCCACTCTCGCACGTTCTGTTTCTGCCCAATCAACTGATAGCAAGAGTAATTTTACTCTCTTTGGGTGTTTCCACAATGCTTCCATTGTAACTTTCATGTTTTGCAATAGTTCCTTACATTTCAGTTTCCATTCATCTAGAGGCCAAAAAGGCATTTCTCCTGCTTTCTTATTCAATATTTGATATTGAGGTGGACAATTTTCCAGGGTTATTTTTCTGAAAGTGGCAAGTGCTTTCCAGACAATTCGGACTTGCATGGAATACAAGCCCAATTCCTGTCGTATAATGCTTATTGGGACCCCGGTAGGAATTTTCAAGAGTTTACGCCAGAATCTGGCTTCAAGTTTGTCCCAAGTTTCCCATGGGATGCTCAGGGCTGTTTCGCCCACGTATGTTACAGTAGGAATTACTTTTACGTTGTAAAATTCTACAATCGGGCGCATAGAAAATTCACAAAACTTTCTTTTCAGTATTAATGCCTGTGATGTTAGTTGATCCATTTTGCGCTGTAGATGATCAATCCAAGGTTGATCACTCCAGTTGGCACTTACAATTGCTGCCAAATATTTTGTATTTCTCACTGTTGTTATGGGGTCATTCTCAATATGCCATTTGAAAACTTTGCTAGTGACAGGACCTGCCTTTTTGATTATCATTATAGCTGATTTTTCCGGATTGATTTTTTGGTCCCCGTAACACTGTTGGAGAGAACCGTATAGGTCTATATTCCACATTCTCCTCACTTTGCTCCCCAAAGACATATTTTAGTTCTTCAGAGCTTTCTTTCTTTAATAAGTTCTTTTTTTTCCTTTTCACTCTGTTGTGGACATTCTGTTTTAATATCAAAGCCCAATACTCAGAGTTCATCTGCTGCTAACCATATTGAGTTCATAACTGCCTTTGAGTTAAGAGGTATACATATTCTATCCATATCTTTTTCATTTGGGAACTTCACAATTCTAATGTCTTTTGGTCCAATAACTCTCAATTGAGGCACATTATGCAGGAGCTTCATTAGATTTGATCTATTTAAAATCAACCCATCATTTGCTCTTAGAACTCTCTCCATTCTTAATTTGTATGTATTGTTCTCAGTAGCAAAAAACTCTGGCTTGTTCTTAACACTCCTTGTATCTTTCTTCTCATCGCGTTCTTGTGTCTTTTTTGATCTCAAGCTCTTAGTTTCTTGTATAGTCTTTCTTTCCCGATCTTGATTAGATTGTTCAATCATGGCTTTAAGCAAATATTGTTGCTTTTTTTCCATTTCATTTTTTGTCTCGAGCTGCATTCTTTTTTCTTGCAGAGTTCGGAAAATCAGTGCTGTAATTTCAAAACATTCCGGAGCTTTATTCAGGGAGATATTTTTCTTATTTACTGAGTCTTCACCCTCCTCTATTGACTCTTGCAAACTTTTGTCCTCATAGACTAATAAGAGTAATAAAGCTTCTTGACTATAAGACTCATTTATGGAGCTTTCTAGTGTCGTCTCTAGCTCCACATCTTTGATGTATTGTCAATCTTGTTTCTTTAATTGAAATATGTCATCCTTTTTTTTGTTTACATGCAATTGTTGACTAGAATTCGTTAACTCTTTTCCTATCGGCTTTAAGTTTCTGATAAACTGCTGTGTTCCTTCATTTGTCACACATTTTTGATTAGGTAAGTTTTTTGTCTTTTTGTTAAATTTTTCCTCGACATCCTTTTGTCTCTTGTGTTGTTTTTCTGAAGATTCCTTTGATTTTTCAGCCTTGTCTAGTCTTTTTGATTCATTTGTATTTTCAGTGGTAAATAGTGGGTAAATACCACTAAGCTGATTTTGCCAATCATTATGGTGAGTAGCCTGTACTGTTTGGCCATTTATCAGGAGCTCTGCCTGTTTTCTTTCTATTCTCTTATTGCCTGTTACTGGTTCTTGCCTGTCAATTTGGTCTGTCGTTCTTTTACTCGCTGTTTCAGTTTTCTGAAATATTCTTCAATTGACACCAGTGAAAGGTGAACCTATTTGTAAAACCTTAGGACACAAACTATGCCGTAAAACTATTGGCAACATAGGAAATGTCAACCTTTGGCAACATTTCCAATACAAGGAATTAACAGAAAATATGCACCAATCTACAGACCTCACCTACGCCAACATTTTAAAAAGTATTAGAGTTGGTGTAGAAGAAGCACAAACAATATTAAAAATCCGGCACATCTATGCACTTTATGGCGATAACTCATGTGCTACTGATGGTATGGAACAATTAGCGAAAAATGTCAATTGTATGGCCTTAATGCCAACTCTTGCAAGCTGTTCCAAATTCAACGAAACAGTGTTAAAAAAAGAAATGCAACCAATAATTGAAATTTGCTCCACAGACAAACTGGACGTACATGGTATTACACTACCAATGTGTCAACAAGCCACAACAAGACTAAATACCTCTGAAAATTCTATCTCCAACACAGCTGGCTTGGAGAAAATATTAAAATTATCCTTAAACTGTAGAGTAATGCTTAAACGTAACCTTGACGTGGAGCAAGGACTTGTTAATGGGGCACTGGGTACAGTTGTTGGCTTTCAAAAATACCCACGTGACAACAATATTCTGTTTGTCAATATACTCTTCGACAAACTTTCAGAAGTAAAAAGGATAGTGCGCTCAACAGCTCGATTCCTTCTCTTCAAAGACATGTATGTACGCAGAGAACAATTTTCTCTAACTCTTGCATATGCAGTCACCATTCATAAATCCCAAGGTCTTACCCTAGACAAAGCATTGATAGATATTGGTAACACAGTCTTTAAAGAAGGCATGAGCTACGTAGCACTATCATGCTTACGTACACCTGACAGTCTATTTCTAATCAACTTTGATGCAAGTAAAGTCAACGCTGATATTCCTTGCATTCTAGAATACAATAGACTACGTACACTATACACCCCCAATCTAAAAGCATATCCTGTTCCACAAAAAGGAAAATGTTGTAAAAGAAAACTAATTCAATCAGAAATGCAAGAGAATCTGACTGCAAATGCTCCAAAGAGAGTAAAAGAAGCTAATATTTTATTATTTACCATAAGTAAAGAAAAACCTATTACTCAAAGTAACTCAGGTACTTCTTCAGAGAAGCAACATACACTCCGAAAAAATGACTTGGACACAGAGCTATCTGGTCCATTCAAATTTTCAAATGTAACTGTTGTAAATTGTTACGCAAATGTAGCAATGAGTGTTCTTTTTCAAATGCCACCAATTGTTGACAACATTTACTTACACAGTACAGACCAATTGTGTTTGCAAATGTTAGCCCTTCATAGAAACGCAACAAACAATCTTGATAACACGTATAGTGTTCATGGAATAAGACAAGAATTGGACTACTGTGCTGGAATAGTGAAATTCACTATAAACAAGCACTGGAAAACAAAAACATACCTAGAAATGAAATCTTCTAGATTTCATACATGTGGAAACATACCTGCACTCTTTGCAACAATGTTACACAAGAAGAAATCCCTAACAAGCACTTTGTGCATGTATCCATACCAAATTGTGAATCCATTCCATTTCAGCAACTTGTACAACATGCAAACCATGGCAGATGTGATCATGTACTTATTACGTACTACCTGCAATTCAGATAATCGCTCCGCCTTACTAATACAAACACATAGTAAATACATAATACTAATGCTTCTACGTTACAATGCAGATGGCACCAAAAACAACTGCAAGCTGACTGGATTCACACATGGTCAAGTATCACTTGGTAAAAAAACCTTCACAACAATAGGTATAATCTACCACGCAGGAGCCACAACCAGTGCAGGTCACTACACTGCATATATAAAAAAGAAATGCGGATGGTTGGAATGTAATGATATCACCATTACTCTAAAGCAGAGATTGCCAGCAAATCTCACAAATCTGTATTTAATCTTCTTAAAGCCAAAATTTAAGAACTAATGTGTATGTCAACATTACCAAAAAAATTAAGAGAAAGACTACAAACAGAACACGCCAACAGGTATCTAACTGCCCAAGAGTGTATAACAACGACACAGATGAATGAATATCACAAATCCGTAACCATAAATGCACAGTTAGAATAAGCCAACAGGTATCTAACGTTTGTTAGAAATCAGCAGCAAGACAACAAAGATAACATTAATCAGAAAGAAGAAGGAAACACTCAAAGAAAACAAAGAAATAGTGTGTAGCATAGCAAATAAAGGTTTTTTTAATCCAACAAGGATTTTTTTTCCCCCAGACCCAATGATTTGAATAGCAAACACAGAAACTGAGCAAAATGCACAGTACACTGGTTTGTAAACTAAATATGAGGGTAAAAAAAAAGCTAAACTGTCTATTATACAATGTAATAAGTCTTCATAAAATGCAAACACTAACAAGCTTTTTTCTTTTATCACAGAAATTAAAAAAGGATAGTTCCGCCAAGTACTAAAGGCATGTAAGAAATATATGGATTCTCAACAAAGTAAACAGTAAGTATAATTGCACACATGTCAAACATATTCAAATCTACACGTCTAATCTATGGCAGTAATATGGTGCAGTGGCTGTAGGCAGGGCCTAGCATCTTGGATGTATAACCTACCATCTACACCCTGCAGCCAAGCAACCAAGACTATAGGTCCTACCCACAACCATCGCAGCATATGAAAACCATGGTGCTTATGATTTCACTACTTATAACTTTACTCTTGGGTGCATGGTCTGCAGCCATGCACCTAAGACTGTAAGTCGTGCACACAACCACCGCACCACAGCACACCCATGCTGACTTATAACCTCACTGCTTATGACTTCATAAATTGATTCTGAACAAAGTAAACAGTAAGTATATTACAGTCATCTCATACATATGGTAATCTACACGTTTAATCTATGGCACTAATATGCTGCAGCAGCTGTAGGCTAGCCCTAGCATCTTCGTTGTATAACCTGCCACCTACACCGTATGGCCAAGCTACCAAGACTATAGGTCCTACTCACAACCATCGCTGCATAGCAAAAGCATGGGGCTTGTAATTTGACTACTTATAAGTTTACACTTGGGTGCATAGTCTGCAGCCATGCACGCAAGACGCAAGGACATGCACACAACTACCGCACCACACCACACCCATTTTCACTTACAAACTCACTGCTTATGATTTCAGTCTTGGGTGCATGGGCTTTGGCCATGCACCCAAGAATCTGGGTCCTGGCCAGAACCACCACAGCATATGGCATCCAATATGGCTTCTAATTTCACTACGTATAAAGTAAATGTTGCAGTAATTGTGGCCACAGGCTACAGACTCAGGTGTGAGGCCATAGATTTTTCAATGTAGGGGTATGCAGTATATAAAATCCATAGTGGCTTAAACCTCCAGTGCTTATAACTTTGTTCTTGGGTGCATGGCCTTCGGCCATGCATCCAAGACTGCACACACTCCCCACAACAAGCTAATCGATACTAAATACTACACATGTAGCCAAGGCTGTGACATGCTGCAGTGGTTGTGGCCAGGGCCTAGAGTCTTGGAAGGATGGCCGTCGGCCCTGGCCACAACCACTGCAGCATGTCACAGCCGTGGTGGCGTTTGAATGAATGGCGTATGCATAGGAAAAAGTCATGTAAATACGGCATGTACACAATTTCAATGTTTGCTAACAGCACGCATGTCCTTAGAAGACTTTCACGTTCCCTGCACAGAGTACAGACTGGAATACTACCCTTATTAGACCACTCATTGTCTGTACGTACAAACATCCCGAACAAGTCCGTCATACAAAGTACATTAGGAACACCTACCACCACTACAAAACCAGTTTTTCACCCATCTCTTACTATCTAAACCTCCCCAAGCACTTTGACACAGCAAAATAGGTTTCGAAATAGGGTATTGCCGCTGCAACCCACTCAGCGGTCGGCGGATCCAAGATGTCAGGCGCACCCAAACAATCTGATGCAGAACGCGTCTTGCTACAGCCAATCGGCAGAGACGTCGCATGTCCGCGAGCATGACGCCAGCCCCTTAGCCAATCGATGTCTTGTCTGTGGACCGAACAGGGACGTGTGACCGCGGAGCAGACATAGATACCACTAATTTTTTATTCCTACTTTTTGGTTGTTTTAAAGAAAAATACTACACGCAAGGTCACCAGATTTACAAAAGCACTCTTTCGGGATCAAGCCACTTCTCCTGCCGCAAATCTTGTTAGAATCCGTCCAGCGGTTTGGCCTGTAGCCATGCACAACATTTTTCCTCCATTCACTCTATGGGAAAAACAGAGGTTTTGCGAGCCCCCCCCCTATAACTTTGCCCCCTCTGGATCAAACCTCACCAAACTTTGCAAACAAATTCAGAGTGGCCTATATACTATTTTTGCAACGTTTCGTAAAGATTTGTCCAGGGGGAGCGAAGTTATAAGCCACCCAAAAAGTGCTCTTCCTATGGAAACAACAATTTAACCATAACTATACGGCCACTACCGTGGCCATGTAATATATATATATATATATATATATATATATATATATATATATATATATATATATATATATATATATATATATAAAAACAGGGCCTGCGGTAGCAGCCCTGTAGTTATGGTTAAGTTGCTCAACTCATAGAAAGAACACTTTTTGGCCAGCTTATAACTTTCTTTGCCTGCCCTACACCAAGCTTAGAAATACTAGTATATGGCCCCCTCAGAATGATTATGTGAAGTTTGGTGCGGTTTCGTCCAGGGGTGGGGGTTACAGGGTTGTCCCAAAATGTGTGGAAATATTCATATATTATATATAATATTCACATATAATATTCATAGACGCAATGGAAAAAAATAGTGATATCTGGGTACAGTCCGGAGACTCACTTATTCACGATATTTGAAAGGCTTATACATTTGGTGACGTTTGACAAATTTGCACACAAGTTTGCAAAGAGATTCTAGACATAGGGCCTCATTACACGGTATGCGGTAACCATGGCGCTATTAGTGCCATGGTTGCCGCCCGTATTTTACCATGTCCGCCTTGGTGGATGGCAGAATTACCGGCCTACTCCAAGGTGAGCGGGGCCGGTAATTCCCCATTCACCAAGGCACTTCCCCATTCCCATTTTTGCCCCCATAGGGCTCAATGGGAATGGGGAAGGAGGTAATTACGGTGCCACAAATTGCGGTACCGTAATTAGCACCAAGGTCCCTTTGCAGGCCCGTTCCTTAACGGCTGGTAAAACCAGCTGTTGAGGTCGGGTCCGGCAAAGGGACCTCGTAGTAAGGCAGTAAGGGTTTACCGGTACCGGTGCCCTTACCGGTACCGGTAAACCCTTACCGCATACCGTGTAATGAGGCCCATAGATTTGAATGTTTTTGCAAAGTTTGGTGGGATTTTGTCAAGAGGGGGCAACATAAAAAGGGGTCAGCATTTTTAGATGGTTTATAACTTTGTTGCCATTTGACGAATCTGCACACACGTTTTCGGAATGATTATAGACCCAACTTTGAATGTTTGTGCAAAGTCTTAATGGATTTTGTCAAGCGAGGGTGTATTGCTCTCCCAGAGTGCACGGACAGTCATAAATCACCAGTGCAATTACGGAGCCAATACTTTGAACGCAAGAAGACGCAATAACTTGCAACCACACACTCTTAGAAAATAATGAGCACTTATACGGCTATTTATTCAAAGCTTAGAAGCAACCAGTGATAACATAGAAAAAAATCACAGAAGAAACAGAGAATTCAAAAGAAAATACATCACCGTGAGCGTAACTGGATTCCTCATCTCGCCAGAAGCGGCTGGAAGACCCCGATAACAGCCAGGCCAAGAGCACAACAGCCCACAGGTATGCCGGACGGAAGCGTCCCCCCTCCGGCTGAAGTCTCACCTGACCGTTCAGGGGTTCTGCATATATGCACACTTCAAAAAGGGGTGGCAATTTCTCGAACCTTCTGGCAACGCACCAGCACATTGATGAGCAGCCGTTGGTTGCCAGCTGGGTCAACCGACAGTAACCTCAAGAAGCAAAGTGCCTCCCTCCTCTAAAAACAAGCACCACGGTAAACAGTCCCATAGCTCATAACAAGACATAACAAAGTTAGCTTTCCCAGCAGAAATTTCCTTGACTGCATACTAGGTTTGGAAAGCATGTTTTCTTCAGCATCGTGAATCTAGCTCTCAGCAAAATGAGTGCAGCTTTTCACTGCGGCATGAAGTAAATATCCATCATGACTCCGAGCACTCCCAGAATGCACTGCACACCAGCGCCATGTTTTAGCTCAAGCATAACAGAGGGCTAAGTTATATGACTATTTTTTGTACGTACATTTTGGCACTTTAAAAAAAAAGAAAAACATGGAAGGATTTGCAGCAAACTCATGCAAGGAGCATTGGCAAGGACCCAAAGGCATGGTTATGCAAATATGTCAGTGTTTTATTTTTTTAAAAGTGTCATAATGTAGGTACAAACAATAGTGATATACCTTTGGTAACTGATGTATAGCCTGTGGCCAAGGGCAGTGTGCAGATTGTCCGGGTCATGGCGGACAATCTGGCTACTGGGCATAACAATGAGGAACGGACCAGCAATAGGGTTAAAGTGGGCATGGCCACCAGGGACCGGCTACGTGGTACATTGTTTAGTAGAAATCGGGATAGGTTTGAATGCGTAAAAAAAATTCTGCTCGTGTCTACAGCCAGAAATGCTGGACGCGATTACAGCAAACATTTGCGAGGAGCATCAGCAAGGACTTCAAAGCATGGTTTTGGAAATCTGTCCTGTGTTTTATTTTTCTAAAGTGTCAAAATGTAAGAACACAAAATAGTGATATAACTTTGCTGTCTGGGCAATGGGCCTGACCCTGAGCAAGGACAAATGTGTACTCTGATTTGCTTATTGGGGTGTGCAGCATTGCTGAATACCTTGGTTTGAATGGGAATAAATATTCTGCTTGTAGCTACAGCCTGATGTGCTGGACTGAATTACAACAAACCTGCGCGAAGAGCATCAGCAAGGACCTGAAAGCATGCTTTAAAAATCTGTCCTGTTTTTAACTTTTTTGAAAGTGTAAAAAGGTAACTACAAAAAATAGTGATATAACTTTGCTGTCTGGGCAGTGGGCCTGACCCTCAGCAAGCTCAAATGTCTTCTCTGATTTGCCTATTGGGGAATGCGGCATGACCGAAGCCCATGCCTCATGGAGTGTGGAGAATGGCCATGGCTGTGAGTCATGAGCACTGGCCATTGGTCACATTATGAGGGTATAGTAGACACTGAACTAGGTTGCAGGGTAGGTGCAGAGAATAACAGGGGTGTTTTGGTGGGGCTGGGGTCACGGTCGAGCCTAAAGTCTTGGCAATTCAACCATAACTTGCATCCCCAGCATGCACTACTGATAAGGTCACACATCATTATGCATTGCAAAAAATATGTTTCTAAAACTAGGTTTACAGTTATTTGATATATGTTAGAGGAATTATTAATAACATATATACAGTGATGCACACATCATGAAACATTTTCCTTCATAAAAGCCTATGAAATTCACAGAAAACAACTTTGTGAAATGGAAGTTATGGTTTAGTTGCACTAATAGAAAACTATGAAATTCAGAGAAAAAACCTTGTTAAAGGGACGTTATAGATAAGTTGCACTAATAAAAATCTATGAAATTCAGTGAAAATACTTTGTTAAAAGGATGTTATGGCTACAAGTAAAACCAAAAAAAAGAAAACATAAATTCATCAGTTATGGTAAGCTAAGCAACCATAAGTCGCGGCATCACCGTGCACTGCTAAGACTAAATCACTGATGACATCACATATGAAATTAATTTTGCTGAAAGTCCATACAATGGTTTGTGTTTATAATGTTGGTAACAAGATGGCACTGGTGACCAGGGGGCCTACCATTAACTACTTAATGTATTAAAGAATATACTAATCTAAACAAAACATTATATTGGAGTGTTGTTGTTAATACAGGAACCTAATCATACATACACATAGGCAATAGCTGTAGCATGCACCATAGAAGCACTTTATTTTCACAGAAATGGCAAACATATTTCAGTGGTTAGAGAAATTCCCAAAAGAAGAAATGCCATCCCTAATTTCTGTTTCCGATTCCAATACCCCATCCATTTCATGAATAAATGTGTATTTTATCATTGTGTGATATTTCTTTTATTTTTTTAAAGCCGCCTTGTGAGTCTGTGGACACCACCACTGTCCGGGATGTTCGCACCCAAAATGGACAGGCTCAATGTCCGGAAATGTCTGGTTTCCAATGACGCACTTTTAATTAATCAGCGGACAGCGCGTATGTTCTACGGACACTTTAGTACATGTGCCCTGCTTCTCCCACCTGATTGGTGTCCACCGATGCCCGTCATGGCCACAGAAGTCGCCGGATGCCATCATGTGACCGCACCGGTGCAGCGTGATGGCCAGTTTAAAAGTGCATTTTCAGCTAATCAAGGGTGTTTCACGCAGAAACTGTGTCTTTCCAGAGCTCCCAGACCCATTCTTGGTTAATCTGGCAACATTTTACAACTTTTCAGGGCCTTTTTGTGACTGGGTGGTCTGCGGACAGCATGACTATCTGCAGGCATTTCCGATGAAGGGGCCCACCCATTACTTTTCCTCATTCTCAATCTAGCCATCCAGGGAAGAACATCTTGCAGCAGAACTTTGCATAACTTTCTTTGTGGACAGCATCATGGCATCTGCTATGACCAGTTCTGTTCCCCAGCCACCCCCCCCCCACCACCACCAGCATCCCCATCTGGAGGCCTGGAGAGGGGAACAGGCGCAGTGATACTAAAGAGGAGGATCAAGAAGAAGATGACGATGATGTAATGGAGGTCCCTATCCCCAGCACCCGCAGTGATTCCTGGGTGTGGCAATTTTTCACCACTGAAGGGGGTGCACCAAAGGCTCGGGCAGCCAAGGTTCAATTTGCTGAGTGCAAAGATGTACACAGTTGCGGAAAACCAGGCTTGTACTACTAAGGGACCACCTCCATGTGGTGCCACACCAAGTCCAACCACCCAGATGCACTGAGGAAGGCGGTACCTTTCTCAGGGAAAAGTAGGTTGATTCCCTCTACCCCATCTTCTTCGACTGCTCCTGTCATCACAGGGGGCACTCCTTGGGGCAGAAGATCCCAGCGGCTGCCTCAAAGACCATACAGAGTGTTGTTGGTCCTTACCATTCAAGGGGCATCGTGCTATGTTTGTACTGTGAAGCGCCAATCTGTAGGGGGAAGCAGTTTTAGAGTGCTTTTGAGGCTGCGTTCAGGGAACATGAGAAACACTGCCCCCTACCTGAATAAGGCCCACCCAACATTTTCCTCTCTCCACCTGCCCTTTTGTTCCTGTGATTGGTGCCCCTTCCCTCTCTCCCCTCTCCTACCTTGCCTCTCCTGCAAAAAAAGCAAATAAATTACAAAACCAACAAAACACAAAAAAAGGTTCCTTTAAGCGCCTCCTATCACAGTTAAAAAATAGAAGTGAGAAAAAGAATTGCCTCTCTACACGTGTTTCACTGTTCCTATTCAAATTAGAACGGAGAGGTTTAATTTTAAACACACATTTACAATTAAACAGAATCCCTTAAAAAATAAGGGGGCACCTTACAAAGAGCATCAGGCGGACCCAGATCCTTCAATCCTACGATCAAGAAAAGTCTAACTTTTGAGCCAGAATATATACTTTGCTTTACCTTTATACTTTCAGGCAAAACAAAACACACTGAAAACAAACTGTTAACTCAGCGAAGAAAAATGTGAAATTGAGAATTATGTAGACACGATTTCCTGAGTTAAGGAGTGATACCCTTATTTTTTAAAGGATTCTGTTTAATTGGAAATGTGTTTTTGTAATTAAACCTCTCCTGAGGATCTGTTCTAATTTGAATAGGAATGGTGAAACACGTGTAGAGAGGGAATTTTTGAGAGGCAAATCGAATGAAAAGCATGATATACAAAAATATCAATAAATATATGCATAAACTTTAAACAGCACAAACATAGTAGATATAGCCTAGAAAATAGAGTACAATGAGGAATTCCAATGGCTCCTATTAGCCTCATATCTAACAGCCGAAACTAAATACAAAATAACTGACCCCTCAATAGTTTCCACATACTGCAACACAAAGCCTGACAAAAACCAAATGCCATCACTTGCTATCACTAATAACCAATTCCCACTTTGAAAAACTCTCCAACAACTTCACTTGTATGAGAGCATTATAATCCAAACAGTACACCCATTTCAAGCTATAATACACCTTCAACTGAAATCAGCCAAATTACATCCATCTGAGTTACTAAAGGGCATCAGTGGCAAATTAGTATATTTGTAATTAGATCTCAAAGAAAATGTAGAAACTCTAGGAGTATAGCGACCAATAGATCAATCTTTCATTGTACTCGTTAATGGTGTACCAACAAAAGACAAATATATTTGGCAACAACTAGTCAACTTAAGCAAAGTTAGACAAGCCCTACAATATCTAAAAGAAAACAATGGATACTACAAAGATATAAACATAGATAAACTGTAAGAGAAACCACCCAAATAATTCAAGACTCAACAGCAACTGGCCAATTTGAATGTGTAGATCCTGTTACAGCAGCCAACATTTTAGACCAGTTACAATTCACTCACTACACTCCAAAGACACCATTGAAGATGCATTAGAAACATATCAAATGCATCAAGCCAAAGGATCCCCAATGAGCATATGGGAAAAAAGTGTTGAAGAACATTATTTTCCTTTACTCTTTCCTACGGTAAAAGGAGGGAGATATGATGAAAGGTCCACACAAACTGCTACATCAGAATATTGCTCTTTAAGAATGTATTCTGAAGACCCCCAGATTCAGATAATATGTCGAATATATTTTCCAGCTCCTCTTCGAAAGTGAACAAGCAACTCTATGTTATGGAGTTGCACACACATTAAAAACAGCTCTAACTTTTTAAACCTGTCCCCTACCCAACTACTTCAAAAAATATAAGACAAAGATTGAGTTTTGCAGTCAAGTATCACAAATCTCTTGGCAAACATGCGCGGTACAAAAAAATACTGGTTCCGACATCACACTGATGTACGATGTATGCTAAGGACCATAGGCTCATCTGCATGGTTTGTTACTTTAAGTTGTGCAGAGTATGCATGGAATGACTTGCGCGACTTCTTACGCACTGCAAACCAAAATAAAGACGGAATAGATATAAAAACACCAGGAGAACTCTGTTCTCTTGACGGTCTCAATGTAATAACATACATGCACCATCACTTTATTGCCATGAGGCACTTTATCTGCAATAAAACTTCCACTCCGCTCTGAGAAGTACAGCACTTCTTTTGGAGAAAAGAACATCAATCCAGGGGAGCACCACACATCCACATGCTTTTGTGTATAAAGGATGCTCCTAAATCTGGCCATGATAATGATGGCACTGTTTTACAGTTTATTGAAAAATATAATACCTGCAACATCCCTTCAGACACCACAGATTGTGACCTACATACACAAATCTTATGCTTCTAAAAACATGTGTGGCAAACACTGCTGACGCAGATATAAAAACAAAGGCAAATACCATACCAAATGTTAGCTTCCTTTGACCAGTTTCCAAAAAAGGACAAGTCATTTTTAAAAATGGTTTCTTTATCTTTACATTTGTAAAGCACACAAAGCTCTTATGCATCTAGGCGCTGCTGCAAACATGTTACTTTCTTTGTTTTGGTTATGATTACACTTGTAGAGCATCACATGGCTTAAGGGTATTGTTACAGTCACATTGCTTATGATATGGTTGTATTACTTCACAAAGCTTAGCATTGTTTATTGATACATTTAAAGCAGCACAGGCAGCCCTCAGGCATCTCAGCGCTGGTTTCAAGAAGAGCAAAGTAAGACCACACATAGGGTTACAAACTACGGATGGTTCTTGGGAGTAAGAGCTGGCAGGTGGTACGGGGCTACAGCAGGTGTACAGACAGAGTCACGGTAGGAGCACAGCCTGGCAAAGTCATGCCTCATGGTACAGGGGCTACATCAGGTGTACTAGTGCCATCAGGTAAGGTTATAGGAAAACCACACCTCCTGGTACAGGGAGCTACATCAAATAGGCAAGTACAGAATAGGTAGTACAATGCATGGCTGACAATGTCTATCCGGTGGTTACAGGTAGGTACAAATAGGTCGTGCAGGGCTGAATGTGTCAATCCTGTGGTAACAGGTAGGTACACAGTAGGTAGTACAAAGTAGGGCTGAGAATGTCAATCCAGAGGTTTCAGGTAGGTACAAACAGGTGGTACAGCACAGGGATAAGGGTGACAATCCGGTGGTTACAGGAAGGTATGAGTAGGGAGTGCAGATGAAGGCTGAGTGTCAAAATCGTGGTTACAGGTAGGATAAAACAAAGAGTACGACCAAAGGTACAGGTAATTGCACAGAGTACCTTGTTCAATTCAGGCACCCAGACAGGAGTCATTTGCCCTTAAAAGCAGCCATCGACTGGATTTTAGAAGAAGGCAGAGGACCAATTTGCATGCAGTTAAGATGAGACAAAGGCTGCAACTGAGCCTCTTGTGTGCTGTAGAAAGTCTGGCGGTGAATTTTTAAAGGAGCTGATACTCCAGTTATGCGGCCTAAGTTTGTGCAGGTCAATGTTGTCAAGTCTCCCCAGGAGAAAAAAGGCAAGGCTGATGGCCACCATGTGGCTGGCTGTGATTATGAGCTTTCCCGGTGTGATTCTTCCTCTGATGCAATACAGCTGGCAGTGTTTGGAGTTTCATGCCAGAGCCGCACTGCAATGTATGCCTCTCCGCCGCAAGTCCCTCTTGAGTTAAGGGAGCCCTCAACACGCATCATTCTCAGTCATCAATACCTCAGTTCATAGACGGCCGATATCTCTCAAGTGTGGCATGGGGTGCCCAGATGATTACAAATGGAGCGGCCGTTGATGGGTCACCATTTAGGAGATTTAAGGGGGGGTTCAGTACCCTCTTACGTCCAGTGATGCAGTACCTGCACCATACAGCTTGCTTCATCTGTGCGCCCCCTGGAGGCCTTCCATGCACACTGAAGCATCCTTTCCTCCTCTGGTCCACCGCCCGGCATGGATTGAGTGGTCTCACAAGTCCAGGAATGGGGGAAGGGGGTGCATAGAGCTTCCCAAGCCCGGTGTCGGGTTTTGTACCAGTTTCTCAGCTTAAGGCTTCTTGGTCAACACTTTGGCCCCACCGATGTTCCTTTATATTGTTGGCCCTTGTATGAGTATGGGGAAAACTCTTCCAGGCTAGGGGTTGTTTGCGTTACTATGATCCCTATACCCATGGCCTCTCTCACAGATTGATCTGGCCTGGAAGTTGTTGCCTGCGTGGATGTTTGACTGCAATGACTGAAGTACCACTCCAGGCCTACATCGCCGACAGGGACGCAGGATCCCTCAGTGCCACGTTCTCTTCCACTGGCAAAATCTTCGCCCCTTGGCAGTCAATGTTCTCCAGATTTCTATTGGCGGTGTCCAGATATTTTCATTTGGGGCCACCTTTGTCAGAACTCAACGAGGCGAGCATAACGAAGGGGCTCGTTACCCCTTTTTGTCCGGTGGTCCTCAGCCACAGGGTCAAACTGCCTTCATCCGTGTGCCCCTTGGTGGTTGATGGTTGAAAGAGCTTGATGTCTTCTGTTAGACACAGCCTAAAGGCAACTCCCCTAAAAACACATACAACATTCATTAAAAGAGACTAAGCATCCAAGTACATAAATGATTACAATGCAATCATTGCCCTCTTGTGGAATGCAAACATAGGCATACAATACATTGCAGACAATTCCACTACAGTTGCAAGATATGTCACAGCCTATCTCACCAAAGCTGAGAAAACAGAGCTAGAAGACCTCTGGGATGACATATCATCTGACAAAACACTACGACAAAAATTGTACAGCTTCGGTATAAAAATACTCTACCATAGAAAATGCGGGTGCTACAAAGCTGCAGACCATTTAACAGGTACAGACTTTTATGGCAAATCTGAACACATTGTCTGGCTGAAACTTGGTCCAGCTTAATCCCCGAAAAGAGTACTAAAATCCTACCAAGACATAGAAAGCATCGCCAAAAATGATCCCAACAGCCAGGACATTTTAAAAAACAATGTAATTGACATATATTATCCAAACAGAACTACTGCTTTAGAAAACATGTGTCTGCACAATATTGCCCAAAACTACACCTACAAAAACAATGTCACATCAAATCAGACAGCTGGAAAATATTCAGTCGCAACTTGTGAAGGATTCCTAATGAAACTCATGAAACCCAGTCTAACTAATAATATAAACTCATCATTTAAATCTCCACAACATAGAGAACTGTATCACATGGCCCTACTCCAACTTTTTAAACCTTGGAGCAAATAAGATGAATTATTTGGTGACTATATGACTCATTTGAAGTTGCATTCAAAGCAAATGAAAGCAGTATAACAAACAATATAAATAAATGTTGGCCAATGAATGCCACCAAGAGGAAGAAATTGAAGCTCAACTAGATAAAGACACTCCTGAGGGCAGTAAACCTTGCCTTACAGAAAGCGCCAAGAAACACTTCAAGAACCACTTATTCTAAATGAAGCAGAAATAGCCATGACTGAGGTAGAAAATACCATGTATCAATATAAAGAATCTGAGGAAGACTTTTCAGTGCTCGAATCACAGGTAAATGATGAACAACTCACCATTTATCGAGAAGTAACTCAAGATATTGAACATGGTTTTAAACATGAAACTAAAATCTTCAGTTGTAAAAATGCTAAACATCTGCTTCTGTATGCAAGTGGTGAAGCTGGGTCTGGTAAGACATTCTTCATTAAAATAACATATTTCTACAAAACTTAACAAACAACCATTTTTTGCCTGTAGTAACAGCCCCCAAACGTTTAGCTGCCTACAACATAGGAGGTGTTTAGCTACTCTTCCCCGCAAAATACCAAAACAAATTTGAGGACTACAAATTATCAGCAGAAGCTGCTACCGAAGTACACAGAATTCTGAAACAAATGAAAGTGCTCCTGATAGATGAAGTATGCATGATTTTCAACTTGGGGGTCAATTCATAGAATCTGGCGCAGATGTAGCAAATGCGGGTAGCGCAGAGAGGGAGAGTGTGCAAGCGTGCACTATACAGCATTCAGACACACTGCGTATTCATGGATTTCCCAAGCCATTTGGATCCGTGGCGCAGCGAACATCCAGCAGCACCAGTTACACCCCCAAGAATGACCCTTTTGCCAGAAAAAGCCACAGAAATCCCCAATATGGTGCAAAGGGCTGTGCTAACCCTGGACCAGCTAACAGGCTCCCTACAATGCAATTACATGAAAAACTCTGTGTAACATGCTCGCGGCAGCCAAAATGCATGAAAATCTACTTGCGCACCCCCTTGAATATGCTTACCCCACTCACGGCAGCCAAAACATGTGAAAATATCCCTGCGCACCCCCTCGAATACGCGTACCTCGCTAGCGCATGAAAATCTCCCCGTACACCCCCTTGAATACGTGTACCCGGCATGCAGCAGGCAAAACACATGGAAAGGGCTGTGCATGTGGTGAGAGGTGTTGGGGGTCCCCCCTGTATTGTGGGCTGCCTGCGGGTCATGGTTATGGTTAGGGGTGTTGGGTGGTCCCCAGTGGTGTGGGCTGCCTGCGGGTCATGGTCAGGGGTGAGGGGCTGCCTGCGGGACATGGCCAGGGGCGTTGGGTGGTCCCCTGTGCTATGGGCTGCCTGTGGGTCATGGAAAGGGGTGTTGGGTGGTCCCCTGTGGCGTGGACTGCCTGCAGGTCATGGGCAGGGGTGTTGGGTGGTCCTCTATGGTGTGGGCTGCCTGCAGGTCATGGTCAGGGGTGATGGGCTGCCTGCGGGCATAGCCAGGGATGTTGGGCGATCCCCTGTGGTGTGGGCTGCCTGCGGGTCATGGACAGGTGTGTTGGGTGGTCCCCGGTAGCATGGGCTGCCTGCAGGTCATGGTCAGAGGTGATTGGTGGTCCCCTGTGGTGTGGGCTGCTTGTGGGTCATGGTCAGGGGTGTTGGGTGGTCCCCTGTGGTGTGGGCTGCCTGCAGGTCATGGGTGTTGGTTGGTCTCCTGTGGTGTGGGCTGCCTGCAGGGAGTGCACACGGCTCCTCACCATGCGGGTGCGCAATTCAGGGGGTACGCGAGCACGCTTTCCACGCGATTTGGCTGGTGCGAGCGGGGTCCATGTATTCCGGGGTACGCAAGTGTGCTTTTCACGCGATTTGGCTGGCGCGAGCAGGGTATGTGTATTCCGGGGGTACAAAAGTGTGCTTTTGTTTGTTTGTTCATTTATTTGTAGCGCGCGCCAGACCCAAAGGTATCTGGGCGCGTGAACAAGAATACTTTAAGCTTACAAGTTACAATTGCACATTACAGAATAATCAAAGGAATAGTTAACAACAAAGATGATAATACCACGCATATTTTGTACACAGAGTTATATACACACATAATTTGTACACAGAGTTGTATACACATGATACACTGATATTCAAAGAGTAGGTTGAGTATGCAGGAGAGATGCGCATGAGAGTATGCGTTAAGCTGCAGATTTTTAGATGGGCCAGGAATAAGTAGTCAGGGCGACAATTATAGAGCGTTTTCTTTGAGCCATTTGATACATTTAAGTCTGAAGTGTTGATAAGGTTGGTCAGACCTTAGAGCTGTTGGGAGGGAATGCCACAGCAGGGCCACTTTGACTGGGAAACTGTTGCCTCCGGCAGTAGTTAATTTGAATGGGGCACAACTAGGCAGTTGGTATACGCTTCTCTGGTAGGTCTGTTGGAGGTTTTCCTTTTGAACCTTTCTATTAGGTATTTGGGTGCTAAATCATTGATGCTTTTGAACGTTAATGAAACTGTTTTCAGTTTTATTTTGTCGACTGTAGAGAGGCAATTAGATTGTATTCTGTTATCTGAGATATGCTCTCTTCTTGGGATTCCTAGGGCAGCTCTGAGGGTATTATTCTGCAAAGTTTGGATTTTTTGCAAAGTGTGTTTATTAGACCCTATGTATAGTGTGTTGCAGTAGTCCAATTTGGATAATACCAGTGCTCTTGATAGGGTGAGGCAGCTGGTAGTGGACAAGTATGGTGTTGCTGCTCTAATCATCTTGCAGGTGTATGCAGTGGTTGAGACCATCGCATTCACCTGCTTTGTTAGAGAGAGACAGGAGTCGAGGTAAAAACCTAGGGTTTTTACCTCTTTCGCTACTTTAATGGTGTTGCTGTCTATAACACAACGAATAGTCAGAGTTACGTTTTTTGATATTTTGTGTATTCCCCAGTATGATGAGTTCCGTTTTATCATCATTCATGCATAGACCATGATGGGCCATCCATGCCTGGATGATGAGTTATATCTTATTCACCAATGCCAAATCCTGTTCATAGTCCCCCGAAAGTGGGATGAGAATCTGAGTGTCATCTGCATAGTTTGTGTAGGTGACACCCAGAAGGTCCAGATCATCAAACAGGGGCTTCGTGAAAATGTTATACATGGTCGGAGAGACACAAGAGCCCTGGGTTACGCCACATGTGATAGGTACGGGGTCAGACGCTGCAGAGGTAGAGAAAACCATCAAGGTTCTTCCACTTAAGAACGACTTGATCCATGCTATGGCATGTGAGGAGAAGTGGGCCACAGATTCCAAATGGGTACAGAGCACATTGTGATCCACCAAATCAAATGCTGCTGAGAGATCCAGTAGGAGGAGTAGGGCAGTTTTTCCTAGGTCTCTCAACTCGTCCACCTGGGTTTTGAGATCGATAAGTTCAGTTTCGGTACCGTGCTGAGGCCTGAAACCTGATTGTCTGGTACCAAAGAGTTTGTGCAGCTCCAAGTATTTTTGGATCTGTAAGTACGCTACTCTGTCTAGTATTTTTAATAGAAATGGCACCGTTGTAATTGGCCTGTAGTTTGTTGGGATGGACGTGTCCAGGGTTTTCTTTTTGAGGAGTGGAAAGACCCAAGATTGTTTGAGGTTGTTTGGTATCGTGCCTGATGCAAAGGAGTCATTAATAAGTTTAGATATAAATGGGGCTAGGTCTCTAGCCGCATCATTTACAGGTTGAGATGGGCAGATGTCGCCCCGGCAGTTAGACGATTTGAGTGAGAGTATTATTTTTTCAATCTCTGGGACAGTTTCTTTAGTGAAGTTGAATTTTAGTTCTGGTTTGGTGATAGTGGGTAGTTTGCTTCTTTGGTTGGTCGAGGGAGAAACATTTTGTTTTTTTTCTCAATTTTCATTTGGAGTGTAGCAATTTTGTCATTTAGTGCATTTTGGATGTTGGAACACCACATTTTATTTTCGTCACAGTTGTACGGAGCAGGGGTGGGGTTTTCCAGTTCCTTTAGTGTAATGAATAGCTCTTTGGTTCCAGATTTTGCTTGCAATATTCTGTTGTCAAAACTCTCTTTTTTTGCTCTCCTTATTTCACTTTTGTAAATGTTAGAGGCGTTGATGAGAGCTGCTTTATTAGTCTCAAATGGAATTAGTCTCCAAGAAGATTCGCATCTACGTTTTTCTATCCTTAAAGACTTAAGGTGAGGGGTGAACCAAGTATTTAAATGTGCTCTAGGCTTACTTGTTCTCAATTTCAAAGGGGCAATAGTGTCCAGGGCTTTGGCCCTAGTTGAGTTGAATTTGTTCACTAGAGCTGTGGGGTGTAGTGATTCAGGTAGGGCATTTAGAGTTGGGAGGATTAGTGGTAGCAATGTGTCCATGGTTACATTTTTTTGTTTCTAATTGTTATGGGGGGAGCTAATATATTTTCCTTAAGTTGGTTAGTTTTTTCATTTATGAGGAAAGTTATTAGCGCATGATCTGTCCAGATCTGTGGGCAGACATCAGTAATAGTTATTTTACAGTTATGGTCAGCTACCCACTCAAGTGTTCAGCCTTTTTCGTGGGTGGGTTGTGAGATTCTTTGGGTAAATCCAAGTTCTGTGAGGACATCAGATATATTGGTCGCTTGCAAGTCTTTGTGATCGTTGAAACCTAGGTTCAGATCTCCCAGTAGGATGGCTTGCAATGAGTTTTTTAGGTTATTTGAAAGGATCATAGAGATGTCCTCCTCAAAGGTTCCGATGGGACCTGGTGGCCTGAGATAATGTGTATATTGATAGATTGAGAGGATGATGTTTGGCAGTTAAAGATTCGCAAGATTTGGTAAGCGAGGGAGCTTCTATTTTTATGGTGAGATTATTTTTGTCGATGATGGCTATGCCGCCTCCTCGAGAGTTAGTTCTGTCTTCTCTGAGAATGTTGTACTGAGGGGGCAAGGCAAGCATTAGAGTGGGGCTGGATGCTGGTGAAGCCATGTTTCCGTTATGGCTAGAAAGTCGTATTCACCTATTTGGATGAGATCCGCAATTTCAGTGGCATGTGCTATTAGTGACCTAGCATTATTAAGGGCACCCTTCAGGGGAGTTTAGTTTAGGTGTCGCAGGGGTGACACATCTTTTTTTTTTTGGTTAGCCTGTTACATAGTTTTCAGTGTTTGTTAATAGGGCTGTTATGGTAGGAGTCTCTTTTGGTAAGGGAGATGTTTAGTTTGGGGGCATTTAGTTGGAGGTCTCTTCTATTACTAGATTTAGTGTCGAGTCTAGCTAGTGGTTCATAAATTTTGGGTGATCTCAATCGTAATTTGGCATTTCTACTTATGGTGTCACACGGGATGTTTGTTAGGGTGGGGTTGGGGACAGGTAACTTTATGGACCGAAGGTCAGTACCTAGGGTGATAGCCGGTCGGCTCTTCTCAAAGTTCAGCATTGTGGCCATCATAAATTGCAGTGGGTAGTTTACTGATACCATTGTGGACCAGACGGTGGTCAGATAGAAGAGGGTGGTGAACATTCTATCCTGAAAGTGAGTATCTATGTCTAGTGGCAGGCCACAGTGATGTCTAGGTAACCACTAGTGGATTTTAGATTGCATAGTTTCTGGCATTATAGTCACAGTGCAGTAGGTGATTCACTCAGTTCGCAGCACGCACTAAAGGCTAAATTCCCTCTACAGTGTCGGTAACCACAGCACTATCTTACAACAAAATACGGACAGGTCCAGTGAATAGCGTTATTGTGGTAATGGGCTAAACAAACATTGGTAATGTCTTGTAATGTACAGTGTTAACATAAGCAGTACAGTATATTAATGTGGGCATTCTACTCCACTTTGGCTAGTAATGTGAATATTACTATGCATATGCTGGTTTGACTAGCAAATTTAGTAGGCCAGAATACATCAAGCTATGGTATGAAAGGTGCAGGTATCAGTTATGCTTAATCTAGATCTTATGAACCATTAATAGTGAGAAGCGTTTGTAATACAATGTATTTGGGTTTTAGCGTTACAGCGCTAGCGCAAGCATGCTCAGAAATGGCTAAACAGTTGATAATGCGTGGGGCTGCATACACTGAGGAGCGTTCAGTGATCACAAATAAGTTTAGTCTGAGTTCCTTAGTTTGTGCAGATTATGCACTCACCTAAGTGTCCACGATGCAGCAGCGTATCTAAGGACGGGCAGCTTGACCGCGCAAAGCGCTAGTTGCGCTCAGTCAGCTCCGTCAGCATGGAGCCTTCTTTCCAGCCTTACTTCTGGGCCGGCTGATAGCCTGCCGGCTATTGGCTGCTGGTAATGATGTGGCCCTCGGCCAATCCTAGGCAGAGGAGGGGGCCGGGCAAACAGTGAAGCCAGGATCAGGCAGTGGCAGGGGTCAGAGCGGCACCCATCTTTGAAACGGATTTGTTGTGTAGGGCAAATACGAATCTAGGTAGATTTCCGATCCAAACACGTATCAGAATTACATTAGGTGTTTGTGCAGGGCATACCAAGCAAGCGGATATAATAATGCTCAGTGGGCCTTCAGGGCAATGTGGATCTGGGTGCCTGGAGCTTACCTCCACAGCGCAGCACTTTTCAGATGATGCAGGCTGCTCCTGCAGGCACAGCAGAGACACTCAGGAGCTCCAGCTCCGGCACAGATGAAGAGGGAGTGTATGTGGGCCTTTTGATGCAATTTGGCTGGCACTAGTGGGGTACGTGTATTCTGCGGTACTCAAGTGCGCTTTCCACGCGATTTGGCTGTGGCAGCCCATCACTCCTGACCATGACCCACAGGCAGCCCACACCACAGGGGACCACCCAACACCCCTGGCCATGACCCACAGGCAGCCCACACCACAGGGGACCACCCAACACACCTAGCCATGACCCACAGGCAGCCTACACCACAGGAGACCACCCAGCACCCCTGGCCATGACCCGCAGGAAGCCCACATTACAGGGAACCACCCAACACCCCTGGTCATGACCCACAGGCAACCCACATGGAACCATGTACATGCAAGCCCCGACTCATGTCCCCCCACCAGTGATGGGCACCTGCCAGCAGGCCCTGACTCATGTCCCCCCACCAGTGATGGGCACCAGCCTGCAGGCTCTGACTCATGAACCCCCACCACTGATGGGCACCTGCCAGCAGGCCCTGACTTATGACCCACACCAGTGATGGGCACCTGCCAGTAGAAAATGTCCACCCAAATGCCACCCCACGCTGACCCCCACAGTGCAAATCCACACCCATCCATTGTCCCCACTTCCCAGTACAGGCCCCATGGCATGTCATTCACAGAAGCACACATGCATACACCCAAAGACATGCCCAACATGGTCACACAGCAGCGACACATGACTGTGGCAATGATGACTGACACATGCACCAAACTAATGAGAGCAGACAACACAAATATGTGAACTGATGAAAATGTATTAAAAAATGAAATCAACCAAATGAGAAGCAACCATGCCAAGGACAAATAAATGAATGAGAACATAACTGAAATGCAAAATCCATAAAAAGTGTGATCCCAAAAAAAAGCAAATCCTCAAAGTGGTCCATGTCCAGAAACAAAAAATCTGAATCCAATGGGTAAATTAAAAAAAACATTCCATCATGGGTGTGAAAAACATAAAAGAAAAAAATCTGCTGTTCCAGTACTATTGTCAATGAAAGTTCTTAGGGTCCATGATCCCAAAACCAAATCAAACCTAGTAAAAACCCTACAAAATACAACTATGTACAAAAAGTGGAGCAATGCCCATCGACTCCAAAATAAAAATTAAACGAAAGGAAACCTACGCCTAATAAACTATATACAATGGTGGCGGGCTAGTCCTGCAGCTCATTGTTCTTACCAAGAGTCTTGGTCAGGGCATCCTCGAACTCTGAGTCTATGTCCCGGCGGCGGGACTGGGCTCTGTCCTCGAGGGCTTGCAGGGACGCCGACATGCTCTCCACCAACTCCCAGCAAGTCTCCTCGAGAATCTGTGCCCGGCTCAATGCCCGCCCCATGGAGTTCTCCACCCTGACCATGGTGAGCCGTACCCTCTCTGCCTGCCGCCGCTCTGCATCCATTTGTTGGTCCATCTGCTGCCACACGGAAGACACACATAGTCCAGGGTCCTCCTGTCCTTCGGCCAATGCCTGCCCCCATGATGTTGTATGCCCCAAGTCCGGATGCCTCCTACGTCGAGCCTGGTGCTGCTGCCTTGATGTCATCTGCCTGTGTCACCACGACTGGCTCGGGGACGCTGACGACCCGGGGGCTGTCATGGACGTGCCCTGCTGGAAGTTGCCTGCACATCCTCCACTGCCAGGGATCCTGTTGCTTGGGTGACCACCTCTGCTGAATCTCTGAATCCTGACTGTGGCAGGGATGTGATCTCCACCAGCCTGGCCACAATGGATGAGGCAGGTACACAGGGTGCCCTGGTGCCATCTGGGCCGGAAGACGGCATGGAGGACGACTGGCACATAGTGGGTGCAGAGGAGGAGAGGGTTGCAAGAGCGGCCAGCACATGGAGGAACCTTGCGACAATGAGCCGTCCTAGCCAGTTCAAGGTGGCACACAGCTGTTTGTGATGATGTGTGTTGTCCTTCCTAGAATCATGCACATCATAATGAATCATGCGTGTGTGCATTGTGACACCGATTAGGGCGGGCTCAACCCTGTCACTGATTGCCTCATCCGCAGATAGAGGAAGGTCAGTTGACGTGTACACATCCTCTACCTGTGGACGGGCCTAGAATGAGGCATCCCTGCTGGTGCAGAGTGATGCAGTCGCAGAATCAGGGACAGGATTACGCACAGGCATCTCAGCGGCAACCTGTGCTGCCTCCTGTCCCTGTCCCTGGACTTGCACCAGTGGAATCACTCCCACCAGGCCCCACGTGTGGATCTAATGCAGCCTCCTCCTCCTCCTCACCCACCACTGACCTGGATGCCTCTGCACCATCTTCCGCATTGTCCTGCCCCTGTGTATTCTCATCTGCCCCTTCCGCTGCCGAGGGGCCCACTCCCAACCTTGGCCTCTTGGGCCTCCCTGCTGCAGCTGCGACTATAGTGGCGGACGCTGCACCAGTCCCCTCATTCCTGGAAGATGGCATAACCTGGGAGGGTGACCGGGCCTTGCGTCTCTGGCCGGTGGAGGCATCCCCGCCGCTCTGCTCCACAATGCCATCTCCACCCTCTTCTTCACTCGCCGATGTGGAAAGGGAGACATTGAACACAAGCATCAGGGTACTGAACGTAAGTCTGCTAGACACAAAGCAAATGCACATGAGTGGCACTGTTGTAGTTCATAGCCATCATCACCTTCCACAACACACGGGTCCTTGCAAGTAACACACATGCACATACACCACCGCACAGTCAGTCATGCATCCATCCGTGTCCACCTCCCAATCATGGACAGCTAGGCCACAATAGTCAATGCACGCACCGAAATGTGCATGTGTCATGCATCCATGGCGTTTCCCAGTCACACTCACCACTCAGTAACACACACATGTACACCATACATGTCCATGAGGGTGACATCAGCATCCATGATTCACACAACAGACATGGGCAGGTACAGACACAGGCATGCAATCATGTGTGCGTTCTCACATACAGGTGCACATTATGCATAGCAACACACACACCATTGTCGTTGCACACGCTTGACCGGACTGACATGCATCACTGTTATGTCCCTGCACACAGACATCCATACAAGGGGCATGCCAGACATACGTCCAAGGTGCACACACCTGACACACCTCAACATGCACTATGCTGGAGATGAACACATGGGGCTTCATTCCAAGTTCGGAGGTAACCACGCCGCTATTTGCGGCATGGCTGCCTCCGAACTCGTCCAAACTCCGGCCTGGTGAATGGAGTAATTGCCGGTCCATTCCGAGGTCGGAGGGACCGGTAATTCCCCATTCACTAGGGCCATTCCCCATTCCCATTTGAGCCCCCATAGGGCTGAATGGGAAGGGGGAAGGCGGCAATAACGGTACCGTAAATTACGGTACCGTTATTGACCCCGGAGTCCCTTTGCAGGTCCTGTCCTTAATGCCTGCTAAAAGCAGCCGCAAAGGGAACTCGTAGTAGGGCGGTAAGTGTTTAAAGGCACCGGTCTCTTTACCGGTGACCGTTAACCCTTACCGCCCTACTCGGAATGAGGCCCATGGACACTTACGACTCGACTCCGTACGGGTCTGCATCTCGAGGACCTGGTGGTGAAGCGCTGGGTAATGCACTCCAGGACCATCATCTGGATGCTGGTCAGCTGGTCCCGGCACCCCGCTTCTCCACGAGCATCAACGAGGCGCCGGGCCTTCCTGAGGGCCCTGGACCTGAAGTCTTCCCAGCACTTCAGGACACGGTCATAGTCATGGGATGCCATCCCGCCGCGTTGATGGCATCCACGATGTCCTTCCAGATCTTCCTCCGTCCAATCCTGTCGAGGCACAAACCTGAGAAGAGGGCATCATAATTCCCCAGGATTCGCTCCACCAGGATGCCAACTTAATTTTCAGTGAAGCCCGCAGCCCTCTGCCTCTCTGACTGGGGGTTGCCACTGGCCCCAGATGGTGCTGAGTCGGACATGGCAACCCCCGAGGCAGGTGTGGGTGGGCAACTTGGTCCTGGGGCTGGGCTGTGGAGCAATGGTACACCAGTCGGGAGTCTTCTGGGTCAGCAGAGGTGGTCTCAGGTACAGGATCCCTGGCTATGGCTTCTGTGCAGGCACCAACTAGCAGGGCACTTTGGCAGCAGGCAGGCTGGCAGCAGCAGATGGCTTGTAGGAGGCTGCTCAGGGATCTGGGGGGCAGGTAAATGGCCTTCTGGTCAGGAGTGTGGTCTTCTGTGTGTTAAGGCGTGGCCAGCTTGATGCAGAGTGAGTCCACATGTAAAAAAACAGCACGTGAGCGTGTAATCCTAGGAAAGGCCCTTAGCGTGTGTTTTTTTCATACGTTTTCCAGGCAGACAGTGAGTCATGCATATATTATTCCCACTGTGGTTGCCCCTGTGTGTCGCATACCCCATTCACGAGGTCATAGTAGCCTGCGTGTTGCACGTGTATGCATTTTTGTGTTTCTGGGTGCCACAGCGTACTGCGGGACCTTAATTCCACTAATGTGGGCTACAGAGGGGTCGTGTGCATGTTTGTTTTTGTTTTTGGGGTGCCAGAGCATTGCGTGACCCTTCATTTTTCCGCAGGGGTCACAGACAGCCTTGCAGGAGCACAAGGGTACCCATTCCATCTAATACCCTCTCACCCAAATTGCCCAGGACAATTGTTTTCTGCACCTCCCATTCACACAAGTACATCAGTGCCATGGTTGGGAGGCTACCAAGTGGTAAGGGTGGCAAAGCTGGGTGACTGCCAAGAGGATTCCGCAGAAGGGTATGTGGCCAGGATGACCAGGGTGGTCAAGGTGGCAGCAGTGGGCGACGTGGGCAGGGTGGCCCAAGAGGGCAGTGTGTCCTGAACCATTCACGGACAGCTATGCCCCCACCAGTGGGTCAGGGAGATACAGCTGACACCATCCCAGCTCAGGCCCTGCTATCCCGGACCGGATTGGTCATGGAACAGGCACGGGATAACTCACAGGCCGACTTCTGTGTCATGAAGTCCAAGCCACGTGTGGCTGTAAAAGTTGCTGTCACCAGGCCACGTGGATTTAGGGCAGCGATGTCATCTGCTGCCCCGAGCAGCCAGGTTGTGGAGGCTGCAGGGGCAGCTGCAGCTGACACCACCCCAGCATTGAGTCAACCAGCCAGGACAGTGTTGATCCCGGCCTCTCACACCGAGGCAGTTGTGGTGCTTGGTCCTGGCAACAGCACCCAGCAGCCAATGACTGCAGTGAGACCTTTGGTCATCATGCCATTGCCTGCTTCAGTGGCCAGTCCACATGCGTTTCTGCCCATTCAGACTGAAGCAGCGTAAGCCACTCAGGATCCGCACCACCTCTCAAGAGGAAGAAGCGTGCGCTTGTGGAACAGGGTGGTACCACAGACACAGCTCGGCCCTCTGGCATGTCAAGGAAGCAGGGTTTCAATAATGTGGAAGTGGACGCACTTGTGGGCTACGTGTCGGAACATGGCCGTGACATGCTGGTGACGGCAGGGTGCAAAACTACGTCTGCTCAGCGTTGGGCCACTGGCAGTGCATCGCGGACCACAGCTGATGATTGCTCGTAGCATTCAAATGACCTCAAACCCCGAGCTAAAAACAAGCTGGCTTCTAATCACTCCTCTGCTCTGTTGACTGGCAGTGCGTCACCACCAGAGGAGGATGACCTCACAGAACATGAGGCAATCGCTGGAGAGTTCATCGCAGAGGATCAGATCCAAGGCGTGAGAGACCTCCCAGATCTTGAGACAATGTCCGGTGAGTGTCCATGCGTGTGTGTCCAGACCATGTGTATGTTGCTTGGGTGATGTGTTGTGATCGAGTGCCAGGTCAGGCTATGTAGTTATAAATGTCATATGTGACCCATGTAGTGCCTCCAAGCCATCCCCCGCCCTCAGGTTTGGGATTCACTGTATCCCTACTAACCACTGCAGACACTTTGCACATGATGACTGCACTTGCCCTTAAACTGCCATCATGACACGACATTGTAATTACGGTTTCTGTCTCTTTATTGACTGCTGAGGACCTACACATGTACGGCACTTGCTCACTTCTGAGCCCTGTTTCAACCTTCAACATGCCAATTGACTTGTATCATGTCAAAGTGACCTACCATTGAGGTATCCATGTGCCTCCCATCACTATATTTCAACACACTGGCGTTGTTGCAGCGTGTGACACATGTGTGTTATGTCACACTCTTTTGCATGTTCTGTTTGATTAAATGCATTTTACATGGATCGGGGACAGTAGTGATTAACTCCCATCTGGGTGTCCTTGTCAGTGCTGCCATGGGTATGCTGCGTGCCATCCGTGTGCTGGCATCTGTCATGTTTGTGGATGATCCATGCCACTCACAGGCTTATGTGTGATGCAAGTGCTATGAACCATGCAGCACATGTGTTGCTTTTCCATTTTAGACTAATCAGCGTCTGCTTTCAGGGTCCCCTTCCACTTCATTGCCACTGGATGCATGGCTCAATTTGTGTCATGTGTGACATGTCTGATTAATGTATTGGATGTCAACATTGTGATGCCTATGTGTGTGGGCTATGCTGTTCACGTGAGTGTTCATGACTTCTTTTTCATTTTGTGCAGGTGATGAGGCACTGGAAGCTGTGGAGGAGGAGATGGTGCAGGGGCAGGAGTTCTCAGAGCCCCAACCAAGCACCAGTGGAGGACATGGGGTGGTGCCGCACGAGAATCCATTGCTCCTACAGACCATCCTGTCCATAGGTGTCTCTGAGTACACCTCTGAGGATCTCTATGGCTCAGGTGCTGAATCAGACATTGACACATATGTCCCATCCCAGGTGAGTGTTTCTGGCAGGGATGCTGTTCTGTCTAACACACCTGCACTGGGGGTAGACCCCTCAATGGCCCATTCAGTGTTGGAATGTCCGCCTGTGGCAGTTACGGATGCAGGGTCACACTCCACACTATTTGCTCCTGTTCCTGGGGCATCAGATCAAAGGAGGAATGCAGTCCTGCACCCAGAGGCAGCACCACAACAGCAAGGTGCATGTCTCCTTGGGACCGACAGGTGTCGTGTCCGGCAACGCGGTGGCTGTGCACCACCGGGAAATACTGTGTGGGAGAACTCCATTTATGCAATTGCACAACAACAAGGGGCATCATGTGAGATGATGGCTCAGGCTGTGGAAACGGTGGCTACTTCCATGCTCCCTCCCGAAAGGCAGGTGGAGCTCCATCAGCAGGCATCGCAGTCCACGTGCCACTCACACAGGCAGGACATGTTGGCCGTCAACAAGGACCGACAGGCTGAAATGGGGGCTCTGTGCACCGCCATATCTGCAGAGGCACAGGCCCACAGGGATGCCCTGAGGGAAGATAACAGCTCCCTCAGTGCTACCCTGGATGCACTTGAGATGGCCTGGAGTAGACGTTCAGAACAGCAGCTGGAGCAGCTAACACACAACATCTCAGCTGAGCTCAAGGCAACTCCTGAGGAGATCCGAGCATTACGTGAGGCCTTGTAGGCAGAACTCTGTGCTACACGTGAGGTGCTGCCTGGGGAACTCCGGACTATCATCCTGCAGAACCAAACCTTTCAAACCCACATGCTTGCTGCCATGGAGGAGCATGCCAGGGCTTTGCGTGGTCTGCTTCCCGTAGCTTCCCGTACCATGCACACCTTCTCATATTGCACCAGAGGGTGATGACAGCGACAGCAGTTCTCCCACTATTAGCTAGCCGTACAGGCCATGAGCCCATGGGGTTTTCTTTTTCTACTCAACATCCACGCATGTGGGTGTTGAGGTGCACACTGTACCTCCTCTCTCCTGGGTGCTCCCCCCCTCCCCCGGTCGACCATGGCCATTTTTGATTTATTTTTTCTGTCTATTGTGCCTTCATGCATTGTATCTTACCTCAGGTGGTGTGGTGGGGTTCC
Source organism: Ambystoma mexicanum (assembly GCF_040938575.1). Lineage (NCBI taxonomy): Eukaryota > Metazoa > Chordata > Amphibia > Caudata > Ambystomatidae > Ambystoma > Ambystoma mexicanum. The sequence continues at coordinate 436,915,832 of NC_090927.1, read as the reverse complement.
ATATTGCCGTATTGGCATCATCATGTAGGTGCTCAGAGGGTAGGCAGTGTCCCCCGGGGAGGTGATAATGGTTGTGATTAATTGGGTTCTGCTATTTCTCTGTGTGTGACATGTACTCACCAATGAGCCATGTGTCGCCATTCCTCCCAGCTTCCAGGTCCCAGTTTACGGTGACATTCTGAATATGAAACTATCATGGGTGGAACCAGGATAGTTTGCGTAGACAGAGGAGATTATTCCCTTGGCATCACACACCACATTGATGAAATGCCAGTGCTTGCGGTTGCGATAGATGTGCTCAGTGGCCCTAGGTGGACGTAGAGCCATATGGGTGCAATCAATGGCACCAAGCACTTTGGGGAAGTGTGCCACCCCATAAAAGTCCTGGACCACGGCCTGCCTTTCTGCGGGTGTTCTGAGCATGTATATGTGCCTGCGGACTGAGGGGTGTGCAGTCATGATTGCCAACACCTGGTGCAGGCAGCGTGACTGCATGGGCTGTGGGATGCCCCCAAATATGGCAGTTGTCCGCTAAAATGACCCAGTGGGCAAAAAATCCAGTACATTGAGCACCTTTTCCAAGGGGCTCGGTGCTTGGGAGCACAGGGTGGGTGATATGTGGTGGAAACCAGTACCTGCCATAGACCTGGTCATCAGGCATCCCAAAAAGGCTGGTCTTAGGTAAACAAATGTGGGGCCTGGCTATCCTCCTCATCCTGTGGTGTTCCACGACCACTGTTGCGAGGAACGGTACATTCATCGTAGCGGTATGGGCTTGTTTGTTGTTTGCATGCACTTTTATGCTGTGCAGGGGTGCTTAAGTCAGATTTCACCTGGTGTATGTGTTTCCGGTTTAGCACGTCTTTTGTGGCACGTGGGTTTCCCCTGTTCGATTCCATAAATACGTGTTGTTAGCACAAGTGTGGGCGTTGCGAGGATTTTGCAGCAGTACTTCCCCCGTAACGCCCACATTTTCGCATGTGTTTCCCCATTCCGCATGATCCGCCCCCTTTTTGGGTGTGTGTGCTGGGCGGTGTGCGCCTTCACTGGGCGTCTCATGCACAGCCTTTGGGATGTTGCAATGACGTGTGCACCATACGCGGATTCGGCACAGGTCCAAGGTAAGCCATGCGCAGCACCTTCAATGAATCACCAAATGGGTGCTTGCACTGGTTTCACATGTGTGTGCTGTGATTTTTACGATTGCGCCCCCATTTTCGGTGCAAAGTAATTCCATGAATTACCCTCTTGCTGTTCACTTTAATTCATCTCAGTATGCACAAAGTCCTAAAAACCAAATACAAAGAACTGTATGGACGAAAGCATGTAATTGTTTTCAGAGACCTTTGACAGTTTACACCAGAAAAAGGTCAACTTTTTTTCAAAACATTAGGAAACAATCAATGCCGCAAAACGTTCGGCAGCATTGGAAAAGTAAATATTTTTACTACAAAGAATGAACCCATAACATGCTTCAGTCTGCAGACCTTAACTATGCTAACATTTTAAAAAGCATTAGAACTGATCTGCTTACTAAAGCGGAAAAATACACCCTAAATAGTAAACTAATTCATAAGCTATATGAATGAAACAAATCTGCTCCTGATGTCATGGAACAATCAACTCAACAAAATCTAAAATGCACATCCTTAATGCAAACCTTGCAAGATCTAGTCAGTTCAACGAGACAATTAGCCCTTCCTCTTCTTTTCTGCCCTTATCTCTTAGATCAAGGGCATCTTTCGCGCGGGCGTCCGAAGCGAAGGGCTGACGAAGACCTTTTCGGACCAGGAGGATCCAGGCCTCGAACCCCTGCTCAGACAGCAGGTAAGCATGCACCAACATGTGTTTACTCCCTCTGTCCCCACAGGCCATCCCCATCCCCTCTGGACCCCCTGTGATGTTCCCTCGTGCCCCTTCCCTTCTTGCACACAGGTGTTGCCTGTATTGCTTGATTCCTCTATCTTGCGCCCTCTCCTGACCCTACCCCTCTCCAGCCTACTTCTGCAGAAGTCTGTCCTGATACATTCTGGTTTCACCATCACAGTTTTGTGGGCAATGCTGAATTTGGCTTTTAAGGACTTCATTTATTCATGGTGTGTCACCCTTTCTCACCTGTCATGCTGGACTTCCTTTGCATCTTGTACTCATGGTGGCCCTGAATCATGCTGTTCCCATTTTCATCTTGTATCCCGGCTTGCACCATTATGTGTTACTACTGACTTCTGCAATTGTATTTGCTTTCCCCTCTTGCTTCTCCACTCTTTTTGACTGCTACTCTCTGTTCTCTCCTCCTCTCCCTTTCTCCCTTTTCCTATCTCATCCTTGCCTCCCCTTACTTTCTTCTATGCACTTACTCTATCAGAATTACTTGTTTTTTTCCTCCTTCCCCCCTCCAGCACTATCTGAAATGTCATCAGGCCTAGTATGATAGTCTCTTGTTTGTTCCTCCCCTCCCTTTCTGCACCCCTCTCCCTCTCCTTTTGTTTTTCACCGGCTCTACCATAAATGTTGTCAGGTCTAGTACAGTAGTCGCTGTCTGTTTCCGTTTCCTTCCCACTCTCCCCCTCCCTTCCTTTTCAATGTCTTAGCTCTTGCACTATCTGAAATGTCGTCAGGCCAAGTACGATGGTTAATTTCACATCCTTAGGGTTCATGGCCTGTAAGAATGTCATTGGGCCTCATTACGACCCTGGCGGAGTGGGTTTACGCCAGCGGTATTCGCGGCGGACCCTTCCGCCCTACTACGAGTTCCCGTAGCGCCATGGAGCGTTTTCCGCCTGGTTTTTCCGGGCGGAGAAATCCATGGCGCTACGGGACCTTGTTGTTAATTACGCCACCGTATTTTACGGTGGCGTAATTAACGCCTTCCCCACTCCCATTATACCCTATGGGGCAAAAATGGGAATGGGGAAGGGTAAAATGGGGAATGGGGATTTACCGCCCCGCCAAGGTCGGAATGGGGCGGTAAATCCGCCAACCCCCATGGCGGTATCGGCAGCTTTCCGCCGTGCTCCATGGTGCATATTGCACCACGATCTCCGCCAGGGTCGTAATGAGGCCCATTGTATTATCCCCTGTTCCCTCCCTTGCCTTGAAGCGCTTTGAAACACATTGGGCCTCATTACGAGTAGCGCAGTAAAAACAGGCTCATTACCGGCATGGAATTAAGAGCAGGTCCGTGCTCGTATGACACCGCTAATAGCGGGTGATTACAAGTGCACGAGCATGCATGAACCCCCATGCCGGTAATGGCCATACCGGCATGCCGCTAAAGGCCATCCACCCCCCCGATAGCGCCATCACGGGACCCGCCGATACCGCCTCCGCCTAGGAGGAACCCCTTAATACCGACCCAATAATAACAACATGCTAATACCGGGCTTGTAATACCGGACCCGGAAGTAACGTCATTGCGTCGGAACGGGAAATGCGCCGGCGGCCATCTTTAAAAACACAATCCATTGCAATCCTCCCAAAGCAACAGTTGTTTACAGGAGAGACCAGTGGCAATACGTACACCATGTCCAAGGCAACCCGGAAGACTACTCCCCGCCTGCGGAAGAAAAAGCACTTTTCTGATGCAGAATGAACATGCTTGTGGACACCCTTGCCGCACATGCTGATGTCATTAAAGATCAGAACCTGAAGCGTGAGGTGCAGCAGCGCAAGAAGGAGATCTGACAGGAGGCTGCCCGCAAGGTCTCTGCTGTTGGAACCACCCCACGGACAGTGAGGGATAGCAAGAAGAGGTGGGATGACCTCCGCCTCAGTGTCCGCAATATCCTTGCAAGCAACCAGAGGGAGGCCACGGCCACAGGCGGGGTCCCCACTCTCCTGCCAAACTGACCACCTGGGGGGAGACGGCAAGCACCTTCATCAATCCGGAGTCCATCGAGGGATTTGGGGAGATGGAGACGGGTGCAGCAACATCAGCAGAAGGAGGTGAGTGACCCTGCAGATCCCTGTAGGGGAAACCATGATGTAGCACAAGTGATGTGGAAGAGAGTCTAGGCAAGGCAATGCATGTGCCAACACACACATCAACATATTCTAGTCCAGATGGAGGGCCAAACCCTATCACACAGAAATGCATGCTGAGTGCCAATCCCATTACCAACACACAGCCAACACACATGGACCGTGGCCATGTAATACATCACACAAACTCCAATACAACGCCATGGCACCTGCCATGCAGCAAATGCCAAAATGGCCTCTAATAGTACCCTGTGTGACACACCTGTAAGACATGAATGCATGATTAATGAAATACTCCACAGCACCATAGAATGCATCTTGCATGTAACACCAACACTGATGCCCTGCATCTCTTCTACCCCCCCCAGGCACCGATGGAGAGGATGCCAGCCAGGATACCACCACAAGAGCATCCATGTCCCAGCCACAGAAAATGGCAACCGACACCACCACCTCTGGGGCAGCCTCGCAGCCCACAGCCACACCCATTGCGCCTGACACCTCACCGACCTACAGCAGTGCAGATCCCTGCCTGCACGATTCCAACCTAAGCCCCATCCACGAGGCAGCACTGATAATGCAAGCCCCATGACAGCACCCTCGACCACTGCTGCACCCACCAACAGCCTAGAGGTACGGATGGTGCGGGTGGAGGCCAGACAGGAGTCGATGTTGGACCTGCTGCGCCAATACATCGCAGATGGTGAGGACACTAGGCGGGAGCCATAGCGGGGACCACAGCCACCATAACAGCCAACACAGCCGCAGTGAAAGCCTCGGCAGTGCTGATGAGAGACTGACTGGGGGCCATCAGACAGGTCCTGACATCCATCCTGCTGCACATGCAGCGGCCACGACTTGCAGCAGGCGTGGAAATCCCTACTGACTCCTCACCAGCCACCACACCTGCTTCCTTTGTCCCCACTTCCTCTGGACCCACCAGCCCTGTGCGTCCTATGAGAAGGAGTGCGAGGCACAGTGAAATGCTGCTACCGGACAGCAAGAAGTTGCGCAAATAGTGTGGGAGAACTATGGGACTGGCTCAGATGGTGTTGGTGGTGAATGGAAGCATTAGGGGGAGTTCACTGGGTGGGTTTGGGAGTTCACTGGGGGGATTTGGGAGTTCACTGGGGTGGGTTTGGGAGTTCACTGTGGGCTTTGGGGGGATTGTCACATTTTTGCAGTTTAAATCAATACACCCGTTGTGTGAAAAAACATTCAATGCCTGGACATTGTTCATTTCGTGTGTATCCATTTAATGTATGACGGTGTTCAGTGCCCAACTCCCAACATTCCCTGTGTGTATGTCCACATGGACTCAGTGTGTCACTGACACATATCTATCAAAGTCCCTGTGGTTCAGAGGTATTCGTGAATCAGTGATGGCGTACTGCATGGCCATCCTGTGCATCATGTACTGGCAGGGGTGCTGCTTCACCTCCTTCTCCATCCTCAGCATCCTCACCCAGTGCATGCATGTCAATGTCAGGTGGCAGTGGTACATTTCTCCAGACGCACATGTTGTGCAGCATGACACAGGCCATGGTGATCTTTGCCACCTTCTCAGGCATATAAAAGAGTGCTCCACCAGACCTGCTTAGGCAGCGGAACCGCGCCTTCAACAGGCCAAAGGTCTGCTCAATCACAACACGGGTACGGGTGTGAACCCGATTGTACTCCTCTTCATGGCTGTTCCGCGGGTTCCGCACAGGGGTAAGTAGCTGCGGCTTCAAGGGATATCCTCCATCACCTGCAGGCAAATACAAATAGGTGTGTGTCACTCTGAGCTGCCACCTTCAGGATTCACAGTCATGCCCGCAGCTATTTGGTGTGGACATGCACATGTCCCTGTACGTATGCACAAATGTTATCTAGATGCATTCTATACTGCTATGAGGTGTGGTAGTCTAGTCGGTGTTGAATAGATGATGCAGGGCGAAATAATGCATGCTGAGGCGGATGTACTGTGGTTGTATGGCAATGTTTCAACTCCCATTTTTGCTGTGTGTACTACACTGTGCATGGTCACACTAGCCACATTGGCACAGTTGCGATCCTGTTTAGTCATGCATTGCTTGACATACACATGGTGCCAGGTTGTGCGTCTTACGTGTGGTCATTTATATACGTTAATGGTCAGATGTGTGCCAATGACGTGTCATGTTGGGGTTGGGGGTTTCAGGTCAGGAGTCATTAGCTCTGCATGCATTCTCCACTCAGCTTCCATTCCCACCCAGGTGGAGTATGCATCCCCCCATTCCCACCCAGGTGGAGTGTGCATCCCCCCCATTCCAACCCAGGTGGAGTATGCATCCCAACACATCACTACCCCGATGCACTGCCATGGGCCATTCAGGCAACTCACCAAGCAGCCAGGCACGTGCTCCAGCATGTTGGTCCATGTGACGGGGTAGCGTGGAGTTGCGCAGCACCATGGCATCATGTGTTGATCCGGGAAATCGGGCGCAGCAATGTGTGATGATCTTGCTGGAGTCACATACCATCTGCACATTGATGGAGTGGTGTTGCTTGCGATTGCGGTACACCGCCTCTATGGCATGGGGGACTACCAATTCAACATGGGTGCAGTCCAGGGCACCAACACAATTGGGCATGCCTGCCAGTGCATGGAAGCCTACTTTGGTGTCGGCTATCTCCTGGGCAATCCCTGATAGGGATATGTGGGTGCTAGTGTGCTTTAGGAGGGCATCCAGTACTTGGGTCAGCATGCGTGAAAATAGTGGTTGTGAAATGCCATGCAGCTGGCCCGCTGTGTGCTGGTAGGTGCCTGTGGAGCACAGACACCACCTTTAGTAGCGGGGGGATGGCAGTGCGTGTTTCTATGAGGCTGGCAATGTGGTTGCCTATCATGTCCACTATGGTGGTGATGGTGTCCCGGTCCAACCGGTACAGGGTGTGGATCTGGTCAGGGGTTAGATTGAATGGGCTAAGTCTGATGCGAGGGATTGGTGGCTGCCTACAAAGTACTACTGGCTGCACTGGTGGTAATAGCTGGGCCTGTCTCACCTTCTTTTTCCTCCTGCGTCTCCTCTGTGCTGCCTGTTGTTGCTGCTGTAGTTGTTGTTGTAGTTGCTTTTGTTGCTGAAGTAGTAGCAGTATAGGCATGTCCTCTAGCGCCATGATTGCAACAGCTAGCGGTAGCATTTTGGTGTAGGAAGGGGTGTGGTGTGTGGGTGTACTACTTTTATACTGGGCCAGAGTCCATTGATTCCACCTGTGGTGATTGTGTGCACCTGTGGCAGTTGGCTTGATTGCTGATTGCTGTGGTCCGCGATGCCTGTGTGGCCGCCATCGTGCAGGCCCTGATTACCGGCTTCGGGATGCAGGTATTTGCATGCCCGTGTGGGTTGTGATGTCCTCATATTACCGGCATGCCGGTATTTACTCCCCGAAGGGGCGCGTGTACATGATGGGGCACGGTACGGGCGGTGCCGGTAATGGCGGGTTGTCGGGTCGGAATGCCCCAGACCCATTAACGATGCCGCTATCACAATTCCGCCTCCCTTTTTTCATTACCTCCATTTTCGTAATGAGGCCCCTTGTGTGTAGGTGCAATGTAAATAGCCTATCATATCATATCATATCACAACATACAGGGATGGTGAAATTCACTATTAACACATCGGAAGATACACAAGAATTCCTAGTGTACTTACTACAAGTACTGGAAACCAAAAACATCCCTATAAATGAAATCTTCCAGATTTCATACATGTGGAACATACATGCAATCTCTGCAACCATGTTTCACAAGAGCACATCCCTAATGAACAATGTGTGTATGTATCGATACCCAATTGTGAATCCATTCCATTACAATAGCTTCTGCAAAATTCAAATCATTGCATATTATGCCCTTTTTATAATTCAGACAATCGTTCCAGCATACAAATAAACCCACATAGCCACTATGTCATACTGATGCTTCTAAGGTACAATGCAGATGGTACCAAAAATAACTGTAAACTTACAGGCTTCACGCATGGCCAAGTATCTCTTGGAAAGAAAACCTTCACAACAGTAGGTATAATATACCACACGGGTGAACCAACCACTTCAGGAGTATTGACAGAGAGGCCCAAATTATCCAGTGTATTCATACATGCTCTCTGCAACTTTAGCAGGATTTCAATCTCTGAAGTCTCCTGCTTGAGGCCCGACCCCAATATTCTATATAGGTTATCCCCCGTAGCAGACATAACTGTAAACTTACAGGCTTCACTTCTGTAGAGTGATAGTTTGCGCCAAATAGCCCAACAGCCCCAAGAGAGCATACCCAACTCATATCGAATTGCCTCAAATGGAACCGATTTTGGAAGCCAAAACATTATGGTCTTCCATACCTTCGCCTCAAGTTTAGGGAGTTCTGAGATTACACCCTCTGGAAAAATGTCTAGGCCATAGATTATTTTAGGTAAAACCTTTGAGGGATAGTATCGCAACAACCGGGTTATCGAGAATTTTTCAAATTTATGTTCTACTTTTCTCATTTGAAAAATTTGTAGACTTACTTTGTGTTTCAAATGGTCATAATATTGATATTTCTTAAACGTATTAAAGATTGGAAAGCCCAGGTATTTCATCGAGTTCTTTATTTCCAATTTTCCCTGATTGATAAACCACGTGTACCATTTCCGTGTTTTGCGATTGGTAAGCTTCATTATAGTTGTTTTTTAGCATTAATACACAGGTGATTTATTCTTTATGGGAACTAATGGCCGAACTCATGCGCTGGAGACCCTTAGATGACCGATCAATGAGAAGAAAGTAATCTGCATACGCACACAAGGCAACAGTCCTCCCTTCTATTCTAGGTGGTATAAATGAGGCTTCATCCAAACATTCCCCTGGGTCTGAGACATAAAGTTTGAAAAGAGTGGGGGCAGATACACACTCCTGTCTCAGACCATTAGCTATTTTGATTAGGAATGATAATAGGCCATCCGTGTTTAAGCTGACCTGTACATGTGAATCCTCATGGAGATGAAAGAGGATCAATAGAATACTGCCCGCCATTCCAAGTGCTTTTAATTTACCTCATAATGTGTCCCTATCCACTAGATCGAATGCCATGGATCGGTTGATAGACGCTAATTAGATTGGAGTTGCACCTGCCTTGTATACCCTTTGTTGCAGAATTGTAAGTAGAAGTCCACCCACTTCTGTCCCTGTGGACTTCCTGAAACCATACAGTTGTGGAGACAAATCAGGTTTTGTTGTAACCACTCAGTTATTTTGTTTAGTATTAGTCCTGTAAAAATATTGGAATCTGTGTCCAACATAGCTATTGAACAATCGTTTTTTGGAATTTTTCTATCCCCTTTTTTGTAAATGGGGATTGTGTAGGAGAAGTTCCAGGATGCTGATATAATTTTTGTTCTAATGATATCCTGAAATAGAATAAACAAGGCCTTGGCCCATTACCTGCTGTCCCCTTTAAGAAGTGCATTTGACAGATTATTCGGGCCAACAGCTTGAGACGAGCTAGCATGTTTTATATGTGTCTCTTTGTCATCCACTGAAAATTCGAGGTCCCAAGGCAATTTTAGGATGTTATTCCAACTTTTGACACCAACTGTCGCCACATATATTAGTCCACCAATGACCACACCAGGTCTGTTCAATGATTGGATTTAGTTGGCCGATGGTTTGACTTGATTGAAGCCTATTTATTAGCAACCAGAAGTTTCTGCTAGAACCATTTTTTATTGCTTCCAGCATAGCTTCGCTATCAGCTTGTTGTAATAACCTATGACCTTTCAACCAATTTCTTTGCATCTGTTTTAACTTTGTTATCCCTATCTTAATATCTTCACAACTTAACCCAGAAGTCTTTAGACATCTAATCTCTCTAGTACAACCATTTGTTACTCACCAGATTGTCATACACATGTTTATGTCTAACCCCATGCAACTCTCTTTTTACAATTTGCTTTTGTATTGAGTTAAACATTTTACCCATGTGTTGAACAAAGGAGTCATTGTGATGCAAAATTCACTTTTCATGTCAGTTGTTTCTAGATTTTCCTTAATAAATAGTTTATTTACTTTCGATATGTTACCTGCATGCCATTTAAGTCTGGCTTTAGCTTGATTTACCATTAACTTATCTGCATGCCATTATCTTCTTTTTGGTTCAGTCCCCATGTCCCAGATTACTTCTAACATGCTATGATCACTAAGTGTTGTCTGCAGTATATTAAATGAGAGAGCTGCCTCTATTAAGTATTGCAACATAAAAATATAGTCAATAACAGATGATTTAATTCCATCCGTTCATGTCGGGCGGTAGCAATTCCCCTTGTCAACCTCTTTTGCCGAAGACAGACCCCAGTTTCAAAAGAAAGTGGACCACAGATTTCCTTGCACCCTTTTCCTTCCTCCTTTATCACACTCCAAAGGTACCACCTTCTGTCCGACAGATCAGTGATACAGTCTTTTCCTTTAAATTGCACATTAGATGAATCCCAAACCTGTACCATATCAACATTTAGGTCACCCACCACAATAACTTGCAATCCAATATATTTAACCATTTGACCTGAAATAAACTTGTTCATTTTCTCTAAGGCTTCTTTTAGATTGTTTTTAGGAGACCAATATACATCTATCAGTAGCATAGTGATGTTGCCTAAAACACCTTTAATTTCCAAAGAAAGAGTCAGCATTCCTTGCACAACATAAGTGGACTTCATTATATTAATATCCCTACCACTTTGCACAGCAGCCAAAAGACCTCCCGCCGGGTGTCCCAACGGACCATGGGTAGCCAGTTGAGAATAACTCTCATAGCCATCCAATACACAAGGGTAAGTCATCCAGGTCTCTTGACATATAATAGAATACAACGTTAACTGTGCATATAAATTCACAGAGTTCTCCAAATGACGATGGCCCTTGGAATTCAAGGAAAGAATAGAAATGTTCGTGTTGTTAAACATTCGCCTTCAGATCTTTTAGTTGGTGTATAGCGTAATTGCCAGCCACCTCCAACTTGTTTCATCTTCCCCTGAACCATGAGGATTACTCTGTACCTGATTCATCCTACTACCTGGTTTACCCTGGTTTCGTTTGTAAGTGATCTTATCTGTGTCTGAGAATCCAGTAGAGAATGAGAGGACATTGTAACCCATTTTATTAAAAGAACCCATTTTATTAAAAAACCAGATTCCTGCAAAAAAGCATCATATACAGATCTTGAGTGCAGTACTAAGTGGACACGATCAAACCGCTCTGGGTGGATGAAGTCGACCAGTTTGATGTCTGCAGAGGACAACACCATAAGAGCAGGAATTTCATTCATGAGGGCCAAGACTCACCATCTGTTTAGTGACTCTGAGCCCCCATAATCAAATAGGTAATAGAACAATATACTTGGATGATCTGGGTGGCAGGGTTGTCTCCACTGCACCCGATTCCAGTCACTCTTACGTACCATTTTGGGGGAATCGGGCCTCCAATCCGCTGCATGGTTTAGGATTTTTTTTGTTGGAAGGATTATTGCCTTCAGGTTCATTTCGGTCTTTCTGATAGCTATTTCCCAAATTTTCCTCTAAGCAGGGATTTATACTATTACTGCCAAAAGCCTGGTCAATAGATGCCCCCTCCCTTTCTGTTGGTAAAATTTGCAGCAGCGTGTCGGCACGATTTCCACCTTTGCTTATTTCTATCCCAGTAGAACCTGAAGATCGAGCAGTCCCCAAGACGTGAGAAGGTTGTTGCATCTTAGAACAGTCACCCAACAGTTGTTTCACTACTTTCCTAACAATATGCTCAATATGTATATGAATATGAATATGAATGATTTGCGGCTGAGGCCAGTTCCTTGTTTTCCACTGTCGGAACCATGTTTTAAATCGACACATTTCTGCCCTGAGTGCTAGGGCAAAAAACATCCATCAAATCTTTCTCAGGCCCCGGATCATCCAACTGTGATTTAATTCTCTCACCAAGAGTCTGGGCATATAAAACAGGAGATAGACTTCTAAAGTCTCCTTGTTTCCTAGGTGGAATAATTGATATGACTCCTGATTCAGGGATCACTGTCTTCCCCGTGACGATGTCTAATGTAACTTTTTCCAGACCACTGCACAATGTCTCCTCAGTTTCTTTTGTACTGACAACACCAGGAACTACTGAGGAATTGGTGAGATTGCCTGTTAAATCGATCACTGTTTTTTTGGGGGGAAAAAAATAAACAAACTTCCTTTTGTCTGATTTTTACTTTGTTCTGATGTCACCCCTTTCATTTTCTCCTTTTGATTTTAAGTTTTAACCTTTTTCTTCATAGTTTCCATAATAGTGTCCGTGACCCCATCCCTCTTACACAGGACATCCTTATCCCCCAAGGTGTCCAGGATAGATGTTAAATCAGTCACGGCCAAACCTTCCTTAACAAGATTGTGCCTTTTTCCTACAGACTTTATTTTGCCTTTGCCTTGCCTCAGTTTATTATTATTCGTTTTTTTGTAAGCATCTCCTTAAACTGTGGGGAAGAGGAACACTCCAGATCCATATTGTTGATCCCATGTGGTGTATTTGAATCTACAACATCCTTTGTTTTTTTTTATGGTTTGTCGTTTTGGCCTGTTGTGATGGAAGCAGTGGAAATTCACCTGAATAAACGGGTGGGACTTCCCCTAATCCCGAGGCATGTACTGGATTAATCCCTCTTGATTCATGTATGGGCTTTTCGGAAATGTCATGATTACATCTTTGCTTATCAACAGCCATTATTCCATTTCACAGTAGTGACGAGTAAAGCTGAAGTTCAGTAAGGATTTGAACCTTTACATTCCTGAATGCCCCCCCCCTCTCCAGTTTTCCCCAAGTTCCTGTATCTCCTTCTGTGCAGAGATTATCTCCCCACTGCCCCGTAGGGTATTGAGTTAATGCCAGGAGGTAGTTTTCCCACGAGTCTGAGCGTCCGGGGGTGTTTTGAAGATATACCCCTCCCACCTACCACCTCATTACCTTGTGAAGGAGAACAGGAAAGAGCATCCTCTAACGTCGGTGGACTGTTAACGGTTTCACCTGATTCAATGAGCAGTATCGAGGCCTCACCCTAGGTCAAATTCACCATGGCCAAGTCCATTGATGTCAGGGGCGAGGGAGGAAGCGGCAATTCCAGGGCCAACTTCATGGTCCCTTTAACTGGGGTAAAGACGATGGGCATGGACAGTATGTCCTCATACATCCGCGCCTCAGTCATAGTTTCCTTCCTCGTTTTCGGCCACGTATGATTGTATGTATACTTAGCAGTCTTCATGGTTGCCCCTCAATATCCCACAAAGGAGTGAGGCATGTCCAGTTCAGTCCCTACTAAGATGCCAGAGTAGTCAGTGGGACCCGTAGCCCGCTCGCCTGTGAAGCTGGTGAACAGGCTAACAGGCACTCACTGGGCACTCTTTGAGGATTGCGCACAGAGCTGCGCGGCCCAGGGTAAAAATAGTCACGTGGAGAAGTGGGCGTGGCTTCCAAAGCATTCTACAAAAATACAAAAGGAACAATTAATAGGTGTATGTACAATACACTATTGCTTCTCAGAGTATAAGGAAGTCCATACGGGTTTTCTTCACGCACTTGAAATCCGATGTTGTAGAAATTAGAGCATATTGAATCTACGAACAGCAAACAGCAAGCGTCCAGCAGAGCAGAGCTTCCCCCAGGCTAACAGGCACTTAATGGGCACTTCTTGAGGCACGCGCACAGATGCGCGCGTCCCGGGGTAAATATAGTGACACATAGAGAAGTGGCCGTGGCTTCCAAAGCACTTTGAAATCCAATGTTGTACAAATTAGAGGATATTATATCCACAAACAGCAAACATCAAACAGCAAGCATCCAGCAGAGCAGAGCATACCCCAGGCTAACAAGCACTCACTGGGCACTCCTACCGACCAGGTTAGGGGAGCCTTAGAAACCCGACAGAGACATTGGGGGTCAGTACGACCCCGGCAGTAAGGGGTTAACGCCACCGGTAAGGATGCTGGTGCTGTTAACCCCTTACTGCCGCATTCCGAGGTCCCTTAGCAGGTCCCACTAAGGCCGGTTGGTAAAATCAGCCGTCCTTAGCGGGAGCTGCTAAGGAACCAGGGAGCTAATAACGGGTCCGTAATTAATGGCCCGTTAAAAGCTCCTTCCCCATTCCCATTGAACCCTATGGGGGCTCGAATGGGAATGGGGAATGGTTTTCAGAATGGGAACTTACCGGGTCCTCCAAGGTTGGAATGACCCGGTGAGTCCCCATTCTGAGAACCCGGACACGAGTTTGGAGGCTAATAGCGCCATGGCTACCTCCAAACTCGTAATGACCCCCATTGAGTGAAGGCTATGAGAGTCAACATGGTTTATTTATTTATTTTATTCATTTATTTGGATTTGTATAGCGCACAACTGCCCAGGGGCATCATGTCGCTGAAAGCAATCTTACTTGTTACAGGCATACATGGTATATATATATAGATACAATGCAGAACATATTTGCATATTTACATACAGTTGTGCTTATTTACATACAGTTGTGAAAATACAGTAGGATAGGTAAGGTGGGGTGGAGTTAGTTGAACAGCATGGTTTTGAGTAGTCTGCGGAAGACATGGTATGAGTTTTCGTTCCTAAGCGCGGTGGGGAGTGCGTTCCAGTTTTTGGGTGCTAGGTGTTGAAAGCTAGATCCCCCGGCTTTGCTTCTTATGAATGTAGGTACGTAGGTCTGGCTGGTCATGTGTGACCTTGTGGGTCTAGTGGATGTGTTAAGGGTGATTCTTTCAGAAAGATAGGGCAGAGCCTTGGTGGAAAGGCATCTGTGGGTGATGGCCATGGATTTGAATAGTATCCGTTCTTTTATAGGTAACCAGTGGGCTTCTTTTCTGGCTTGAGAGATGTGCTCCCTTTTAGGGATGCTTAGGGCTGCTCTTAGAGCATTGTTTTGTGTGACTTGCATTTTTTTTAGGTTTTGTGCAGACGTGCCCAAGAAGAGAGCATTGCAATAGTCCAATTTGGTACCTACTGTGGCTCTAACTACGGCCAAGCAGTTATTAGTGGTTAGGAAGGGTTTAACAGCGTTGATTATCTTAGTGGTGAGTGCGGCAGAGGAGGCTATGGCATTGACTTGCCGTGTCATGGAGAGAGTGGAGTCAAGGTATACTCCTAGCGTTTTTACTGCAGTGGAGACTGTGATGATGGAGTTATCTATGTTAAAGGATTTGTACTGCGGTGGGAGTTCGTTTAGTGTTTCTTTTCTTGCCAACTAGTAGGATCTCTGTTTTGTCCCTGTTTAGGCAGAGGCCGTTGGCTGCAGGTTTGGATGGCTGTATAGATCTTGGTTAATGCTGCTTCGTCTTGTTCATAGACCCCTGTGAGAGGGAGCAGGACTTGCGTGTCGTCAGCATAATTGGTATATGCTATGTGACGACGGTCCAAGTCATTGAACAGTGGGAGGGTGAAGAGGTTGTATAGGGTGGGTGCAGTGCAGGACCCTTGTGGGACGCCACAGTGGATAGTGGTGGGGGTAGCGCTCGCAGAATCTGAAAAGACTTTCATAAGTCGACCCTCGAGGAATGATTTGACCCAGGAGATGGCTTCTGGCAAGAAGTGGGCTTCATTTTTGAGTTGCGTGCCTAAAATATTGTGATTGACCAGGTCAAAGGTGGCAGATAGGTCTAGCAGGAGCAAGAGTGCAGGTTTGCCTTTGTCCATGATGTCATTTAGTTGGATTTTGAGATCTAGTAGGGCCGATTTGGTCCCTTGTCCCGGGCGGAAACCCGATTGTCTTTTTCCTAAAATGCGGTTGTCTTCCAGGTATTGCTGTATTTGTATGTAGGCAACTTTGTCGAGGATCTTGAGCAGGAAGGGAACGGTTGTGATGGGTCTATAGTTGTTGGCCTTTTCGGGATCTAGAGTGGGTTTTTTGAGAAGAGGGCGCACCCAAGCTTCTTTTAAGCAGGTAGGGACTGAGTTTGAGTTGAAGGATGCATTGATGAAAGTTTTAAGAAATGGTGCTAGTGTTTCTACGCAGTCTTTAACTAGTTTAGTGGGGCAGGCGTCTCCTATACAATTAGAAGGTTTGATTCTGTTAACAATATCGACTACCTCTTTTTCTGAGACTTCTCTAAATTTGAATGGAGTAAAGACATTTGTCTTTATGTTCTCAGTCACAGTTTCCGTATGGGATGCTGATAGGATGTGCTGAGTGAGATTTTTGTGATGGTCTAGGATTTTTGCTTGGAGGAGTTCAATTTTGTTTATGAGGGCGGACTGTATGGTGTTACACCAAGCTTGGACCTTAACAACCTCTTGAGACTTAGTAGCCAGTGTGGATAGTTCCTTGAAGATGGCGAAAAACTCTTTGGATTCTGAGGAGGCGTTGGAGATTCTTTCTTTGTAGGAGGCGGATTTGGCTGCTATGATACTTTTTTTGTATTGGGTGGCCAGTGATTTGTAGGAGGATAGCGAGGATGCGTTGGGCGCACTTTGCCATAAGTTTAGGGCTTTGCGTTTTTTGGTTCGTAATTCTTTTAGTTCTGCTGAGAACCAAGTATTGGAGTGTTTGGTATTTTTGGATTTTTTCTTTTGTAGAGGGGCGATGATATCTATGGCAGTGCTAATGGTGGATTTATAGATATCCGCCAGTGCAGCTGGGCCTGATGTGGCAGGGAAGTTAGTAGTGAGAGTGTCTAGGTAAGGTAAGATATTTTCTTTGGTGATGTTCTTGGCGCTTCTGGCTAGGGCTGGAGGTGCTGGCTTGAGTTTTTTTGCCGAGTTGTTAGGTGTAGGGATGAGGAAATGAACGAGAAAGTGGTTGGACCATGGGGTAGGTGTGATGGAGTTGATGTTGATGCCACAGTTGTGGTCAGCTATCCAGTCAAGAGTACGTCCTTTGTTGTGGGTAGGATGGAGTACTTTTTGTTCAAAGCCCATTTCTTGGAGAGTTTGTGCTAGTGTAGTGGAGGGTCTATCTTTCTGGCCGTGGAGTCCCAGGTTAAGGTCTCCTAAAAGAATAGTTTTGGTCGTAGTTTTAATGTTTTCACCTAGTAGATGTGAGAGGTTGTCCTGAAAGTCCAGTATTGGGCCTTGTGGGTGGTACACTAGATTAAGGGTGATGGTGGTATTGGGAGAAAGTGCGATCTTGGCAGATAGAGAGTCTACGTTCTCCCCTTATTTCTAGGTGATCTTTGACTATGAGGGCTACCCCCCCACCTGTGGACAGTGTTCTGTCCTGTCTAAGGATGGAGTATCCTGATGGGATGGCTAGGGAGATGGCAGGGCCGGCCGCATTGTGTAGCCAGGTTTCGGTGATAGCGAGAATGTCAAGGTCGAGGTTGGTTAGAAGGTCATGAATTTCAGTAGCGTGGGCAGGGAGGGATCTGGCATTAATTAATGCACATTGTAAGTCTGGGCGTGGCAGTGGGGGTGGGTTGGTATTCTGCCCTTTGGCAGCCTTCTTGGTAGTGGCCAGTTTGTGGTGTTCTGAGGTTGGTTTGTTTTCAGTTTTGGCTAGTTGGGTTTGCAGTGAGGATCTGGAGCGGAGGCCTAGTATTTGATTTCTAGAGTTAGTAGCTCTAGGGCGCGTCAAAGGTGTGCTAGGTTTGTGATCTGTGGGTTTGGTGAAGAAGGATGGAAGGAAGGGTGTAGGGGGGATGAGTGCGGACGGTGGGGGTGTGATGTTGGGCATGATGGGTGAGCACAGGGCAGCGATCAGCTATCAATCAACATTGGCTAGGTATAGGCAACACATTGGCTAGGTATAGGCAAGATAATAGCTAGGTATAGGCAACACAATGGCTGGATATAGGCAAAACTGTGGCTAAGTGTGGGTCACACAATGGCTAGGTATAGGCAACACAGTGGCTAGGTATAGGCAACACAATGGCTAGGTATAGGTAACACAGTGGCTAAGTGTGGGCACCACAATGGCTAGGTATAGGCAGGATAATAGCTAGGTATAGGCAACACAATAGCTAGATATAGGCAACACTGTGGCTAAGTGTAGGCGACACAATGGCTAGGTATAGGCAACACAGTGGCTAGGTATAGGCAACACAATGGCTAGGTATAGGCAACACAGTGGCTAGGTATATGCAACACAATGGCTAGGTATAGGCAACACAGTGGCCTGAGTCTCATGTCAGAGGTACGGTGCATAGTACTGTAGTACGTGTTATGGTATAGGTGCTTTGAGTCTCACCGTAAATGCCTTGGAGGGCCAGGGGCTAGGCTGACAATCATAAGGGCTGGAGAGAGTACAAATGCGTGGGTCGAGGAGGCAGGGATAAGGGACCTGGAACATCAGGCAGCACGGCTAGCTCAGTCAGCTGCCTTATTCCTCTGCCTTCTTCCATGGGCCAGCGCTCGCCTGTGCCGGCGAGTAGTGATTGGCTAAATGGGTGCAGCCAATCCAGATGGACCAATGCGTGTTAGTTCAGGGTGGAGGAGGTCACATACTGTGGGGCGGCTATCTTGGAGAGGGGTGCACCTTGTGTGGTGCAATGGCGAGAGAGAACAAATAGCGCAAAGGGGGCACACAGCTTCAGAAATCTGCGGAGGTGGATGGTCCTGATACTTGTAGGTGGCAGATGATAAGAATGGGTAAATAGGTGGCGGGATGCTGCGCGAGCATGAAAGGGCCTGAGGCTGATCGAGAAAATGCCCAGAGGCTTACCTTACAACCCAACAAGGTGAAGGATGGGAGGGTGCTGCTCCTGCAGCACAGGATGGCTCGGCCAGAGCTCCTGCTCTGCTGGGAATGGGCTGGGGCATGAGGCACAGAGGGGTTGGCCATGCCACGGATCATGCACGTAACAGGCGCAGAACAGGCCTTTTCCTCGTGGGCCTTTCCAGAGGAGGGCCGGCTTCCGCCTGCCGGCGGGGGACTTGTGGGTAATTTAGTTGATGAGGTTGCCTGGCAACAGCAGAGGCAGCCTCGTTCTCATGCCGAGAAAGCGACCGGCCATTTTAGAATCAGGCACGCGGCTTCGGAGGAAACAGTTGATCATGCTACGAGCCTCGGGTGAGCTGTAGCTTACCTCAGGTGCAGATAAGTGGCTGGCTGGCTGAACGTGTGCTGCTACAGCGATCTGGGCACTGGGCAGCCATTTTCTGGTGCTGGTGTGCTCCTGACCTCCTGGTCATCGAGTTGTGTAGATGCTGCAGGGCTGATCCTGAGGGAGGTGCTTGGGAGAGGCTCCTGCCCGCTCCGAGGATCGGACTTGTAATTACGTGGTTACGGGAGCCTGAGAAACCCAACAGAGACATTGGGGGTCATTACAAGTTTGGAGGTAGCCATGCCGCTAACTCGGGCGCAGGTTCCCTAAATGGGGACTTACAGGGTCATTCCAACCTTGGAGGACCCGGTAAGTCCCCATTCAGGGAACCCACCCCATTCCCGGGCCCGTTGTTAGCTCCCTGGTCTGCTAGCGGGACCCGCTAAGGGCACCTGGTTTTACCAGGCACCCTTTGCAGGTCCCGCGAGCAGACTCGTAATGTGGTGTTAAGGGGTAAACGGCACCGGCACCATCACCAGCGCCGTTAACCCCTTACCGCCCAGCTCGTAATGACCCCCACTGAGTGAAGGGACAAGAGCAGATAAGGTTACGGCAGCCTGAGAAACCAGAGTGTGCAAAAACCCTATGAAAGGGGTATTGTGAAAGAAATGAACATTGTGAAGAAAGACTGGAGAAATCTATCAAGGTAACGGGAGCCTGAGAAACCTGAGTGTGCAAATACCCTATCAAGGGGAGATTGAGAATATTTGTGACCAACGAGTGGAGAAAACGATCAAGGTTACAGGAGCCTGAGAAACCTGAGTGTGCAAATACCTTTTTAAAGGGTGAAGAGAAAAAGGTATGAACACTTTGAATCAAAGCTATGAAAGCCACCAAAGTTATTTTGAACTTTGATAAACCAGGGTGAACAACCGCACTAGGTAAAATAACATCCGAAAAGAAAAGTAACCTGTACAAATCTTTGGGGAGTTCCAACACCTCGAACAGAAAGAAGGTTTTTTTTTTGTTTCCAAGAAATCCTGGAGGAAAGGAAATATTCACAACAAGACACTATGCCATGGGCCACATTACGAGTTGGGTGGTAAATGGCAAAATTGGCGTAACACAGTTACTGACAATTTTACCACTACTCCAAATTATGAGTTTTGGCTTTGAGTGGGGGTTTTACCACCAGCAAAACCCTGGATGTAAATCTTCCCACTGAATGGCCAAAAATCGGCAAAATTGGCTGAATTACCGCAGCTGCAATTATGCTGCAGTAATTCTGCAAAAAAAGCCCCATTGGGTCCAATTGACCCAATTTAAATGGGGAATTAGACCGCTACAACCACTTGTAATCAGGCGGAAATACCACCTGACCAAGTGGCTGTAATGGTATTTAATTTTCCACGAAATTACCACAGAATTACTGCCTAACTCGCAATAAGGCTCTATGTTCTTTGTTTAAAGGAGAGACTGAAACCTATATATTAATACAAAGACTGGGAAGAATATCCTGCTGTGTAAAAGGAACTTTGAAGACTTCGAACAAGTCAAACATTTGTCAATCCAGGCAGAGGCCTATTGAACAAAGCCTCCCCTTTCTCCTTTTAAGTTAGCTGGATAGGATTCAGACTTAAGAGCTTCAACATGCCACTGCAGATTTTGTTTTTCTAGGTAGGACATGTCCCTCATAGATATAGGGCAAGTTAGGCATTTTGTTTCTTGATTTTTTAATAAAAGCCTTGAAACATATCACTAAGTCATCCAACTCCTTCTTCTGGTTTCCCAAAGCACATTACAAACATATTGCCATGCACAAGTGTTAGGCAGATGATGATACATGGAATCCAACAGCTTATGCAAAGGAACAACATGACATCTGTGGTGCATGCACACAGGGACAGTACCAGACCCACCCCTCATATGCAAGCATGTCTCAACACTCCAGATCCAAGTAACAAACACATGAAGTCATCACAGGTCCTTCACAGCAAGAGTCCACATACGATGAGGGGCGCTACTTCTGTTTCCTAGCACGTAGCAGAACTGCCCCTCGATATACAAAAGCAGCGTCTGAGATGCCATTCACAAGGAATAGTGAAAGGTGTCAAATGTGGCCCTGCAAGTCTGACCATAACTAAATTCCACAAAATAGTCCTAGAGTGATGCCCATGTCACATGCTGACCAGTATCCACTGACCATATCTACTACTTTGCATGCTAACCCATGATTGCACCCCCTACATGTTCGGAGCACACTGATAGAAACATGTAATGCCAATAAACAAATAAAAACACATGGGCAAAAATAGTCACACGCACAATAGGAACACAAACCATCAACAATTGGTTGCACAGTTTACTTGGAAACATGACACCCATCTGTCTATTCAAGGGACGTGAGGCCAGCAGACTCTGTGCCAAAAATAACAGTATCCAAGACTTGCGTCCGCATGCACTGTGCGCCCACAACAGACATGCACAATTTGTTTAGCACGATTACAATGCAAAAGCATACCCCTCTAAAAATACCCACTCTGAGATTGGGAGGCCTAAATCACAAACAACAAGCAGCGTCTTGCCATCGTTCAACCCTTATTATGTCTGTATATTTGTCCCAGGTGTGGGGGCCCGCAACCTGACCAATCAGGACCTTTGGGTCTAGGGGCCCGATAGCAGGGGTTACTGACCAATCACTGGGCTTGCTCACTGTAACATTTTCAGAGTAGCAATGTTCAGGGATGATCCAAGCACACCCCCTGGCACAGTTCATCCACTAATATCACTCCGCTATAGGTTCCTATATGGGAATACCACTCAGTGACCTATCGTGAGTGGCAATAGGTTACCTGGGAAGAGTCTAATGAGTGACGCAGTTTGTGACGTCACAGGGTATGAAAACTAGCCTGCGAGCCTGAGTTTCGACGAGATGTGCCTGGACTTCCCTCCACACATATGACCCCTGTCTGTTTGTTTTCTGTAATAAACCGCAGTGAGACTTTTGCTACTTGTGTAGACCTCAACTTCTTTGGGACAAGGGAAGCATTTAGGGCCTCCGTGTGTTGGGTGTCTGCAGACTCTTAGCATGGCTCTGCCTGCCTGGGGGTCCCGCTAACAATACCATGTCTGTGCATGGAATACTAAGAAATGTACATTGAGCATAAAAGACCACTGAATTGCATCGTTGCCCCTACAGGCGAGCATGAGGACACTTGCAAGAATGGAGATGAAAGAGATGAAGGTGGTGATGGGCAAGTGACTCTGAAATGTATGAGGCAGAACCCCCTCCAATGGACTGTGGTTCTTCATCTGGTAGCCACATGGGCCCAGTCCACACCCAGCAAAATGAAGCAGCTCTACAGCCCCAGTGTCCAGGACACCCAGACGTGAGTAACATCTGCAAAGGCAATTTCACAGTGGAACCGCATGACACAGACAAGTGAAATGTAGTTCGAAAACCTTTATTTTACTGGTCAGGATGGTGTAATGCCGAACTTGCCCTTGCTCTAAAGTGGGAATGTAGCCTACTGGAAAGTGAACCTAGGGAAGTCTAAGACTGTCAGTCTCTCGGGCTTCCCTAGCCCAAGCTTAGGTCCTTTTAATGTCACAAAGTTCATTCTTCAAAGACCAAAATTCCACTTATTAACACAGGCGTTCAACCTGCTTCGTTAGGGGTTCCCTTCCCCATATTCATTGCCTCCTCTTGGGTAATTCAGCTTCAGCTTGCCTCACAGTTCACTTATTCAATGGGGTCTCCCCTGGTCATGGCGCAGTTGTCAGACCGCATGGTCCACCCATTACAGGTTGTGCAACCTAGTGCCCTAGACTTTGGCTGTGTCCTCTTTTCCCAATTCATCCCTTATGGTAGCGTCTCTGAGGCCCTCCTCGATCATTCTGCCAACTAGGGGCCACCCCCACGCTTCTTTATCACAAGTTCTACTGTTTGTATCAATTTCTCAATTTTCTTGGGGTTGTGCTCCCACTTCACCCTCTCGCGTAGCTCCCCTTTTAGGATATCTATTTTGCTCCCACTTCTTTTCCGTGTACAGCTCCCTTCTTTTCAGATGGTTTCTTTGATTCATACAAGCGCTTTCGAGAAGGTGTATTCCTATATGCGACTACTCTGCAACTATGTATCACTTCATTGTTCTCTTCATAGCATTCGGAGTCTTCATTAAATTTGTTTCTCTTCATATGCGATTGTGCTGTTACATTGGATTCACTTGTTTCTTTCACATACTGGGTTTCCCATTACATTCAACTCAGTGTTAGTGTTTTCTTGGCTTTCTTGTTAATAACTTTTCCAGCTGAGGTTAGGGTCTCACCGCCTGCCCCTCAGACACTCCTGGCTCCCCTTTTAGCCCAGGGGAGTGAGCATTTACTTGCAAATACTTCAAAAGGGATTAGCACACCTTCCGGCTCCCTTCCACAAAATTCCTTGGCTCTTTGGAGACACAGCTCCCTCGCCATCCTTCTTATTACTGCCTTAGCTCGCAGCCCCTCAGTGTCTCAGCATCCCATTCTCACCCAGCTGGTTCTGGGTAGCTCTGGCATCTCAGCTCTCCACCCAACTCTTTCACCTTGCTTTCTGACTGTGTCCCTTTTATACTCTCGTGAGGCTTTAACAGGCTGCAGGCGGGCACGTTTAACTTCAATTGCCTGACCTTGCCTGGACCTATTATTGGGATGTCTCCATTGAGTATATTGGTGTGCCTCTGGTTCCATCTTCTTCATCCCAGTACCAAAGTGATGTTTCACATAGGAAGTCTGTATTCCTCCTAGCTTCCTCTTCCTCTTCTCAGTACTTGAGTGGTACTTTGGGGAATGGATGTTTTGGGACTTATAAATATCCCATTAAGGCTGGGGAGGGGGGTCAGGTATGTCAATATCAGGGAAAGGGGATGTCTCGCCCTTGGGATTCCCTCCCCAATCCCTGAGGACCCTCCTCCCTCGCTAGTGCACCCCGAAAGTGATCCAAAAGCGATGGCCCTACCCTAACCACTTGTGTAGAGGATCACTGGGAATTAGGCAGGGAAAGACCCTTAGGTTTTTCACATACTCTTCCCCTATGCGATTTGGACTGAACTGCTTTGCAAGGGAAACTCAAAAGCACATCGATATTGCCTTGTTCTCTGCCTTTTTGATGTTCAACGGAGAAGCAGTATGGTTGAAAATCCAAAAACCATTGCATGACTCTGGGGTTCATGTACTTTCTTTGACTAATCCAGACTAATGGAGAGTGATCTGTAATCGTTCTGTACCATCTACCCAATAGGTAATTTTTAAGGTAAAGGAAGGCCCATTGTATAGCTAATGCTTCTAATTCCAAGACTGAGTACTTTGTCTCCATAGGGAACACTTTTCTACTGATATATATATTATTGGATATTCCAGACCATCATGATTTTGTGATAAGACGGCACCTAGTCTTGTCAGGCAGGCGTTGGTCTGGAGAATACATTCTGTAGAGAAATAAGTCACTTTCAAGATGGGACACTGACATAAAGTCTGCTTTAAGATGTTATAACAAACTTGGTCCTCATCATCCCATTTGAGCTTTTGGGGCTCTGCATTTCTCAATTTACCGGTTAGCCAGGATGTTTTACCAGAGAAGTTGGGAATAAATCAACAGTAATAACTGATTAGCAACAGAAACACCCTTAAATCCTTCTTGGTCTTGCGGGTAGGTGTTTCAAGCACAGCTCGTACTTTTTCCTGTTCGGACTGGACACTAGCGTTGCCCACAAAGAACCCCAAATAGTTGATGGCCGACTAAGCCAGTTTACAATTTTTTGGGGTTGGCAGTTAGTCCTTCTTTTGGTAAAGCCCTCATAATGGTGTACAGATGGTGTAAGTAGTCTTCCCAGGTGTTACTGTGTATTATATGTCATCAATGTATGCTCTTCAAAATTCTGAGTCAGGTCTTAAAACTCAATCCATTAATTTATGGGACTTTGCGGGAGCACCATGTAAGCCAAAGGTTAAGACTTTGAAATGCAACAGCCCTATCAATGTGGCAAAATCATTCTTCTCCTTATCAGGTCCATAAAAGTTAACCTGCTAATATCCTTTTGTAAGATCTAGGGTTGACAAATTGACAGCATTACCCAGACTATCTATGCGGTCATCGATACGTGGCATTGGGTAAGCGTCAAAGGCAGACATGTCATTCACCTTCCTAAAATTGATACAAAATCTCCAGGTTTGGCCTGGTTTAGCCACCAGTACAATGGGGCAAGAACAGTGCTCAATGATGTTAGCTTTGAGTATTTGTTCCACTTCTTTGAGTACCAGTTCTTTAAGGACTTCATGTAGTCTATGGAGTCTCACATTTACTGCCTTGCCTGCCGGTGTAGGAATGTGGTGATATGTGCCATTCTCTCTTCCGGGTTCTTCACAAAATAAATCAAGGAATTGGTGTATAAGGTCACTAGGGTCTTGTTTTTAATTATTTGTGAGTTCAGGGAGGATTAGAGTTATGTCTTTTTCTTTTGGTACCAGACAGGATAACATAGTTGCATTGGACTCTGAGGGTTTTTCCCTCCATTCTTTAAGGAGATTTAAATGGTAAATGTGTGTCTTTTAGCGGAACTCGGGTTGAGATATCTTATAGTTACATGGTTCCATCCACTCTACCAGTTTATATGGCCCATGCCATTTCAAAACTAACTTGTTATCTGAGGTTGGTAATAGTACCAATACTTTTGTCTGATAGAAAAGGACCTTAAGGATACTTTTGTATCATAAGAGAGTTTCTGCTGTTTTTGGGCTTTTTCCATGTGTGTTTGAGCCAGAGTCCTAACAGTTGCCATGTGTTATTTGAGCCTTGTGGTTGTTTGGGAGAGTGGTATTGGGGCCCCTTATCTTTTCTCCCAGGTTCCCCTAAGCGTGTCTAAGACATCACTGGGCTCTCGCCCATATAATAGTTCAACAGGGGAAAATCCAGTAGGGGCTTCAGGTGTTTTTCTGACTGCAAAGAGAGCCCAGGAAATCATCTGATCCCAATTCTTCCGATCTTCATCTAGCACCTTTCTTTCCATAGTTTTAAGAGTTTTGTTGAATCGGTCTACAAGACCATGCATTTGGGGATGGTACACAGAGGTCCACAGTGTGGTAATGTGTAACAACTCATTTACCCGTCCCATGAGTTTACTCATAAAATTGGTGCCTTAATCTGTCTAGATTTCTCATGGAAATCCTACCCAAGAGAAAAAAAGGAGTACATTTTTTGATATTTGCTTTGTCGTGTTCGTTTTTAAGGAGAAGGCATCAGGGTATCTCGTGGCATAATCCACTATCAGCAACACATACTTGTTACCCAGTTTGGAAGTTTGAAGAGGTCCAATAATATCCATTCCAATCGGAGAAAATGGGATTTCAATAATGGCCAGTAGAGTCAATGGGGCTGGTGGCGTAATATGTGTCCTGGTTCATTGACTGATGTCACAGGCCTGTACAAAGGGTTTGATATCTGCATGTATTGCTGGCCAATACAACTTGTCACTTA
The DNA here is from genome assembly GCF_040938575.1 of Ambystoma mexicanum. Classification (NCBI taxonomy): domain Eukaryota; kingdom Metazoa; phylum Chordata; class Amphibia; order Caudata; family Ambystomatidae; genus Ambystoma; species Ambystoma mexicanum. The sequence goes on along the minus strand of NC_090927.1, from coordinate 436,889,339 downwards.
TGTGAACAATATGTAGGTGGGGTGTAACTCTAGTTGAGTGTGCTGTTCTCCAGAAATCAGCTATTGGTCACTTGCAGCAGTAACAGCAAAAGGAGCTACCCTTTACACTCTTTCTAAATATTTTAAGGTCCAGGGCGGTTTCCAGTGCGTTCTTCACTATGTTTTAACAAGCAATAGATGGTCTAAACGTTTACATATGGTGCAGAGGCAATACTAAATTTGCCATGGGAAGTATGGGCTATATTAGAGGAATACATCTGGAGTAGAGTACTGAGGCTTCCGAGAGCACTACCGGTAGCAGTGATTCGTCATGAGCTACATCTGCAATCAATGACCTCAGTGATACTTTGGAAGTCGGAAACCCTCTATCGGAAAGCCACATTACAGACAGGGGTTCGCCCGTTTGAAATCTTGAAGCCGAGTGAATGTGATGGTGTGATTAAGGAGTGGAAAACTAAAATTGAAGCCCAATTAGCCTATTATGATATTGAGGTAGAGACCCTATTGGGCAACCCAGATAAAGTAAAGTTGTTATTTCAAGGAGCAGATTGGATAAAAACTATCAAGGCAAAGGAAAAAGCAAATCCCAGGGATGGGTGGAAAAAAAGGCCTTATGGAACTTCCTAAGTATTTGCAGAAATTCCCCTGCTCCAGATATAGAGATCTATTGTTAAGATGCAGGCTCAACATTATGAAGACAAAAGAGATCCAATTGAAAAGACATCAAATAACGGCAGGAAATGCTACATCAAGTTATTGTAGGAATCCAGTCCAAGTGGAATCACTAGTGCGTTTAATGGTAAGGTGTCCTGTGCTGGCTGAGCTATGTGATCTATATGTGGTTGATTATATGAGAAAGACACCCTCAGTGCAAAGGGAGGAATGGTGGCAATGTGTTTTAATAGGAGAAAGGGTGGGCATGGTCCTCTCCGCAGTGAAGTTTGTGGAGAGAATTATAAGAGAGGTTGAACTGTAATAGGAAACATTCAATCTGTTTAGTCTGATGTGTGTACAGCTCATTCCCCATGTTTTGTTCCTCCTTCTCTTTTAATACCTACTAAGGGATGTATGGTTGGGATGCCTGTTTTTCGCATGGTGGATTGAACCTGTCTACATAACGCCATTGAGGTATTGGTACCTAGCAAGAATTTGTGGAAAGTTGTAACAACCCAATATTATTACATTCAAGAACGATCAAATAAAAAATAAGAAATAGATATTCTGGTATTGGGACCTTTGAGAACATTTGAGGAGCATTTCAAGCAATCACCAACAATACTTCTAAGAAGAAGTTATTAGGAGCCAGCTTATGTGACACTCGTGGAGTAGTGAGTTAATATTACTGTTTGTGAGAATATCAATAATCAGGCGTTGAAGCACAGATCGCACAAAGAGAATCGAGATACTGGCAGGATCAAGTTGCCTTGAGGACGACCATAGGTCGAAACACGTGTCGGCTGTGTTAGATCTTCTTAATTAAAGCATATTGAAGAACACTCTGGAAACCGCCTTGGACATTACAATATTTAGAAAGAAAAATATCTAATGTATTAATCTAGGATCACAGCGCCATTTGACAGTATCCAACCCTTTCTCACATTGTTACTTATGTGGGTTTGTGTTTTTGCTTGAACCAAATGGCCTCCTGTTAAATGTGAGTGGGCTATTTCGAGTACCACTTGTTTCTGGCTTCAGCGAACTACTGGCTGGGTTTTTGTTAAGCCTTTCCCTGTGGTTTCTCCTCTGTGCAAGAGTCCCTGTTTCAAGAAAAATAAAGGACCTCCTTTTGCCCTTCCTTTGGGTTCAGGTCATACATGTATGAAGGCTGCTGCCAATAAAGGGTTGTTTCTCTGGTCAAAGGGTGTCATTTTCTTCTTCACTAGCTCTAGGAGGTAAATGTGGATTAGGCCTTTCATTTGCTTCTCCAAAACCCAAATCACCCCTTTCAGCCTCCCTTTTCTCAGATTCTCCCTTACGTATGGGGATCATTGCTCTTTCAAGTATCCCTTGGGCTATTTTGTCCCTGGGTTGGATTTTAAAAGCCTTCTCCCCATGATTCTGCAATAGAACTTTTACATCTTCTCTAAAGTCTGGATCAATAACTCGAGCCAGGACATCTAGTCCAAATGTCCAGGCAAGTCCTGACTTAGGTGTGAGTCTGACCAAAACACCCAGGGGGTGGGTATTAGGATTATATCAGCGGGTATCACCCTTCTTTCCCCTGAAGGGATTGTTTCTTCCCTACTGCTAGAGATGTCAAAACCGATGAAACTTTTGTGGCCACTGTCGAGTGCTAGACTGTGTAACTCAACATCTCATATTTTAGGGTCCCCCAACCTGTTTCGAGTGAGCTGCATCACACTCCTTACACCATATGTGATACAGGCATGATATCAAGAGATGACACAGATAAATCAAATGTAGTTATGTTACTGGTTCGATGGTGTAAAGCCTAACTTGCCCTAGCTCTAAGGTGGGAAGGTTGCCCACTGGAAAGTTAACTAAGGGAAGTCTAAGTCTGTCAGTCCATAACAGAATGTTGTCTGTGTCAATCCCTATGTTTGCCCTCAATTCTCTAGAACAACAAGGTGTATGGGATTTGATAAACTTAACAGTGTTGAAAACACAAATAGTTCGGCATTGGAGCTATTCTACAGCTCCCTTCACAAAGTTCAAGACACTCAGCTTTATAAAGTTCCAACCGGCTTCTCAGGATTCACTTGTCAAACGTTCACAGCACGTTATTTCTCACATGTTCTTAGGGCTCCTCTGGGTTCTCTTTCCCCAGCTCAAAGCCCTTTGGTTCACACTCTTCAATGGGTCTCTCAGACTTTCCTAGCCCAAGTTTAGGTCATTTTGATTGTACAAAGTTCACTTTTCAAACACCAAAGTTCAATTTGTTAAGTTCCACTTTTCACAACACAAGAGTTCAACTTCTTAACACAAAAGTTCAACTTGCTTCCTTAGGCGTTCCCCTCCCCATATTCAGTGGCTCCTCCTGGCTTATACAACTTCAGCTTGTCACACAGTTCACTTATTCAACAGGGTCTCCCCTGGTCATGGTGCAGTCATGGTGCAGTTTTCAGGATGCACGGTGACCAATCTGTACCTATGTATCACTTCATTGTCCTCTTCATAGCATTGAAATACTTCATTAAACTTGTTTTTCTTCATACAGGATTGTACTGTTACATTGTATTCACTTGTTTCTTTCACATACCAGGTTTCTCATTTCATTCAACTTACCAGTTGTGTTTTCGTGGCTTTTTTGATAACATTGTTTCCAGCAGGGTCTCACTGCCTGCCTCTCAGGCAATCCGGGCTCCCCTCTTAGCCCAGGGGGATGAGCATTTACTTGCAAATACTTCAAAATGGATTAGCATGGCTCCCGGCTTCTCTTTGGAGACAAGGCTACCTCACCACGCTTCTTACTGCATCAGCTTGCAGTACCTTAGCATCCCGTCATTCCGTTCTCTTCCAGCTGGTCCTGGGTGTCTCTGACGTCTCCACCCAACGTGTTCACCTTCCTGATTGTGTCCATTTGATACTCTCCTGAGGTTTTAACATGCCACAGGTGGGCATGCTTAACTTCAATTGCCTGAAATTGACAGGACTTACTATTGAGATGTCTCCATTGAGTATATTGGTTTGCCTCCGGTTGCATTTTCTTCGCCCCAGTACCATAGTGATGTTACACATAGGAAGTCTGTATTCCTCCTAGCTTCCTCTTACTCTTCTCAGTATTTGAGTGGTACGTTGGGGAATGGATGTTTTAGGACTTATAATATCCCATGAAGGTTGGGGGGGTGGGATCGGTCCATATCAGAGAAGGGGGATACCATCTCTCACCCTCAGGTATTCCCTCGCCAATCCCTGAGAACCTTCCACGCAGGTGATCCTCCCTCGCTAGTCCACCCCCAGGGTCGGGATCCAAAAGTGATAGGGCTCCCCGTGGCACCCGTGTAGAAGATCCCCATGGTGTAGGCAGGGAAAGACCCATAGGTTTTTCACACACCACCAAAGATAAAGCAGCAAAGGGCTGGGGACATACTGGTGATTGGCATCACAACTCCACTGGAGCCAGCAACAACTGTGCCACATACAGGGCACACCGTTCCTCCTCCAAGGTCAGTATCATCAGTCCCTATTACCCAAACAGCCTGCCAGGAGAGATAGTTGCACCATCCCACCCGTTGACTCTTCCCCTCTTCCTTCCCTGCAGGCTCCAGAGATTATTTAGTTTTTGTTTGCCATCATCCTGAATTATGTTCTACACACCTTGGGCTTTTGTTTCTATAAATCACCCTTGTGCTTCCTTCTCATCCACACATTTCTGGACTAAACATGGAATAGATTCTCCCTGAACATAGCAACAGATGGACAATGGACAATAGATCTCTCTGAATGTAGCAGCAGATGGGCAATGGACAAGGCATATATTGTTCTCTCTCTACTCTTACCCCAAATGGTCAGCCGCATCCTACCAACACTTCCCTGTTGGGTAAAGTTACATTTTGAGCCACATTTCTTTTGTGCTGCCTGTTTTTTCTCCTGGTACATGCGAAGTGGAAATGAGGGGTAGAGCCATTTGTGCATTATACTGCTACACTTATTTTTATTCTGAATTCATATAGATCTATGAAGCCCTTTTGTCAAAGCACTGTATATATGAGAAAACAGTACATAATCATGTAATAATGACAAATAAAACAAATAGGAAAGGATCAGTTAAAAAGAGCTGATAAAGTCGGATTTCAAACCAGTATTTACTAGATGGAGAGAGGATGTGGAGCAGATGGACAATGGAAGGGGTTTCCAGAGCTTGGGCACTAGGAGTAAGAAAGAATGAATATGATAAGGAGTATAAGGAGGAGTAGGAGTAATGAAAAGGAATTACGACTGCAATGATAGAGAGGGAGAAGAATACAGAGAGAGAAGATAAAGAGGAGCAAGTCCATGGATACACTTGAAAACAATAGTTACAAAATGAAAAATAAGAAGAGAGTCAAAGGAAGAAAAGTGATAGACAGCAGAGAGAGGGTGATAGAGATATGTGATAGAATAGAAAAAAGAATAAGAAGTTGTGGACAGAGCACAGAAAGCTGAGATAGGAAATAGGGAGACCAATCAGGAGAGCTGAGCAAAACTAAATAAGAGAGAAGATGAGAGACGTAATGTAAGGTTTGGTCATCTGGAAAGAAAAGAACGGATGGGAAGTCAGGTGCCGGTCATTTTTTACGGATTCAGCGGCAACCCGCCGGTATCACCGGCAGAGTTACCGCCAGACCCGTAATGATGCCCATTGTCTTAGTAATTTTCATAGGTTCTCTTTTTAGTGACTGCTCTGTTCCTGATGCCCTGGTAACCTGATTGCTTACCGGACTGCTTTGTTTTCTGCCTGCTCTTCCATCTAAGTTCTTGTCTTCTTAGTCAATCATCCACTATTGTCTTGTCCCGTTCTGACTCGTCTGCTTGCACCCCTCCTTTTGTCCTTCTAGGGAAAAGGGGAAAGGTGTATCCCCCCACCTTCCCCTCCACCCCTCTTCCTTTCTCCACTTTCCCACCTAGTCTGTGGTGCTCTCTGTTTCTCCTATCTTTTCAAACTGCTTCTCTATTGACTATCCTGCTCTCCTCACTAAGTCTGGTAGGAAAAGTTCAAAAAGGATATCCTGATCTCAACCCAGTCCTCCCTATCTCTGACACCTATACCAGTGCTTCCTCCAGACAGACCCCCACCGACATCCACTTTGTCGTTTCCTCGCCAGACATATGGACTCTACATATGTTCTCTGTGCTCTCTCCTTTCTCTTCTTCTCCCATTAATGGTGGAACTCATCTAAGGTCATAATTAATGTTTACAGGCAAACCTTCTCCTCTTTCATAGACGCTTCCCGCGCCTCATCAATTTCCTTTCTTTCTCCTGCTGTCCCTTCTCTCCCTTATTTGGCTTCATTGCCTGCGCCCTCTGCTTCCTCCTTGGCTACCTTGCCCTCTCCTCCTTCCTCTTCACCCCCCCCTCCTGGACTCCTTCTACAACTATGTAGGGTATGCCTCTGATTTGTACCCCTCCCCCGACGTCTTTCGAGGTTGTCAACTTTCTCCATATTGCCACTCCATATTGCCAATCTCAACTCTCAACTCTCGCTCAGCTGTCAAACACTCCTCTGAGATCTGCCGACACCTGGAAGAACTTGATCTCAATGTCCTCGGTCTCACCAAGACATGGTTCACGGCCAGCTCTGTCACAAGCTTTGACACTCTCCTCCCTGATGGCTACTCAGTGCGCAGATCCAACCATTCTGGAGGGGGTGTAGCTTTGATCTTCCTGGAGTGGATCCCTGCCTCTGTCATTCCTATGCAGGTCTACCCCTCTTCCGAATGCCTTGTCTGCAGGCTCTCTCTTTCTCTCCTAGCCACTGTCTTACCATGGCTACTATCTATCGGCCACCTGGTCAGATCACCTCCTTCCTCTCTGAGTGGGCAGAACTCGCCTCCTCCCTCCTGGCCTTGATGGCCTTGATGACTTGTTGTCCCTCCTCTGGACTCTTTCCCATCCTCTGCGACTCTCTCTCTCTATTCTCCCCTCTGGCCCAACTCACTCTGCAGGGCACACTCTGGATGTTCTGATCTCCTCAGACCTTCCCCTCTCTATCCCCCTCACCACTCCTCTCTCCTGATCACTTTCTCCTTTCCTCCCGTCACTCCCTCTCTACCCCTCAGGCCAAGCCAACTCCAGGACTGCCACCTACCTTCTCGGTCATCCGACCCATGAAGCATGTGTCAGTTGAGGCTTTTGCCGCCACTGTCTCTCCACCTCCTCCTCCTCTGGCTGACTCACATCCTGACACAGCCCTTTCCATGCTCCACTATTGTGTCTCTGATACTCTTGATGTTCTTGCCCCTGTCATGAGGATCCGCTTGAAGCCCAAAGCCAAGTGCAAATCATGGTATGACTCTGACCTTGTCACCCTTAAACGCAAGTGCATGGTGGCTGAGAGGAAACAGCTAGCTTCCTGTGCATCCTCTGGCAAACTGGGCTACCACCTGCTCTAAAGGCAATACCGGCTCTCTGTCTGCACTAAGAAGAGAGCCCACATCCAAGCCCATGTCTCTGTGGCATCTAACTCGGCCAAACTCTCAAAAATCTGCAAAGACCTGGCCTATCCTGCTGCAGTCTCTCCCTCTCCTGTCCCCTCCCAACCTATCTGCACGGCCCTGCATTTCATCTCTAAAACCGAGGACATCCCGTCCACCCTCTCTTCCTCTCCTCCTCCTATTTCTACTCTCTCCCCTTACTCAGGCCCCCTATGGCCCCCTCTCCTCCCTCTTTCTCTTCCTTTCCTCTGTTCTCCCCTGATGAGGTTTCTAGACAAGTCCAATCTATGAAAGCCTTGTCAAAACAGGTTCTTCCCTGTTCTTCCAAAACCATTCTGGACCAGATTGACACCCTCACTCCTGCCCTGGCTGACTTCTGCAACCACCCGTTCGCCACTGGAGCCTTCCTTTCCACCTGAAGCACTCTCTTGTGCACTCTCTTCTGAAGAAACCCTCAGCCAATCCCTCCTGCCTGGATAACTATTGCCCAATCTCCATCTCTCCTTTTCTGGGCAACCTCCTGGAAAAGCTGGCCATCTCCCAGCTTAATCTTCACACTGAATCTGTTGGCTGTTTGCATGGTCATCAGTCTGGCTTCAGAGCAGCCAGGAGCATGGAAACTGCTCTCCTGAACATCCGTGAAGACCTGCTCTCTAACCTTGAATCTAATCTCCCCTCTGTCCTCATCTTACTCGCTCTTTCTTCTGCCTTTGACACAGTCAACCATGCCATCCTGCCCAATCGTCTCTGTGATGACCTGGATATCACCGACCAGGCCCTGTCCTGGCTGACCTCATTCCTCTGTGATCAACCCTCCCAGGTCCAACTTGGGTCCTTCCTTTCCTCTATCTCCCTCTCTACCTGAGGTGTTCCCCAGGGGTCTAAACTCTCTCCCTGGCTGTTCAACCAATACCTGGCAACTCTCACCCACTGCATTGCCACTCTCTGCTCAACCTTTCAGTGATATGCGGATGACACTCAGCTCTTTTTCAGGCTCCCCTCTGCCACCTCTTCTCCTTCTCTCATCTCTGACTGTCTGTCTGCTAACCAGCAGTGGTGTGCCGCCAACGATCTCTGCCTTAATGCCAGTATGACAGAGATTCTCCTCATTGGCACACCTGCACCCTCCTTTTCCTGTCACTCTCTGGCCAGCCTCCCTTGGCCCTATACTTGCTCCCAACTGTGAGGCTAAGAACCTCAGGGTCATCTTTGACTCCACGCTCTCCTTTTCTCCTCACATCTCTGATGTCTCTAAGAAGTCAAACTACCATCTACCATCCTCAGAGGTATTCGTACTTTCCTCTACTTCCCCCAGAAGCTCACTGTCTCTAGAGCTCTGTTTATCTCTAGGATGGACGACTCCAACAGCTTCTTTCTAAATCTGCTTGCTTCCAATCTCCGCCCTCTGCAACTCATCCAGAACAGGACTGCAAGACTTGCCCTTAGCCTCAAGCCCAGGGATTGTCTCTCTCCAGCACTGACATCTCTGCATTGGCTCCCAGTGGCTGCAAGGATTAGGTTCAAGACCCTCTGCATTGTCCACAATGCCTTCTGGGGCCTGGGTCCTCAATACCTCCAACTCTCTCTTTGTAAATACCTTCCTACTCAAGCTCTTCGCTCCTCCATCTCCAACTCCCTCAGGGTCAGTCGCTTCTCCAAGCAATGAGTTGGTGGTAGATCTCTTTCTTTGGCTTGGGCCTCCCTCTGGAACAGCCTCCCTGTCTCTCTGAAACTCGAGGAGAACCAAATCCGGTTCCCAAGAACCTCAAGACCTTCTTCTTTGCTTCTCCCTTCTCTCTTCCTCTCCCCTGCTGATTTCCAGTCTGATACTACACTGGTCACCTGGCTACCCTGTGATTTCAGCATCCAGGTCCCTACCCGCCCAGCTGCACACCCAGACTGCCTCCCTGCAACCCTTGCACTTGGGTCTGTATCTGTAACCCTACAGTCCCCCGACCTGCACTTTTGGATACCCGCTGTCTGCACTTACCCTTGCACCTGCCACCTGCTTGCGGCACTTCTTGTTATTGTTTTGATCCCATGTACAGCACTGTCCCCTCCCCTTTCCCCTCGCACTTTCCCCATCTACCTCCTCTGCACTTGTGCAATCTCAATGTCACTTGGCCTAGTAAGATCGCTGTTTCTGTCCTCCCTCTCTTCCCCCTTCCTTGCCTCATCGCACCTTGAGACACATGTGTATAGGTGCGTTACAAATGTCATATCATATCATACATTTTACTTTATTTTCCTCCCATTGCTGTGTCCATTTAAGTTTATTACCCATCAGTCAACCAAGGTATTGGTAACAATCCACCACCTCAATGACCCTTCTATCCAGCTTCCATTGGACATTGAACTTGATTAAACTATTGTGGTGTCCCCTAAATGCTACTATTTTAGGTTTTTCGATGTTAATACATAGCCCATTTTGTTTAGCATATTCAGCAAGCGCATCGAGTATACCTTGCAGACATCTCGGAGTATAATCAAGAAGGAACTAGTCGTCTGCATATCCTAGCCACCCAAACATTAGTATGCTAATTTTTCACCAGACACACTACTGAAGATTGTAGATTCTTCTCCAAATCAGCAAGGTATAGCTAAACAGGGTAGATGCCAGGATGCATCCTTCGTTCAACCCCCGTGAGGTTGCCATACATTTTGTAACCCTCCCCTCTTCATCTAGTCTCACCCTCACACTAGTGTCCACATGTAATTGTTTGAGGATGGTTAAAAAGCCATGAGGAATGTTCCATGAGGCTAATTTGTCACAAAGTCTATTCCTCATTATCGTGTGAAACACTGCTCTAAAATATATGAAGTCACCATAAACAGTGAGTTGTCGCCACACCCAGGCATATACAATGGCGGTGACCAGGGTGAGGAGATTATGGGTGGTGCTTGCCTTACATCTAAAGCCTGTCTGGCTTGGCGGGAAAATTGTATTATTAGTCATCCATTGATTAAGCTAATTTAGAAGCACTTGCGCAAATATTTAGCTTGGAATGTTCAGCATAGCCAGCATACAATAGTTTGTGGGCTTTTTCCAACATCCCTTTTTGTGCATTGGGAGGATCGTGCTCTCCTTCCATGATCTAGGGATCTGCCTGTGTTCTCCAATCCTCACAAAAAGCGTGTGTAGGGACTTCCTTACCAACCCATTACATGTTTCATCCGGTCTTGAGGCACGAGACAACGGTCGTTTAGCAATCATCATACGCATTTCAACAATGGAAGATTTACAGATCCATTTGGCATCTGTACTTGTGTGAGGTCCGTCTATCGATGTAACAGATCTCAGCGTATTTCCAATGTGCACAGCCCAATCCTCTTCTGACAGACTATTAACTGGTAGCTGTTTCTTTGTTACTCCCCTCATGACAGACCATATGCCCATATTATTATTAGATCTGGCATGATGGGCTAGCTGCATCCACAGCACATTGTTTACTTTTGCATGATGCGCTCTCAACCACTCCCGATATTTCGATTTTATTGATTTGATGGTTGTCGATATCTCAGATGCTAACTTTGTACTCCCTTCCAACTGTAGTGTCTCAGTAATATCTTTTCTGAGTTTCTTTTTGGCAGCCTGTATTCTGTTGTCAAAACTATGTCCGTGATCATGGTTATAATGCCATTGCTCACTGGTACTCTTATACTTTTGTTTCTTTAGTATGACCTCTTTGATGCTAGAGAATATTGATTTAAAATTGGTTATGAGGAGTTCCACATAACCAGCATTTCTATTTACCTATCTCTCATAAAATACAGGCAGGACTCTCTCACACACAATCTTAGCTTTCTCTAACTTGGTAGGATTCCATTGTATTCTGTTTGAACCATTGTTTATAAAGAGGTTTGTGGTGAGTAGGGGTATTATGGAGTTTGACACTGCGCTGTTGGTAAGTAAATGTTCGGATTTGCCTGTTGCTGTTGGGAACATCTTTAAGTTGTACCCCCTCCTTCATATAAACAGTTAAAGTCCAAACGGGTGTTCCCAGGTGAGCGCTGAGCCCAATGCTAAATTAGATATGTTTAGCTTCACAATTATTTGTTAATGTTTTCTTATTTGTACTTGGTGATCCAATTCAGTTCAACAACAAATCACTGATTTCCTTTGTTTAATTCAGAAAGGAATGTTTTCATTAATTCAAAAATGTCCTCTAGTTATTAATTCAAATAATGTCTTGGTTGGCACGTGTTTCGGCATTGAGACTGTCTCAAAACCAGACATGAAATATCACAATCTAACATAACAAAAACAATGTGTGTAGATGAGTGCATCACACACAGAAAGGGAGTGGTAAATGGTAGTATTCATTAGGTAAAACAAGAAATAAAAAATCCAATGGATAGTTAGTAATCAAATGTTCAATTATCTTTAAAAAATCCAACTACTTCCAAGTTTTCAAGCTCTAACTAGCATGTATGACTCACCACTTCGGCTTAATAGCATACTTCATTGTATTCAAGTTCCTTTCTCAACATCTTCATTTAAAGGGTTAATCCCTGGACATGCTGTTTTAAGAACATGATTTCCGAATTACTGTGCATATAGCAATCATTTGAAAATTATTATTCATATTTGATCGTTCATGTATATGTCTACAGAGTGGAAACTATATTGAATTGGCCTCAGATCCTTACTGGTTTTGCATTTAAACAAATCAATGACCTCATTGTTGACTTGGGGATAGAAAGAGCTTTTAGATTTCATCTCTCTCTTGGATCTCTGGAAATGATTCAAAGAAAACTTGAAGTTCCATCTTCCTGATTAACTTAAAGAGATTACCTCCTCCTCAAAGCATGTACTATTCAGTGTAAGGATATAGGACAAGCCTAAGTCTAATGTCTCAATCCGAGCTGTCGTGAGTGTTTTAGAGGAAATATTCATTACCAGTGTTTCACCTATTTGTTTCTTGCTCTGGGTTTTTGCTTTCCCTCTGGTCTCCCTCCGTCTAAAAAAGGGACGTGGCTGGGTACTGTTACTGATGTGCTTTTACTAGGTAGTATCACCACAGGCCCCAGAGCAAGTGTGGTGGCTGGTACTACTATTGGTGTGCTGTGTCCAGTTCCACTACTGTCACTGCTATCAGTAGTTCTCTGAGGTCTAATGGGTCCATGCTTATTTGTATTATAAAACTCCAGCCAAGAGCAGACAATATCCCTGGCGTAATCGAGTGTACCCCTTCAGAATGTATGTATCTTACGTAGTTCGATGTCTTACTTGTATGTGTCAAGTTGCTGGTTAATATCTTCTCATACCTTATTCAGATCATCATTCATGGACTGAAATTCAAGGAGTTGTTCTTTAACCTCTTCTATTGTTTGGTGAATGCTGGTAAGGGATTTAGAAAGCTCCTCGATAGTAAGTAAAATGAGATCCGAGGAACTTTTATTTAAGATGTGTTCCCACTTCTTCACAAATTCCTGATTCTCTATGCAGAGTGTGGCCTTAAGAAAAAGTCTAAGATGACAGGGTATTCTATGAGTTTCATGATATTGGGATAATGTTGTTTCTTGTAATTTCTTGGATATCTCCCTTCTGATAAGCCTATCAAGTTTAGACATCAACCTGTCTGAAATGTGTCTGTCTGTACTGTGTCCCGGTCGATGTCTAATATCAGTGATAGGATGCAACTCAACTCTTCCTCACTGTAAGCAAGTTCTGAGGCTGTGAATATTGGGCAAGATCTATAACTTTGGGACATTAGAAGGACCCCCTTTTCTTGCCACACGCAGCACATTTGGGGACGAGAGACACCTAGGCAAGACCTCTCTTAGCATTTGTAATACTACTTAAACCACAAGCAATTGTTCAGAACTTGCAGCGTTGTCACATATAAATTAGGGATTCTTTTGGCCCCTGGAGGTCTTTGTTTCTCTAGGAATCAAATACGGGATGTCAGGAATGAGGTTCTCCACAGAATAAACCACTAGCCAACATTTACTTGCACCTGAAATATTACAACGGATGATATTACTGGTGAGATTCTCAATTTTTTCTTTTTGGAACCCACACTAACTAATGTTAGTAATCATAGATTTGTTGATCTTTTCCTGACCACATAGGCCTTATAGACATGGGAATCTTTGCAAAAGAAAACTTTGAAATCTTTAGTCAAGACCTAAGGATTTTCTATTAGGTAAGGTCACCCTGATTGATAGTACATATAATCTTGCATGTGTGTAAGTAGATGAGACCGGTCATCACCCGGGTCTTTCACCTATTCACAGATTTATATTGATTTCCCACAAGAAACTAAGCACTTTTGTGGAGGATTGTCCCTGTTTCGACACATTGATATTTTAAACATAAGGGGTGACTTGCCAAGCCTACTATGCACTTACCTTTAAAACATCTGATGCTGCAGGTTACATTAATGATTTGAATAGTGTTTTCTTACGTTGCTCTTCCTTGATTATTTTCATAACCTGTTAATATTTATAGCCCTGATGAAGAGAATTGCTTCTCCAAATGTGTTGGGTCCTGTAGTTATTGTTTGATACTATTAAAAATTGCAGTTCTCAATACTAAGTTGGATGCCGAAAATAATGTTTCTTTCTATATTAAATGTTCATCTTATGCTATAATAATAATGCAACATTTTTACTTAATTCTGTACATACTTGTCACACTGAATTGTTTGGCTTATTTTGGCCACAGATAGAGTGCAAGGGACAGGAGTTCCCAGAGATTGGGACCTTTTTTTCTCTTTCACATTCTGATAGCAGGCACAAATGGCCACCGTGTGGCAGACCATCTCCGGGTATTACATGAAGGCCCCACCCATCTTGTGGGGCCATCAATAGCTTTTCTTAAGTAGGTCAAATGCCTGCTCCGTGGTGTTATGGGTGTGGTATGTGTTAGGATAATTTTTCTAAAGTCCACCCAGGGACTTCAGGAAACTTTACCTGAGGCAATACAGAACTCCACTCTTAGTATAAGGCTGTACCACCTGTAAATATTTGGTAACGTTGACAGAGCAAAAATGGGTGAAGGGTGGGCACCACTCTTCTTTCTGATTTTGACGTCTTATGTAACCGTTCAGAAATAAACTATTTAATCTAATATATCAGACCATTTCTGTGAAAACATCCTTGGCACATTGGCAAAACGATATGAAAATAACAAGAAAAGGTAAGGTTTGCCCACGGGTGCATGGGGTGCTCACGTACTCCCTATCAATAAGTTGAATCAAACCATGAACATCTGTGTATATAGAGTTATCAATATTGATGTTATAATCCTTTAACCATGCAAGTCATGATTTCCAAGTCCAAAGAAATTGGCTCCGTTTTTATTACCTCATCCAATGCAGTGAAAAATAAGAAAAAATAAGAAAACAATCATATAGAAGCCAATGCATTTCAGACAAAGTCCATATTCAGGGCTAAACACTATGGGCCTCATTACGACCCTGGCGGAAATCGAAAAACGATGGCGGAAATGCAATACCGCCATCGAATAGCGCTCGGTGCGACTATGACCCGTCACCGTAAAGTACGATGCCATTAGCGACACCGTAGTGAACGCCAACGCTAACTGCACCAAGTACGCACGCGCGCGCCATGCCAAACCGTAAATACAACCATGGCGCAACGGTACGCGAATTCCGACCCTAGCGGACATGTACCTAACGCCATCAAGCACGGCGGAAAGTACCATTCCGCCATGGTGAGAAGTACGGCATCGCGAATCAACCGTAAACGGCCCCACTGAGTGCCTGTACACCGCTCCCTGCCCACAAAGTACAACTCCCCGTAGGTGCAATGAAGTCACAATGCAACCAGTGAAATGTACAAGTCACCCATGCATGCCAACGAACAAAAGAATCACAAGAGGGGCCAATGGGAGCTGCAGGGCACAGATGGCACGAATACAGAAGCCATTCCAATGGACATGACCACAGTCCCCCACCAAGAAACGCACGCAAACACAGGCACCTGTGACCAGCAATATTCCGAAAATCACATCATTCCACCAGTCCACCTGGCTGACCGGCATCTGTTGCACAAAACCCAATCCCCCGCCCCTGAGCATGACAACATTCAAACAGTCATATTGGCAGCCCCCATCCCTGACCTCACTGGGCTTCGTAGGCAAACGCGCCCAGCACAGTACCACGCAACTAAACTCCGAAGCTGGAACCCAATGCAGATCTCCTCACAATACATCGCTCCCCAAATAGGAATATGCCACATCACTTGCAAAGAAGAACGCTACACGGCCCATATCAGAATAGAAATTTAATGCACAACAAAATCACCAAGCCCATACAGCCATTAGGCCATGAACTCCAAAACACATTTCACCATTGTGGGCTGCATCCGCAAGAAATGACCAGCTACTACTTGTGTGACGCCCTGTTCCATCATGGTACACAGAGCCACATTCACGTACGAAAAGGCAACATGGAAGCGCACAGAACCGCAGGGCCGTCCCAATGGGGAGGCACTAGTCCAGCTGAAAGGCCGAAATGTTGCTCCGAGCCACTAGTACTGCGTAAGGGCATGTGGCCCATTGGCGATCGTCCCATAAGATCGTAATGCTGCTCCACTGATTAACACGAAGCAGCAGGTGTCGGGAGTAAAAGCCATCTGCAGGAGTGGCATACAGATGGCAGTGGCAAAAGGGGAGGAGATACCTGTCAACCAAAAGAAAAGAAAAAGAACAGAATGGCCATCAGAACTACATTCGAACAACTCACTTCAATGATCACACTAAATCCACAGCCATATGCATGCTAGCCCACTCCAAAGGATCATCACCACCCCAAAACCACTTGCGACTCATAACCATCTATATCGAGGTGTAAACACCATCACAAACGAGTGTACCTGTGCATGCGTCTGTGAAAACAGAATCCATCAGATGGGAATGTTAACGTGCATGGACACAAGTGTCTGAAGGCGCGTCGAGACAGGGAGGGCTCAACAAGGCCAGATAGACGATGGTCCCACTATGGCAGCCCTGCATCACATAGCGCAGGGGAGGCGGACAGATTCCAAGAAGCCCTGTACATGGCAAACTCTGTATCAAATCATCTGCCCATGCATCCATTCATCATTCCCTCATCCCGGTATAAAAACGCCTGAATATTTACTCACATAACATTAGAAATATCCATTGAGTCTGTGCGTTATGCAGCCTGCAAAATCCACAGTGCCCCAGCCCGTAATTCCAGTGTTGTGAAGTAACATGTATTTGGGAACGTCCGGCCTCATCGCCCACGTCGCTATTGCGCATCCCAAACTATTCATATCAATCATTGCATCCTCGCCATGGCCCCTGTCTCAAGGACATTGAACAATAGAACGTTATATTTGCAGTCAGACCTGTGGGCATCTCCTCGCCGCTAGCTGAAAACCGAAAGCGCCGCCCTTCGAATTCCTCATTTGCAACATCACGTCGAAAAGGCATCTGTGGCCGTTTGAAATCACAAATTAATCCATCTAGTGCGGCTGTTTGTGAAAATGGCAACTGCCTTCACCCACAAATGGGACGCCCCGCCCGTCGGTGCAACTCGGTACAGTGATGCATGAGGGCCCACCGTTACTCGAGTACTACGTTCCACTGACCCTTCACAAGTCTGTTCGCGACTGCAAAGATTGTATGTGAAACAATGGGACCATAGCCGAATGTACATATCAACCAATGTTACACGGCCATCGGGTACAAATACATGATTGCAATAGCAAGATGCCATTACTCGAATTGCAGCGTTGTGTGCGGGACGTGCTCGGCCAAAGGGGAGAGCAGCTTGCACAGGTGGAATGAATCACCACAGGTGGAGGCCATACAGCCTGAAAATACATAAATTGCACACCCAGTCTCCTCCCACAACCACACCCACTCCGAAATGCTACCGGCAGGACTCGCAATGTTGGCCCTGGGGGACCTGATAGCACTGCAAGTACTCCAACTCCAAGAAGAAGACGAACACCAACTACAACCGGCCGCACGGAGGAGACGCAGGAGGAGGAGGAGGCCAAGGCAGGGCCAGCAAGGGCCGCCAGCACAGCCACTACCACCACGCAGGCAGCCCGCAATCCCACGCCTCCGAGCACATCCGTTCAACCTCACTGATGAGCAGATCCACACCCTCTACCGTTTGGACCGGGACACCATAGCCGCCATTGTGGACATGACACAGGCTGACCTTGTCAGCATGATAGATAGCCCAACCGCCATCCCACCCCTACTGAAGGTGGTGTCTGTACTCCACTTCCTGGCCACAGGCACCTACCAGCACACAGTCGGACAGTTGCATGGCATTTCTCAGCCACTGTTCTCACGGACACTATTGCAAGTGCTCGATGCCCTCCTGCAGCACGCAGACGACTACATCTCTCTACCACGCTCGGAGCAGGAAATTACCAGCACAAAAGTGGGATTCCATGCACTTGCCGGCATACCGGGTTGCATTGGTGCCATCGACTGCACCCATGTGGAATTGGTCGTCCCACATGCCATGGAGGCCCAGTACCGCAACCGAAAACAATTTCATTCCCTGAATGTACAAATGGTGTGTGACTCCAACAGGATCATTACACATTGTTGTGCCCGATTCCCTGGATCAACCCATGATTCTATGGTCTTGAGGAACTCTACAATACCACGCTACATGGAGCGACACGCAGGGAACAGATCCTGGCTACTCGGTGAGTCTCATTTCATGCATGATGATGTGGGGTATGTGATTCGGCAATGACCTGGCAGGAAGGGGGGGGGGTGTGCGTACGTAGCAATGGCATTCCACATCATACGTTTATCATCCACATACAGGTGATGCTGGATATCCACTGAAGAGATGGCTCCTCACACCAGTCCGGAACCCACGGGACCAGCATGAGGAGGACTACAACCATGCCCACTCACGTACCCGTGTAGTCATTGAACAGGCATTCGGCCTACTGAAGACTCGTTTCCGCTGCCTCAGCAGGTCTGGCGGGGCACTCCTGTACCGCCATGAGAAGGTTGCAAAGATGGTCATGGCATGTGTCATGCTCCACAACATGTGCGTACGTAGAAATGTGCCCATGCCCCCTGACGCAGAACTGCAAGCACCTGAAGATGGTCATGATGAGGGTGGGGATGTGGCAGCACCTCAAGGAGTCTGCGAGGCACCGGAGGGCCGTGACATTCGTCAGCATCTCATTGATGCATGCTTCTAGCACTCACGCCTGGTGGCTGATACATGGACACGGTACTCGTGGCACTGTGTGTGTCTGGTACATGCACAATATGGACTGTACGCCTATGATGGCCTAGTACACAAAGATCATTGTCCACACATCTCATTGGTTGATCGTGCATTGTTTATGGCATATGTGATATCATGTTGAACACCCTATCGACCCGCCACCCAAGTGAGCCCAAAACACCCCCTCCACCCTCCTACCTCCCCCCCGAACACCAGTGTCCAAAGATGCTCATTGTCAGTGGGCAGTCGCTATTGCAAGCCCCCTCTGCAGGTATCAGGGGCACCCCTGCCTGTGGAGCGCAGGTTCCTCCCAGATCTACGTTGGGGGCTGCCCTGGACGGAACTTGCAACGGATGATGTCTCTGCCTGCTCACGTCCATGCATGTCCCTAAGGGTTTGGGAGAGCTCAGTG
This sequence comes from Ambystoma mexicanum, assembly GCF_040938575.1. NCBI lineage: Eukaryota > Metazoa > Chordata > Amphibia > Caudata > Ambystomatidae > Ambystoma > Ambystoma mexicanum. The sequence continues at coordinate 436,870,622 of NC_090927.1, read as the reverse complement.
AGCACACGGCGCACTGCGGCAAGTTCGGCACATACGTCTTTGGACGTCGCATGCAGTTCCCCCCTCAGGCTCTCGGTGCTTCTCTCCATTTGTACTCTCAGGCTCTCGGTGCTACTCTCCATTTGTACTCTCAGGCTCTCGGTGCTACTCTCCATTTGTACTCTCAGCTCTCGGTGCTACTCTCCATTTGTGCCCTTAGTGTCTCTGTACTTCTCTCCATTTCTGCCCTAAGTGTCTCAGTTGATGTTTCTATGTCTGCCTTAGTGCCCCCACATTCATCGGCATGGTCCTTGAGGAGCGTGGCCAGTTGCTGCTGTTGCACGATTAACTGGTCGAGGGACTGTTGCCTCTGTTGGGCCATGGCCATTTGCGGTGGTGTCACAGAGGGGCTGGTGACCTCATGTTGCCTTGCCACAGGGCTTGTGGGGGATGGCCAGTCGTCGTCTTGTGGGTGCCCCTGCGTGGTATCCTCATGGTGTACGGGATGGGACAGACAGGGGGATTGGGACAGGTCATGGATGGATCTGACTTCGACATCCCCGTTTTCTGTGTCGGAGCATGCTGCCATCAATGGGGTGTCACCTATGGTGCTGCTGCCACCAGAGGCAGTGCCTTCTGTGGCATCCATTGGGGGGACCTGTGGTGGTGGTGTTGTGGGCATGCTGGCTGCTGGGGTGCCTGTTGATGTTCCCTCCTCTGTGCTGCCACCTGATTTGTGCTGCTGCCGTGTCTTGATGCGTGCAGCTGAGGTGGAGGGTCTTTGGCCGTTGGTCTTGGCCCTCTTTGCAGGTGTGCTGGTAGGGGTGTCCTGATGCTCGTCGTTTGGATCGGACCCTGTGGTGGAGTAAAGGAGGGCGAGGGTTATTAATGGGTCTGTGGGAATTGGAATGGCATTGTATCACATGCATTGGGGTGGTACCTGAGGGTGATTTGGGTCGGGGCCTTGGAGGTGCTTTCATTTGTGTGTGGAGTGAGGGTGCAGTTGTTTGGCAGCCTGCAGTTAGGGTGTGCCTGCTGCACGTGTAGTGGGTGTTTTAGGGGTTTTTAATTATTTATGTATTTATTGTGAGTTTTAAAGTGCGCTATCAGGCCAATGTGTGTGGACGTTCTCCTGGACATGTGTTTCTGTTGCACTATGTGGACACATGGTACTTCACATGATTGGACATTGTGGATGTAGCTTTGTTTCATTTGGGCCACCTACCAGATTCTTCGGATGTCTGCACTCCTTTCTCCATCCCTCCGACTCCCTCTATGCTCTCCATTCCAATGGTGGAGGCACAGATTTCTTCCCAGGGGGTCAACTTGATGGGTGATTCCGATCCTCCCCCGGTGGCTGTGGCAATGTTGCGGTTGGCAGAAAGTATGCTATGGACGCGTATCCGCAGGTCGTCCCATCGCTTTCTGCATTGCTGTGGGTTGCGGGGTGCGGTCCCCACCGCACTTACCCGCTGTGCCACCAGAGCCCATATGGCCTTCTTGTTCGCAAGTGCCGTCCTGGTCATTTGCGTGGAGAAGACGACGGCAGCATTCTCCTGGAGGGTCTCTGTTAGCACGGTGAGTTCCTCACGGGAGAAGTGGACCTGCCGCTTGCGGTCGCACGCTTTCTTCGCTACTTTTCCCATTTTTCTTGGTTTCGCTAGGGTGGATGACGGGTTTGGGTGTGTTTCAGGGTAGTGTTTTTAGTGGTTGTGTGGATTTTGTTGTTTTATAGGTGTACGGCGGGATGTTTCCCGTTCCGGGCCCATGTTTTTACTTCCGTTTCCGTATATTTACGGTCACCGTACTTTCCGGTTGGCGCTCACTGCGGTGTCCGCTAAGATGGGTGGCGGTATTGCACCTAGGGCGCCGTACGGCGGCGGTGTGGGCCGTTTTGGGGTCATTTCCGCCATCGCGGACTTTGCACTTCCGCCATGCCGTGGTGCTCGTGCCCGATGGGTCGGAATGGGCCGCACTTTGCTCCATCGTGCAATGGCGGAAACGCTATTTACGCTGTGGCGGTCCGGTCAGTCACTTTCCGCCAGGGTCGTAATGAGGGCCTTTGTAACAAATATCATCCATAATCAGTGTATCAAATTATACCATGATAACAAAAACATATGGCACTACACACACAACTTCAAAAGTATATACAGATGAGAAGGTGAAAAAAAGACAAATAAAACACAGAATCAGCAGTTTCTAATCATCCTTCATAGATACACAATTGAACAAATAAAAACAATTACCTGCATGTGTCTAAAGTAGCGTGCATAACTGCAGGACGAAAATGATAACAAGAGCAAATATGCACGTTAGGGATAGCACCGTTGTCACCATATATTAACTTAAAACAAATGTCCATCATTTACCTGAGTCTTTCATGTGTCCCATACAACGTCAATGGGTATCTTCCGCTTAGGGTTGTGTGTATCAGTCTGCTCAAAAGGGAAGTGGTAGTAATGACAAATTCAACCTAACTGAGCCCAAAGTAACCCTTATGAAGGAAGACTTACCGTCAAATTTGAAGAGACCGTAAACCGGACAGAACAAGTATCCCAGAGATGCCGGGATCATGTTGCTTGCACGGCCATTTACTTACCTGTGAGTGGCGCAGTCGCGGACATCAAGACGTCACACGCGGGGTTGCATCATGATTTCACAATTGCATGCGTCCCGCACGATCTGTATAAACAAACCGTGTGGGAGTAACTCTGCGTCCACAGCTTTGGGCAAATTACAAATATGTGTAAGACATAGGGGGTCATTACGAGTCAGGCGGTAGGGGATACCGGGCACCGGTAAGGAGACTGGTGCCGGTAATCCCCTAGCGCCCGATTCCGAGGTCCACAAACGGGAACCGCAAGGGACGTGTGGTCGGACCACACGTCCCTTACGGGTCCTGTTAGGGGACCAGGCTGCTAATTACGGGCCTGCCATTAGCAGGCCCGTAAATAGTGCCTTCCCCATTCCCATTGAGCCCTATGGGGGCTTAAATGGGAATGGGGAATGGTTTGTTCAATGGGGAGTTACGGGTCCCGCCAGGGTCGGACTACACCGGTAAGTACCCATTGAACAACACCAGACTCGGACCCGTTATTGGAGGCAGTCATGGTGCAAATAGCGCCATGACTACCTCCAATCTCGGAATGAGGCCCATGGTTCAGTGTAAACACCATAAGCATTTAACCTAAAGTATCTACAGAAACATATTCTATTTTGAAGCATTAAACATGTATAGTCCTGTACACCATAATTAAAGAAATGTACGAGAGGTTTGTCCTCAGCACAAGTATCGATACACAGCCACATAGTGTGTGGATAAACCAAAAATATGTATGTTGAGTGTGGAAGGAAATAATCAGCCACATAGATATTGCAAAGATAGCCAATACAATAGTCATTTGCCACAACTTTGAATACTCCTAATAGCGAGATGCCTGCTATTGGCAAATAGATGTCTGGACCTCAAACAGGTTTCTGTCAATATTGGTACATATTAGACCATCTTTTTCCAAGGTCCAATTGTTCTCAAAGGCTTCCACTCACTCCTAGTCCATCATATGAAACACATATAATTGATCTCCTCATGAATGCCCCCAGGGGCCATGGCATCAAGTCTTTTGATCCAGAAAGTCTCTCTTTGGTCAATTCTCTTCGCTAAATCTTCATGTGTGCCTCTTCTGATGATAATGTCCACCACTTGGAACCTAATTTGAGAGATATTGGGCTTCATTCTGAGATTGGAGGCATGCCTCCAATAACGGTACCGAGTCCGCCCTCATTCAATGGGACTTACCGGTCTAGTCGGACCTTTGCAGGACCAGTAAGTCCCCATTGAAAATACCATTCCCCATTTGAGCCCCCATAGGGCTCAATGGGAATGGGGGAGGTGCGAATAACGGTACCACTGTGTTTCTTTTCCCATCAATGTCGTGCCACTGCTGAGTTCATATTCTTGGTTCTGATACAAGATTGATGCTCATTCCATCTTTTTTGGCCTGTCTTTGGGATTGTCCAAAGTACTATATCCCACAGGGACATTTGATGGTATAAATAACATCAGTCTTGAGCAGACTGATACACACAACCCTAAGTGGAAGATACCCATTTTTTATTGCATTTATATTGCGCAGCCATAAACCCATAGGTGTGAGGGCGCAGACAAGACAAAAAAACAGAACGAGAAGACCGAGAGAACCGGGAACCGAGAAGATAGTCTGAGAATCTACTTGAAGAGGAAGGTTTTAAGGTCCTTCTTGAAGTTGCGTAGGGCTGCAGAGTTTCTCAGTTGACCTGGTAAGGCGTTCCAGATAGCCGGTGCCGCGAAGGGGAAAGCACCCCATTGTGCTTTTTTGGTCTTGAATTTGGGTTGGTGAAGCATGTTCTGATTATTGGAACGCAGATTTCTGAGATTGGGTTTTATTCCTATGTACCTTTGTAGGTAGGTGGGCGTGGTGCCCTTAAGGAATTTATGGGGCACATGAAAAACTGCAAACGATGGACATTTGTTTTGTGTAAATATGTAAATATATGGTGACAATGGTGCTATCCCTTTTGTCCATATATGCACATTGTTATTATTTTCTTCCTGCAGTTATGCAAACTACTTTACACACATGCAGGTCAATGTTTTGGTTGTTCAATTGTGTATCTATGAAGGATGATTACCCTATTTTTGAAACAGATGATTCTGTGTATATTTGTCTTTTTCCCCCTTCTCAACAATAAATTCTTTTTGATGTTTTGTGTTTATTGCCACATGTTTTTGGTGACATTGGACATTGGAGAATCCGTACACACAGATCGGTATCTCCAGCTCGGCCTATTCATCGATCACTGACACAGGTGGCAATGCAACATTGAGACTCTACCCGGAGTCTCCTAGCTCTTTCCTTCCTGTGTGAGTTTAGCAATTTCCAAATGACATGCTGCCTCCATTTGCAGTTGTCATTCTTTGCCTACAGCCGCTCGCCTGTAGTGTCACACCATCCCTTGTCCCGCCCCCTTGTCTCGCCCGCTCCAGCCCCCTTCCCTTTCACGTCTTTTCCATTATTGGCACACCCGTCTCCATGGCAATGGGATGCATCATGCAGCCGACAGCGCGACCGCGTTTCCTATAGTTTTCATAGGCGATCAAGCTTTTTCACCCTCGGTCAGTCTTCGCCCGCCATCGCTGGACACAGCACCTCCGCATACGAGGTAAGCACAACAATCTTGGCCCCATGCTCCCATTCGGACATATCCAGGTCCCCCTGACCTTCCACTCACTGTGCCCCCCTTTTGCCATTACAGCGGCTGCTGTATGACGCTTTGACCAGCATGAGTGAGTCCACGAGGTTCCCTGGATTCCTCCTGGAGGTGAGCAGAGGCATGACATGCCACCTTACATGCCAGAACTGTCGAGTGAAGTCACATTGTTGCACCAGCCCACCCCACTCCCCCTCACACCAACACCACCCCCAACACCACCCTCACCCTTTCCTACTTGTGGAATGGGGTTGGGACTAGATGCACATCGATCACGCCATTGGGAATTTAGGTTTAGGTTAGCACGCTGCTGCTAGATCCTCCCCTACTCCACCACTACCCCCGGTTGCCCTCCCCACGAGACCATGAGATTCACATTCCACTACTAAGGTGACCAAACACGGAAGTAGCTCGTAACCACTTAGGAATCACTCCTACTGTTTTTTCTTGTGAATGGGTGCCATCCACTGCCCATTAGCTAGGGAGACTCAGGTCACGGTTTTGCTTATAAACCCCCTGTTTATCTCTCTCTTTTATGTCACCTCACAGGGGGCACATGTACCCATCATTGGCACCTCCAGTACAGATATGCTGGCTAAGTAAATTCGTTTTTTCTCTTCAATCACGGTCCTGATGAAGATGGCTTATTTCTCTAATGCCATCGAAAACCGGTCGACCCTCTAGGTCATGAGGGCTTTCATGAGCTTGCTGATATCCCCCATAAGAATTCAGAGATACTAGTTGGACAAATCAGATTGTACACTCAGATAGATGGAGTGAGCATTTTTATAAAGCTGTTTTAGCTTGTTTTTCTTTAGCGGGCATTCTGACTTTACTTGTTGTATTCCAATACTTAAGACCCACGGGCATGATTAAAGTTTGTACTTGGTTTGGAATCCAATTACTCAACCTGTTCACAGGTTGCCACCATTTAGAGCCGGTTGTGACAGAATATAATGCACAGTTCTGTCGTCTTTTGCATCAGCCATTTGGAAATGTTCTGAATGTATGTCAATGTGCTCTATCAGGTAGATGCCACCATTGTAGAAGGTTAGGGACAGCTTCCTTCTCTATCTCTTTTAGATATGCGTTGCACCATACACCACCTAGGGCGAGGCACCCCTGACCCCAGTCAGGGTGTCCTTCCCCAGGGCTAGTTTGTAGCTGGGTTGTCTCCCCTTTTTTTGACTGTGTGTTCATGTAAGATTATTAAGTACATTGTATTTTTGAATAACTTCTCTCCTGCTGAACCGTTGTTTTGTGTTACCACCATAATTTGATGATTATTGATGCGATTTGTCATATAGTCTTAAGCCGTGAAGACAAACTTTGTCCAAAGTGCATTGGATTCTATATGATTTTTTCTTATTTTTTTCTTATTTTTCACTGCATTGGATGAGGAAATAAAAACAGAGTCAATTTCTTTGGATTTAGAAATTATGACTTACACTGTTGTAGGATTATAACGTAAATATTGATAAATGTATATAAACAGATGTTTATGGTTTGACTCAACTTCTTGATGGGGAGTATGTGAACTTTGACAGAGCAGCAAGGCTTATCTTAAAACAGACAGAGGTTGTAGATAGGTACAAAGACATTGTATCATACATATGGTCCAAAGAAACACTGGTACACTTATGCATTGTAAAAATAATGGTGTATTTTATATATATGTAGGCAAAGATACATACATCTTTGGAAAGGTAAGTACTATATCATAATTCATCAACACAATTATAAAAACCAACACTATACTGTGACCTGCAAAACAAAGTATAACCTTATTTTGAGCAGCAATAAGCAGTTCAAGGTGAGTAAAACCTATTGATGCACATGCAGACTGGCAACAGCTTTCAAGGTGAGTAAAACCAGATTAGTTAGACTTTTAGAACGCAGTAAGAAATTCAAGGATAGCAAAACCTATTGGTCATAACTTACAGTGTTATTCAGTTTCAGGAATCACCTAGTTAGACCAACACTGTTACAAGTGTACACCTTGCAACAAAGTTAACATATGCTTCTGTTAGGAATGGATACAGTTACCCTAGCATTTCGTTTCAGAACACAGTTCAAAGGTAAGTAAAGTTCTTAGATACTTTTCAGAGGGCCAGTCCGCTTGTCATGGATAATTCAGAACTAAGTAAGACTATTTTAAAAGTGCACTAAGCAATCCAAGGTAAGCACAACCCAAGGTTATCGTTTTAGAAGAGCAGCAGCTATTTAAGGTAAGTACAACCCTATTGGTATATAACACTATTTCTAATATAGGAATAGGCAGTTATACCAATGACATTATTCAGAAGTGTGAAATACAATTCTAAGTTAAGTTAGAGTAAGAACTCCATCAGACTTTTCAGAGGGACAGTATGCAACTTTAAGATGAGTAAGAACTCTAAGACTATTTTAGAAATACACTAAGAAGGGTAAGCACAACCCAATATTACTCTTTTAGAATCACAGCAGCTGTTCAAAGTGAGTAAACCCTATTTGTAAGTGAATAACCTATTTTATATTTCAGTGGGGCAATGAGCAACACAAAGCTAACTAAGAACTTTCAGGACACTTTGCAACTTATTTTGTTTAGGGCTCAAAGTTACCCACTGACACATTACTTGTGATCTTTCCAAGACAGATGCTTATATTTGTTTTAAGTCCTTCCCTATTCTAGTTAGTTCAGAGGCAGAAGAGGGACCCCAGTGGTCAAGGAGCCAACAGTAGGCAGGTCAGGATGAGGCTCAGATGTAGGAAATTCAGAGTTCCAGTGGATTTCTCTTTCAGCAAGTAAGTACATACTTCAAAGTTAGTAGAAACTGTTCCGGGACTTCGGAGAAAGCCCCATAGAGGCATTCCAGCATTAGACCTGGGCGAACGGTATGGGCGAAATCCCAGAAGCACAAATCACACACCCAGCCATACAAGATGGACTCAAGACTTAAGGTAAGTATTACCCAACCCAACACAGTAGGCCTCATTACGAGGTTAGTGGTAACCTGCCGTTGCTACCGGCGGGTTGCCGCCAATCCTGTAAGACCATTTCCATCGCCTGAGATCCCGGTGCCAACGGGACATTACAAGTCCTGGCAGCCCGAGATATCAGGCAATGGAAAATGTAAGTCCCCATTCCTGTGGAGGCCCAAAGGACTCCACGGAAATGGGGAGTCAGAAGCACTGGAACAGTTGCTAATGGATAATGCCAGTGCTTGTGTGACAACTCTTCTTTCAACGGCCGTTGCACCCGACAGGTCAGACCTGCCAGTGCAGAGGCCCAGGAAAGCAGAGTTGTAGTCTGCCGGTCCGGAAAGGGTTCCGGTCTGTTGCTATTGGCACCCTTAATTCCGGACCAGCAGACTCATAATGAGGCCCAGTACCTCAGCAGAGAAGAGGAGCTATCAGATGGATGACTTCATTGTGCAGCGGAACAGGACCCAGTAGTCAGATTCTTGGTCACAGTGACAAAAGAGCAGACACTGGAAGGGAACTTGCAGCAGCAGTCGACAGGAAAGGCTCCCAACAAAGGAATCTTCAATGCTTCTCGTGGCTCTGTGGACCTGGCACCCTTTTACTTTACAGGTTCCAGATAAAGAACAAATATCGCTGGTCGGAATCTCTTCAGTCTCTCGGTCCAGCACTCTGGTGAGGGGACTTCATGGATTCAACTCATCTCTCTTGAGGTCCAGCAGGAGTCCACCAAAGTGTCAGCACAAATTGTACTTCGGAAGAGGATGCACAGCACTCAGGCTCGAGGTACTCTGGAATTGGCAGTTTGCAGTGCAGCAAGGTCACAGCACATCAAGGGATGGCTCATTTTGCAGGTCTTCTTAAGACTAGTAAGTCCCACCAGCCTCTGGGTAAGAGTCATCATCTTCAGGACCCCAGGTTGCTTGGAAGGAAGGGTCAGAACAGGCTCTGGTTACACAACAGGGTCTCTGGTCACTGGAATCAGTTACAGCTGTCTTTTCCTCATCTTCCTCTTTGGATCCAGTGTCAGTGGTCGACTTGACTTCAGCTTCCAGAAGCAGACTTGTATCCAGGAACCCAAGCACAACTTCTGCAAACTCTCCCTGGATTTTACAGAAAGGGGCGGGTGGCTGTCCAATCAGGACAGCCAGCTCCCCAGTGGTAACTGGTTTTGATCAGGCTCACCAGAAGACAAAAGGCTGCAGAGTTTCACAAATCATGAAAGGTTTCAGGCGAAGACAAAACTTCAACCAGGACCTCCCCCACCTAGGGCAGCAGAGGAAGACCCAAGTAACAACAAGCAGACTTTAAATGGTGAGAAAATAAAGAAGCCATCATTCTAGTACAATTGTGACCCTTCTGTGCATTACGACATCTGGTTTGACAGTTGACAGCATGCATGTAATAGTAACTAAAACGTCATGAGGGTATAACAACGGCCACCAGCCATAAGAGTTAGCTTGCCCCAGTAACAAAAATGTTACTAGGTCAGTGAGAAAGGGGATACCCTGTATCTCCCGAGCTCTCCACATAAGGCGGGGTGTGCTTGTCTCACATATAAAATGTAAATGGGATGGAAATCTCTCTCTACCCTTGGGAACAGTAGTTATAAGGTATATTAAGAGAAGGGCAACCCAGCAACACTGCTCATAAGGTGCTGTGTGCTGCCATTGGAAAATGCATTCAGCCCAAATGTTTTAGGGAACTATAAATCCAAGCATACCATATGGAGAGACATACAAAGGTCACCCATAACAAAGAGTAAAAGACAGGGTGTGAGGGGGAAAAGATTACCACTCTCCCAGGAATATGGAAACATAAACACCAAGATCAGCAAAAAGTTCAGGAGTTGACATAGTTGAGGACGACTTATCACATATATAACAATATTACCTAACAATGTGGGGCAGCATTGTACTATTTCTCTCTGGGGTTGGCATGATTCAACAGCAGCGTCATGAGCCAAAGACTTATGGGGTGTCCTGCATGTCATGTGAGGCACAGATTACAGTACATACAGTCAATGTATGGAGTTGAGTTTTGCACAAAGCCACATATCACTTATATTAGAATATGTGGATTTGTACTGTGGCATTCACCACTTTGAAACGTCTGTATTTATTAAACTATGGTAAGGTAGTGTTTGCCATAGACATTCACTTCTGCTTTTTTTCATACAGAGCAAAGGCAAAATCAGCACATTCTACTGTTTGGTACACAGCATGATCGTTTGTACTTTGCAAGGGATGGAAAGTAGCAGAGCGTGAATGGCCAACACTGACTATACTGATCTCTTTCTGAATTTGCTTTATCATTGTGTATACAAAACATGAAGTAGATGCTTGCATGGTGACATTGTGCAATGGATCCCCATTTAATCTGCCTACACAACAACAGGTGCTATACTTAGGTTTATTAAATTGGTATACATCTCTTCATGCTTGGCAAGGTGTGAAGTGCAATATCGTAGTGACATGTGCACACGTAGTGGAGGAGGACAGCATGGTGCTGCTATTAGCACTACTATGTACACCTTCACCACCTCATGTGTGCATTAACTTGGACAATCACATTCAATGGGGCCATTGTTGCTGTACCCATGAAACTGAATGCTTTGTCTATAATGTAAGAAATGTGTATTACTGTCACTTTGTCTCTAGACTTGTATTATGGTCTCCTTGGCTATGCATCAACATAAGGCCTTATACCACACTAGGGGCCTCATTACATGGTAGGCGGTAAGGGTTTACCGGTACCGGTATTTTACCGGTACCGGTAAATCCTTACTGCCTTACTACGAGGTCCCTTTGCGGGTTGGGGAATTTAACACCTGCTTTTTGCAGGCGTTAAAAACCAACCCGCAAAGGGACCAGTGGAGCTAATTACGGTACCGCAATTTGCGGTACCGTAATTAGCGCCTTCCCCATTCCCATAGAGACCTATGGGGCAAAAATGGGAATGGGGAAGGGCAATGGTGGAAGGGGGAATTACTGCCCCGCCAACCTTGGAATGGGGCGGTAATTCCCCTTTCCACCAAGGCAGTGCCGGTATTTTACCGGCATGAAACATAGCGCTAATAGCGCCATGGTTCACCGCCTTCCGTGTAATGAGGCCCAAAGACATGTGTATCTACTTAATCATTTTGTAGATGAAACAGCTCTTGAGTGAAACTAGATAATACTCATTAGCAAACTTGGCAGAGTGACATGCATTCCTTATATGGAACCTTGAAATATAACTGCCAAATTGTAGCACTCCTGCATGACAAAATAAAACTCCCCCCTTTCTCAAAACCCTACACTTTACACCCACGCTACCTCAATTGTCCTTCGGTACCTCAAGGACGAGTTAGCTCTTGACCTTTTTTTGTTCAGTTTGACATTTCACTAATTAAACTATGGGAGGTACCCTAATTAATTATCCTTTTTTACCAATACTCACTAAGATTTTAGGGCCTCATTACACGGAAGGCGGTGAACCATGGCGCTATTAGCGGCATAGTTCATGCCGGTAAAATACCGGCACCGCCTTGGTGGAAAGGGGAATTACCGCCCCATTCCAAGGTTAGCAGGGCGGTAATTCCCCCTTCCACCATTGCCATTCCCCATTCATATTTCCGCCGTATATGGCTCTATGGGAATGGGGAAGACGCTAATTACGGTACCGGAAATTGCGGTACCGTAATTAGCTCCACTGGTCCCTTTGCGGGTTGGTTTTTAACGCCTGCAAAAAGCAGGCGTTAAATTCCCCAACCCGCAAAGGGACCTCGTAGTAAGGCGGTAAGGATTTACCGGTACAGGTAAAAAACCGGTACCGGTAAACCCTTACCGCCTACTGTGTAATGAGGCCCTTAGTATCTTAAGCCTCTGCCTGTACCGGTGAATGCCCTTTTTTCATCACTGCTATATCCTGCTCCAAGCCACGGCTTCAGTTTCAGGGTCACAGGGGACCAGCACACGGCTCTGGCCTATGTAGCTCTGGTCTCCAAACTGACAGCCTGCATTGTCACGCCTCAGCCAGCCAGCCAGCCAGCAACACCAATACGACTTCTTTAGTTTCCTTTATTCTCTCTCCCCTTCTCTCTCTGTTCTTTTTTCCATGTGCCTCCCTCTCTTTTCTCCTCTGCTCATCTTTTAAAGCCTCTTCCATTCACCTCTCGCCAACCTATATCTCTGTATGGATTTCTTACTGCTTTTCCCTCCCATTCCCAGATTTACTCATGATGTCACTAATCAGCCAACACCCCCAGTAGCTTGCCAGTCTTTTCTAGTCTTTTCTCCATTGACCGAAGCACAGCAATTTTCAACACGCCACCCGAGCCCGGATAAATATGAAACAAAACATCCTTTTCCTTCCTGCTCCCTTTGAGCACAACAATGAAAGTATTAATTCCAGGGCTCATTCTGCTGTCTCACTGCACTCTGAATCCAGCATCTGCAAAACACACCACTGTTCAGCTTTTCAATTGTGCATTCATTTTCTAAACTAACATCGCTGTGTGAATGTCTGTGCACCTGCAACGTGGCCTGTGGCCTAACCAACAGTCTAATTACTAATGTCAGTATTGATAAAATGAGTATTGCTAATAGTTAGTCATCTTAAAGTTGTTATAACCCGGCACTATGCTATACATCCGCTAAGGGCTATACATCTGCTTAGTTTCCCTATACCTCCCACACATTTTCCTCAAACTTACAACACTATAGAGCACCATTTGTTCCACCTTAATATTCATGCAGGTCTGACATGGGAATTTCCAATGGACATTGTCAGATGAAATACAGGGGTAGACAAATAGAGTAATGTGCAAGAGAGTTGGTTCTTATTCCGTGTGATGACCTATTATTGCAGGGCTGAGGGCTGGGATGTGATGTGGTATTAGAAATGGCGTGTGTTAATTCCCCCAGTGACTATCATTAAGACATTGATCGTTCATCTATAAGTTTCCTTTGCAAATGTGTGCTGTGTGAAGAAGCCTTATTCAGGGTGATTTGTGGCATTGAACACAGTGTGCGGATCAGGGTATGATGCAACACAGGATGTCCATATGTGGCATGGGGCTCAGTGAGGTGAACATGCTGCTCATGACAGTTATCCATGCATATGAGAGTTTGATCCATTGCAAGCATGCATGTGAGGAGATGCTTTCTTTAGGGCAAATGGGCTTTCTCGTTACTGGTGTGCACTCCTATTTTTTCTGAATGGTATATTTCTGCTTTGCTAAATAATGTGGCCTGAGTATGGGTCATCCTTCTTACATGTCTTTTCTTATCAATGCTGTGATGGAAATGACATCTACATTGCTGCATGTGGAAACCCAGTATCAGTTCTCCCCTTCTTGCATTTGCATTGTATGTCCATTGTGTACATTGTTGTCCTGATTGTCTTGGCCCATAGATTTTGACGTCACTCTGTCCTGTTGTAACCACAACATACTCTGGAATGTGTTCCTCACTGTTTCTTGTGGTGCTTTGCCTATGATTGTGGAATAGCTTTCCCTGTCCTCGTCATGGCCTCAGCCCTTGAGGGACATGACTGCCTTGGTGCTCCAAGTCATGTGTTGCTATCCTTCCTCCCCTTCTTCATTACGTATCAAAGGCATTTTTACCGCCACATACATGGTGCTCCTAGGCTGTCCTTTTTCAACTGTAGCCTTCCCAAATCGACCCCCACTATTCTACCTCCCATGCTCTCCCCTTACTCTCACATCCAGTCTGCTGCCATGATCTTTTGGTTGTACAGCCTACTCCTTACTCCCTGATATATTGGTTTGTGACATGGCACATCAGCTTGACATGGGCATCTGAGTGGGCACAGTCCCTCAGTAGACGCTGCAATCAATTATCTGGCATGTTATATATTTGCACTACCGTTCTTCATGTTTCGGTGTTGGAGTTGCATTGTGAGTATACACATCTATCCTGTGGCCTGCTCTGTGTTTTTGTTGGTGCCTTAGTGATTCATAGCTCGCTCATGCTGACATCCACCACTCTACCTAGCTCCCGGTTCTCTTCTCATGGTGGCTCTCACATTTCCTTCTACACTGGCAATGGCCTCCTCACATAGTCAGGATGTCCATATGGCCCTGAGTGCCACATGTATGGGTCATTCTGAGTACAAATGCATGATACCAATGACAATGGACATTCGGTAGCCTGTCCATGTGATTCTGCCCGTGGTGGCTGTCCCTGCCATGATAAATGTATGAGCATCGGGTACAAGTGGTGAATGTGCCTGGGGAACATGTCTGTAATCCCCATATTTACCTATTTGTCTAACACGCACATGTGTGGCCAGTGAGTATGGTGGAATGCGGTTGATATAGGCAAAGTGTTGCAGAATGCTGGCATGCAGTGAGTGGTAGGAGTTGTTCATGTACATGCTCAGCAGCTATGTCCATTGTTACTGCGATCCCTCCATGATGCATGGCAGGTTACTCTGAGCCAGGATCATGGAAACATGGGTGGATCCCAGAAAACAGGCACAGACACCTAAATAGCACGCCTGCATCACAGACCATATGCACGTTGCTGGAATGTCTCCCCGGATGATACAGGGGCCACATGTGTGAAGTCGGTGGCACCCACCACATTGGGGAAGCGTGCAATGGCATATAAATGTGCTTTTGCTTGGGTGCGGGGGGGGGGGGGGGGCTGGGTTGGTGACTAAAGTCATGTGATGGTGCAGGCATGTCATCATTGCATTCAAGGCTTGTGTGAGGATGTGTGAGAGGCAGGGTGGGGTAATGCCATTTGCCAGGATCACAGGGTGTGGTACTATGCCTCTGGCACAGAAACGGAGAACTGTCAACAGATTAATAATAGGGGGAGGGGGGATAGCTGTTGCGGTCTGCCTGTCAGGCTCTATATAGCACTTTATTTCTTCAATGAGGTTGTAGATGGTAGGCATGTCCAGGCTTTAGGAGGTGAGGACCTGCTGATCTGTTAGTTCCTGGTGGGAAATATAGTGTATAGGGCACTCAGGCTATGATACCCCTCTTCCTGTCCTGGTGGTGATGTGGGGTTGGTGTGGGGACAGCCCGATAGTCTGCCTGAGTACGGCAGGGGAATGGGATGATGACCTGCCTGCATATGGGGCTGGGAGACAGTCTGCTGGGCTGCCTGAGGAGGGAGCAGGTTGGGTACAAATTGATTGGTTACCCGATGGGGGCTGATTATTGCGTAGGGAGGGGGTGGGGATCATCCTGATGAACTTCTTGGAGAGGGGCAGGGGTACAGGCTAATGAGGTACCTGCTGGAGGGCTGTGGCAAAACCTGATGGACTGCCTGAGAGCTTCCTAGGTAGGGGCTTGGAGTATAGGATGGACACAGCCTGATTGGCTTTCTGGAACGGGGGCTGGGCTACCGGCTAATGGGCTGCCTGTGGAGGGGGTTGGTTTACATGCTGATGGGATGCCTGAAATGGGCTGGGACACAGCCTGTTCAGATACCGGTTGCAGTTGTTGCTTCCCCTAGTTTCCTGTGCCAGCAGCCTGCATAGCATACAGAGATTCAGAGAGTTAGGTCCTGCTTTCTCCATGTTGCTGCAAACAGTGTTTTCCCTCCTTTTAATTCGCCGCCCCAAGCCCTTAATTCTAACTGTCTGTGTTATGTTTTCAGTTTAGAGAAGGGCTGGTTCAAGTGATTCAGACAACCTATAAGTATAGCCACCTTACCCCTTCAATTTTCACGTAGCCTGGGGCAGGTGTAATTTGAAGGAGTAAAGTTAGATGCAAAGATAGATATAAATCTATTCCATTATGGGATGAGGTGTAACTATTAGGAGTAATTTGGAGGTGTAATTGTGAGGGCTTGTGTTTACGCCATGTTTTGAGGCATAAACACAAGGCGATGCATGAGCCCTGCTTTTACGCCTCGTTTTTTAGACATAAGGCATACCTTCCACGATTATCGGGCTGAGCATAACAATGAGGAATTCATCAGTTTTACGCCTCGAGTTTATGCCTCACTGCCCTTATAAAATGACCCCCTGTATATTTTTTGTTTGTCTATGTGATTTTCGATTTGCATTCAGCTAGTGCTTCACCCCTGAGGGTGCCATCGTATGTATGTGTGGTGATATTTTGTGTCTCTGTGGTAGCAGGCCCAACCAGGTACAACATGAGCCAGATAAATTATGCCTCTCTACAGTAGCATGCAGCCTGTCAGCAAATGTATCTGCCGAGAGATATTTTCATTGGTTGGAGAAAATGATTTCAGGTGTGTGCCACTGATACATTTTTCCAATACGTTTTACCACAAAAAATATTCCTATAATAGTATCGGTGGCCAGTGCCACAATACTGTGCAGTCATGGCAACGTTTCTGCTGACAATCTTTATGAAATTAAATGAAAGTGGGCATTACCACACATCCTCTTTTTTTCCTGGAACAGGCCTTTACTCTTGAATTCATTTCACTTTCCTTCCATTTTTCTCCTGAAATATCGTCATTTCTTTTGACTTTTTGTTTATGTTTTTTTACTTTCTTCACCCATCACATTCCCTGGGATATTTAGAGGTGAACTGATGGAGAGACTAGGGCCTCATTCTGAGTTTGGAGGTAGCCATGGCGCTATTAGCCATATGCCCTGGTCCCTTAGCGGGACCCGTAATGAACGTGGGGTCAGACCACATGTCCTTTACGGTACCTGCTAAGGGACCTCGGAATTTGGCGGTAAGGGTTTACCGCCACCGGTCTCCTTACCAGTGCCCGTTATCCCTTACCGCCCGGCTCAGAATGAGGCTCTAGTCGTGTTTTATATTTATTCCAGACTTGCTATTTATCATAAACCTTTCTCTCTAGCTTTGGCATGGCAAGATATACATGGATTTACATTTAATAATACCATCATGAGATCTGACTTCTTAGAACTGGTGATGCATTAATGCGTATGGCAGCCCAGCATTTTATGACTGGCATTTAATAATTTGAACATTGTTTCTTTAGGCTTGGGAGCTGGTCTGGACACTTGAACAATGAAATAATATGGATGCGAATGTGTGTCTGGAGAGTTACTGGTATGAGAGGAAAGGTTGGGTAACCCCAGGTTCCCACCATGAATGGATATTATCAGAAGCTTTTGAGTCAGATGATTGGCATAGCGGGTGCATGCCTGACAAGTACCGAGATGTAGAAAGTACTCAGCAAAACTGTGCTTTCAACGCAGAGAAAAATGTCTTCTCGGAGATCCGCAAGGTCATGCTTTGTGTGTTTTATCTTAGGATGCGGGTTCCTTCTCATCGTTATACTGTAAGCTATAAAGGCCAGGGTGTTAGGGGTAGGAGCAAGATGCTGCTGGAAGATTAGAAGCAGAACTCATATCGTTGTATTTGTTCTATGGCATTGCAATGTAATATACTGATACTCTTCAAAATATAGTGTCTGAGGCTTTGCACTCCGACAGTGACCACTAAGTGGCTGACGAGGTCTCTGGGCTGGGAAGATGCGCCATCATTATTTTCCTTGAGACCCATTCAGACCAATAGGTAAAAACGCATGTTTGATGAAAGAGCTCTCTCAGAGATTCTGATCTCTCATGCAAGCACGGTGCACAAGTCTGATATCTTCCGTGCAGTGGGCCTCATCAGCGGAGTAGTAAAAATGTGGCAGTAACGTTATTATTGCTTCATTACCGCTCTGCCCAATCCAGAGTTTTGGCCCTTTCCGCCCATTTTTTGTGCTATTACTGCCAGCACTGTTACCTCTGGCGGTAATAGTGCCAAAAAGCTGTATAGGGTCCTCTGGACTCAGAATAAATGGGGATTAACAGCGCCACTGCAACTCAGGATCCGGCGAAAATTGTGCCAGACCAAGTTGCGGTAAAGCTAAGAGCGTTGGGCGGTATCCCAGCGCATTTACCACCGGGATACTGCCCAACTCGTGATGAGGCCCACATTCACCCGGGGTCATCACAATTACGCAAACATACCAGCATGTTGTAGTCTCCTCTGACATTGACACTTCTAGCTCTTCCCCAGAAGAAAAGGTGGTATGAGTCACAGAGCCAACCCCACACTGAGGTTAAAAGCCTTTGGGCCTCATTACGACCCAGGCGGTAAGTTACCGCCTGGGTCGTACCTTTACCACCATGGCGTAAACTACGTTTACGCCATGGTGGTTGGCGGATTTACCGCCCCATTCCGAGGTGAGTGGGGCGGTAAGTCCCCATTAACCCATTTACCCTTCCCCATTCCCATTTTTGCCCCATAGGGAATAATGGGAGTGGGGAAGGCGTTAATTACGCCACCGTAAATTACGGTGGCGTAATTAACAACAAGGTCCCTTAGCGCCATGGATTTTAACACGAAAGCAGGTGTTAAAACCTCCATGGCGCTAAGGGACCTCGGAATCAGGCGGTAAGGGTCGGCGCTGTTTACGGCGCCGTAAACCCCTTACCGCTTGGGTCCTAATGAGGCCCTTTATATGTAAAACGCTGTATGGGGTAAAGGAAGGCTGGTTAATGTGGGAGTAGACCCAGTGGCACAGATCTAGGCACACCCCCTCTTCTCTCTCGTCCTCCTCATTCTCCCACTCCTACTCAAATAGGGATGCCAAGGAGGAACAAAGTAGTAAATATCTGCATGAGAATTCTATGGGAAGGCTATTGGCCATGTGGGCCAGTGAATGAAATTCTCCATGGAGTGAATCCCTGACAGCAATGCTGAAGGCACAGTGGGATAGCTCAAAAATGTCATCAGGAAAGGGCTACTTCACCTCCATGATGCAAGAGGCAAGATCTTGAAAGTACAGGGAAGAATCTTTAAGGTGTGGCTTTACCAAAATTGATGAAGTAACTCTACCCCTTCAGAAGGGAGTTGCAGGCTAATCTGGTAGTTGACTCCCTCCTATCTGTTGGGTGTCCTGACCCACGTTTGAGCTATCATGCTGCAACATTTGGTGCTGTGGGCTTAGAAAATCCAAGATGGCCAAAAAGCCCACAAGTTTGCCAGAATCCAGGAGAACCACGCAGTTTGTGCGAACACCCAAAATGGTTACCTAACTTGCCACCCACCAGTGTAAAGAAAGATCTTTGTTAACAAAATCCACTGTTACTGATGTCAAAAAGTTGCTGAAATCGTGACTCATTGGACCACTTTAAAGATTCAACCCCTTTGTGGGGTTCCACATAACCATTTTACTGTAAGGAGCCCCATCAAAACAATGTTAAGCAAGGATTTACTACCATGTAAGAACCATTCCTGTTTGGAATGCATTAATCCAAGAAAAATCCCAAAAATGGTTGCATTACCAGTACTCACCACTATCAGAAAGCCGGCGGTTTAAAACAACACCAGACATTTGTGTAAAACTGAATAGATGAACCCAAAGCAGGCCAAAGAAAGACTTACTGAGAGGTGGATACAATGTAAAGTTATATTCTGAAGTGACTTGAAGGTTTATAACAAGACTGGCTGAGCTGTGGATTTCAGCAGTTTAAGTAAATTTGGACTGAAAGACACTAAAAACCTAAATGTTTAAAAGAAATGAGTGACCTACTTTGAGTGTCACATAGGTTGCAATTGTTTAAATGTCATAGTTTTAAACTTAGAATCAGCATTCTAGCTGCATATGTAAAAATGGTTAGTTTTATTTGAATGCAGAAAACTGGGTAACTAAAAGTGACATTAGCTGGGGCCTGGTTTAAGGAACTGAATTCTGCCCACCAGCTACCCCCGACAGTAGATGAGACTTGCACAACAGCTGTGTTCCCAGGCCTAGCTGCCTTTTGCTGCTCCCACCAAAAGGGATATGACACTTCTCTGATTGAATAACCTGGGCTCTGCAGGAAATTGAACAAAGCCCTGTCCTGACTCAGGCAAATGTTTTATTATGGGAGCCGTAAAAGTGGCTTCCTCCTGGAAGGAAAGGGGAGGAGCACTGCCTGTGAGAGCAAGCTGGCTTGGCAGAACTGGAAAAACCAGAAATTCAACCTTGTGCTGGGGGGAAACCACACCCCTTTGGAGCCAGAATATGGTTTTAGAAAAAGATGAATAACTCATAGTACGGACTTGTCATAATTATTTAAATGTTACCATAATTCTTGTGATTTTTCTGCCCACATTTTAAGAGGTTTTTAGAACCGGTGGCATGACCTGGGGGCAAACTAGCAGTTAAGAGGGTATTACTTAAAATGTACGCATGTTAAAAATCTGACACTTCATCAAGTAATGTCCATACTCCTTGCGCACATGTGTATAAATTTGGGGTAATGTCCGATATTACGAAACCAGTTAAAAAGTGCAAAATGTTGCCATTTCTCAATGCAAGCTCTCAGGAAGAGCAGATTTGGACAGGGTATACCTCCTGTGATATGTGATGGGTGCATGTAATTTTAAACAAATGTGTACCTGTGCAAATATGTCTTTTGGGTCAAAATATAGATTGTGTGTAATTTGACAGGGGTGGGTTCTCTGTATCATAAACAGACCTCATCATGATGACACTTCATTTCATTCCCCCAATCAAGGGGAAGAGGATGAAGTGGCCAATGACAAGTGGAGAGGGGCTGGCTAGTGATGCTGCACACACACCCACTTTCAAAACACATAAAAGCAGACAGTCAGGACAGATAGGGACATTCTATTCCATCTGCTTTTGCCGCAATCGCGAAAAACGCACTCGCGAATTTGCCGCGATTTGCAAATTTCTCCACGTGTGAAAACAGCAGCTTCCTTGCTTTCCTTGCTAAAAATTCCTTTGCCTCTTAAGAACCATCCCTGAATCATTGCTAGAGTGAGCCTGGACTAATATTAACTAGATACCACTCACCCTGAACCTCCAAAGGTAATTAAAATATTTTTAGCACATTTTCCAATATATTGCTATCACATATAAAAGCATTTTGGGCCTGTGTTTCAAACTTCTGTAGTCTAAGCTTGCTGGGGTGAACTGAATTACATTTGATTGCATTTCTGAGAACTGTGTGATTTCCTTCCATTTCCTTGCATTGCATAAAGGGGGGAGTGGATTGCCAGAGAAAAGTGATTACATTGTTTTGGTGAAATCATATTGAGTATTTTCTGTACTGCATTTTCATTCAACATTGCATCCATCTGAACTTATATAAAGCATTCTCTACCACCTTATTCTTCTGTTCCTATTCACAAGTGTGCCAGTGCCAGACTATCCATTATTGATTACTGCTCATATTAAGTGTCATATTCAATTATTAAATTATTATAAAGTGTGATATATATATCTATTGTTTAAATTATCAAATAAACCTTTTAACTTGCAAAACAGAACTACTTCTTGGCTCAGTGGGGTCAGGGGGATTCCAAGAGGGGGGTGTTATATAGGGGTAGTCATCCAGAACGCATGAACTGGACATAAAGATATATCAATAAGGGTTTCCATTCAGTATCCCAGACTAGGCATTGACTTAGCTGTAGTGTTGAATTGAATCCTCTTACAAACTGGGGGCTCGTGCCGGACGTTTGGATTAGATCTATCACTTGTGCAGATTAATACAGCATGCCAGCTGACCAGATACACATATCCGGTCGGAGAACACTCTGTGTTACGCTGTAAAGCACTCCTCAAAGGAACGCTCTAAGGAAAAGGTCTGTTTTGCAAAAATATAATATAAACTTCTGTAAGTCAGGACAGAGACCAATCTCTAGAATGACGACCTTAGTAGACATGAAAATAGCCAGAGAGCACTTCTTACATAAGTTATTTGTGAGAGGTGAGTGGACTCACCAGGACCGCATGGTCTGGTTGCAGGCCATCACGCAACAGGTCACGGAAACAGGGTCAGATATATGGAGAGATCAGGGTCCCTTACATGTGGCCCTGAGTGAACTATACATGGCTCCTAAAGCTAAGGATGAACAAGACAAGATGGTTAGGATAGCGGCATACCTGTACCTATATATGGGAGGCATGCAGGATAAATGTACTGAAAGCCAAGATCTGGCGAATAAGCGACAGATGGCGTTAGAGAAGGTCCAATCTGACCTGGTCTCTTCTGAGCAGAGGCTGCAGGGGAGCCAGGAGTCAGAAAATGAGAGTAGACAGCACATCATTAAAATAAAGAAGGATATGGACATCCTGCAACAGGAAAAGGCTGACCAGGATACCAGATTTCTGGCCTTGCAGAAGGAGTACCAAGAAGGTTTGGACTGCCTACTGCAGAGCCAGAAAAAGCTGGAGCAACAGTTAGACTTCAATAGGGTATGTGCTGAGCAGGTAGTCTCCCTGCAAAGCCACCTAGATAGGGAGAAGGCAGAGAGCAATAAACTGATTCTGAAAGACCTGGATACCCAGGCAGAGTTTGATCAGGAGCGCCAGAAAGCTGGTGCCTTCCAAAGGCAAAGGGACGACCTGGCGGCACAGATGCAGGCTCTTAGTCAGGAAAGGGATACCTTAGGCCAGGAAGTCTGCCACTTAAAAAGGAAAATGGAAGAAAATCACCTGGCCCTCCAGGGACTGGGTGACCTCCAAAAAGAACACCATAACTTGTTAGAGCACACCAGGAAGGTGGAGGATGCTCTGGCAAGAAAGGAGCAGGCCAATAGGGACACAGCTCAGGAGGTAACCCTCCTGCAGCAAAGACTGGCCCAGTGCTCCAGGACCAATCAGGAAACTCAGAGAGAGAATGAGGCTCTCTGCCAGCACAATGATAGGCTCCAACAACAGGTAGTGATGCAAGGGAGACTGATAGAGTCTAGTAAGGCCTTAACTGAGGAACTGAAGGCACAGGCTCTTGCATTGCAACAGGGAGCAGGGGCGGATAGAGACCAGGTTCGCTGGGAAAGGGAAACTCCTGAGCATAACCTCTGGAGCCCTAGTACCAGAGGCCTTTATATCTCTCAGTCCCTGGACTCTGCCACCCCCATGTCCCCTGGTGCACATGAGCACCGGGCCACAGGGATGGCAGATTACTATCCAGCCAGAAGCATGGGGCTCATAGGCCAGTACCTCCCAGGAACGGATGGGCGGGCATCCGGGTATGGGCACCCAAGCACAGTGCAATTTAGTGGGGAACCCCAGGAGAGTAGGCCCATTAAGGGCATCCTGAAAACCTCTGCCCAGTTAGGTCAGTGGGGGGGGTACCCATCAAATCCTGGCAGCAAAGAGGAATCTGAAGACTCCTCTGAACGGTACAGGACACAGGAGACCAGGTCCCTACATTCTGCCAGCCATTCCCAGGCTCGCAGAATCCGGGAAAACCTGGAAGATCAGACAGGAACCTCTGGGAGCAGTGCCTCTGAGTCAGAGGACGAATGGACAAGGGTTACCCGAACCAAAAAGGCCAATAAGGAAAAAAGGGCCTTGCTTAAGGACCCATTGAAACATATAAAGGCAATCAGGAGTGTCATCACGCCTTATCATAAGAACGCCAAGTACTCTGTTTGGGAACACTTGGAGCTCTATGAGCAAATGATGGAGACTTTTCATTTGAAGGACAGCCAAAGCTGTATCCAATATGTAAAGTGGACATTCTCCCCAGAATACTCCAGTTTCTTTGCGGGGCTGGAGGACCAAAATCATTTAAGGTGGTCCACCTATAAGGCGGCCATCTTGAAACATTTTTCTGTTCACAGAAATCCTCAAGAGGCTCGCAAGGCAGCCTACAATTTACAATCTGGGGAGGATCAGGCCCCACAAGAATTTGTGCAGGAGTTAAAGCGTGCTTTTGCACAGACCACAAGAAGAGTGCGCACGGATAGCAGAGAATTTATTAATACGTTTTTCCATGCCTTGCCCAAATACATAATGACCCAGCTCGTGAGGGATTTTCACGAGAAAAGATCTTTAGACTGGGTCATTGAACAAGCCACCCACATCTACGAGGTGCAGAAACCGGTGGAAAACAAAAACCAGCCTAAAAACCCCAAAACCAACAGCACCCCTGCTGCTGCCAAGGTGGCAGAGGTAAAGGTTGCCCCCGTTTTGGATTTGGAGATGGGGGGGCCTAAAAACCTACCTGCACCTAATAATGCTAGGCCCAGAAGGTCCTCGGGCCAGTCACAGACAGGGAGCCAAGGAGGCAGCCCCACAAATGGGGTCCCTCGCTCTCCTGATTATGTAAGTCCCTGTTACAAGTGAAATCGACCCATCCTGGGTTATGTGTGGACTCCTCCAGCCCAAGGGGGGGGATCCAGCCAAGCACCTAACCCAGGGAACTTCCCTCCTAACTTCCCACCGGAGGGCAGAAATTCTCCAAATCCTGGGCAGAACTTTTTCCCCAGGTATCCACCCAACTTCCAGCCCCAAAATCATCCGTCCTTCTTTCCCCAATTCCCTGAGCCCAGACAACCTAATCCGGGAGAGGGGAGGCCAAGGGTGGAGGGGTACCAAAATCTTCCCAACCAGGGGTATTACCAGAGAAGGGATAGCTACCAGGGGAGAAAACAGGGCCCTGTATCAGCCTGAGCGGGTTTCCCAGTTAGAGCGCCAGGTTCAAAACATGGCGCGGGATCTGGGTCACATACTGAGGGCTCAGCAGAACCCTCAGATCGGCATGCCGGCGCAGAACGCACCCAACTCTGGACCTGGTGCCCCAGAACAATGACGGGGGCAGCACCCCGATAACTCACCGGTTCCCAGGGAGGAGGCACAAAGGGAAGGGGGGTGTAAAGCCTTGGAGGAAGCTTCCTTCCTCACTTGTAAACAGCCCCTGGAAACCCAGGAACCGGAAACAAAATCTCTTGCCCCTGAAAGTCTGCCTCCTAAGGAGCAGAGGGGGGGAAGGAGAAACAAAAGACCCAAACAGACTCAGTTTAAGGAGGAGGTACAGATCTTCCAATTTGAGGGAGAGGGATCCTCAGAGGATCCTGGGAAAAGGATCTTCTCCTTCAGAGAGGGGGGAACTCCTCCCAAAGAAAAATGGGTCCCAAGGGATGCAAATCCAGACTGGGGAGATGTGGAGACTGAGCTACCGCCGCCCCCCATCTCATCCCAGAACCAACAGCAAGAAAATCCCCTGGTTCAAACCCATCCTGGTGACTGCCTCCAAAAAGGGGGGGCGGCCCGGAACCGGAGCCAGGGGAACCCACAATGGCTCTGATCTCCAGTTGCCAACTTTTTCTTTCAGATTCACAAGGTTCTCCACAGAATTCTGCCCAAATCTCTTCGCTAGCAATGTCCAAAACCAGAAAATTAGCCCACCAGTTGTCCAAAAATGTGCATTATCTGTGCCCCCTTGAGGAGAAGGAGGGAAGATACTATGCCCCGGTACAAGTACAGGGGCAGGGTACAATTTTGGCGCTGGTGGACACGGGATCTCAAGCTACCCTTCTGTCCAGAAGGGCCTTTGATGAACTGAATGCAGGAAGGGGAGGGAATTACCAAATTCCTCTCATCTCACTTCCTGGACAACTCCAGAACTTTGACGGGAAGGAAATTCCCGTCGAGGGGACGGCAGATTTGGACATTAAAATTGGGCGACACAAGTTGAAACACCCAGTCATAGTAGTGACTCCAGAGGGCACCCCTTGTTTACTAGGGAATGACCTCCTGAGGAGGTTGTCACCCTTAATAGATTGCGTAAACAAGGTCCTCTGGACCCAGACTAGCCGACCAATAAAATTAAAACAGAGTGTCAACCATGTTAGTTTAAACGGCACCTGCCACATGGTTGAACAAAAATCTGACCAAGTAGAATTTCACTTCCAGAACAACCAAATTCCAGACGTGACAGTAATAGCAGTAGGACAACAGACTGGTGATGGGGGGTCCTCTCTATTTCTGAAAATCAACCTTCCTTCCAGTCTAAAGTGGTATTCCACGCTGGAAGGAAACACTCTGAAATTCTTTACTAATCCACAATCAGAAACTCCCACTCCTATAGTCCAGAAAGATGTGAAATCAGCTCAGAGCCTGGCTGATATTCAGCAAATTGGAGAGCAGTTGTTCATCCCTGTCCAGTTAAATGATGGGAAGGACTCTGTTCTCGCTCGAGTGTGTGTGAACAACGTTAAGAGCTTCATCAGCGAAGCCATGTTCCGCCAACTCCCAAAAGATCCAGCCATTCCCACATTCAAACCGATAGACAAATGGGAAATGGACCTGGAAGCACCCAATTCCAAACATCTCCTGCCAAGCAGTGTATGCTCAAAATCTCCATTGGCAACAAGAGCATAGTCCACAATTGTTGGGTCGTGCGAGACGTCACTGCCGCTTTTTACTTAGGCAGTGACATTCTCAATCGCTTTGCCATTAGTTTGGACCTAATAAACTTCAAAGCTTGGTCCCGATTAGCGGATAATCCCATGGGCTTTGATGATCCAGAAAAAGCATTTAGGTCAGCTCAATTGCTACCTTATGCAGTTGAAATTCAGATCAAAGAGGAAGTCACCATCCCAGAAAGGACCCGACAATTCTCCCTGGAAGTGAAAGCTAAAAGAGGACAACATTTGAAAAACCCTGATGCTTACATACATCTAAAAGCTTCTCTCCAACAGCAAGGGTTGGGGGTAAACCCAACTCCATTAGTCAACATAGAACATGACACCATTCTAATAGAGGTGGATAACAGCGACTTAAAGAGTATTACTCTAGCCGCAGGCACCATTATTGGAATGGCGGTTGATGACCAACATTTTTCCATTGATTTAGGTAATGAACTTTTAGGGCCAATCCCCAAGGACTGCTTTGACAGTGACAGTGATGACAATACAACACCAGACAGGATTTTTATCCGGCATGGGGGGAACTTCCTGGTGTACACTTCTTGCCCTTATGGTAAGGAAGATGTGACTTGTGACTTCAGGAGGGATGAGGTGATTTTCCAGGTCCATGAGGGCTGCCTTTCCCACCTGAAGCCTCCAGTCCAAATCAGCACTCTAACCAGAGACTTCTCCACCCAGCTGGAGGAGGCCGCTGAAATAGCAAAACCAGAAGTCTTTCCAGGCTTCAGGCAGATGGTGGAAGAGAGAGTCAACCTAGCTGATGCCTGTGTGACTCTGGAACAAAAGCAAAAGTTGAAACAAGTTTTCTTGGATTTCCAAGATCTCTTTGCGGTAGACTCATATGACTGTGGTCGCACTGACATCCACACAACAACAATCCCCACGGACCCTGGCATGACTCCTGTGTTTGTGAAGCAATATCGCTTGCCTCTCGCATCAATGGAGTCCCTTACTGAAATAATTAAGAACCTTGAGTCCCGGGGAATAATCCGTCCAGTCCACAGCACCTTCAATAATCCGGTGCTGGGAATATTGAAGCCAAACGGCCAGTTGAGACTCTGCGCCGACCTCAGGGAGCTCAACAAACGGGTCCATACTTCCCGATGGCCTCTGCCCTACATTGACCAAGGGCTGGCCCAGATCCAGGGGTCACAGGTATTCACTGCAATAGACCTGACCAATGGATACTGGACCGTGCCGGTCAGTAGGGAGGACCAATACAAGCTGGCTTTTACCTTTGGGGGCCAGCAGTACACATGGACCCGGACTCCCTTCGGATACCTTAACTCCGGTAATGATTTCAATATTTTCCTACATAAGGCCATGCCCGACCTGGGTGCGAGGGGTAACCTGGCTTATGTAGATGATGTCCTCATCAAAAGCTCAACTGTTGAGCAACACATAGCGGAGATCCGTTATGTTCTGACACAGTTGAGGGCCGCCGGAGCAAAACTTTCCTTTCAAAAAGCACAGTGGTGCAGAACCCGTGTTAATTTCTTGGGGCATGAGATTACTCCTCAGGGTCTCTGTCCCCAGGAAAAGAAAGTGGAAGCACTTCATGAAATCAAAGACCCCACAACTCTGCGGGAACTAAGGAGCCTCCTTGGACTGACTAATTACAGCAGAAAGTTCATTGAGGGCTACGCAGAGATCACCAGACCCCTGATTCATCTCCTGAAGGGGGGGGTCGAGTGGGAATGGGGTCCAGAACAAGCCGAGGCAGTAAAACAACTCAAAAGAAGCCTCTCAAAAGCGCCTTGCCTAGCTTACCCTGTCAGAAACAAGGAGTTCTTCCTGGAGACGGGTTTCTCTAATACGTGCTTGACGGCAGTATTATACCAAAAGCATGACAAGGTCAATAAAGTAATCTCCTATGCGAGCAAAACTTTATCCTCTGTGGAGGAAAAATTCAACGATTGTGAGAAGGCACTCCTGGCAACGGTGTGGGCATTGAAGAATTACCGCCCGTTTATCCAGGGGGAACACATCATAGTGGAGACTCCACACCAGCCTCTGCAATATCTCCAAAGTGACAGAATCCGGGCCGGAAATGTGAGTAATTCCCGAATTACTTCCTGGATTCTATCAATGCAAGGCTTTCCTGTGGAGGTCAGATATGGCCAAAACAAGAAGAGTCGCCTCGCGAAAGGTCTGGCTGACTTGCATGATTGTGTCAGAGAAAACTGTCTCGAGGACGAAAGTCTAAAAATAAAGGACAACATGGAGGCATACCTTAATTCCCCCCACAAAGTCTTTGAAGAAGACAAGTGTGAGGGAATGCCCACTGTATATGTGGATGGATGCTCTTACCATGTTGACAACGACGGGGAGAAAGAACTGGTGGCCGGCGTAGGGAATGCATGGGTGAATGAGTCCCCAGAACCCTCCGCTGGATACAAAATTGGTCCCCGAAGTAGTCAGGTGGCAGAATTGATGGCTGTGCATCAGGCCATCCTCACTGCTGTCCAGCATCAACTCCACGAACTGGTCATAATCAGAGATTCGGATTATGTACGGAACGGGTTCGTGGAGCACCTGGTTAATTGGAAAACCAGAGGCATGTTATGTGCTAATAACAAACTCTTGAAACATGGGAAGTTGATCCAAAACATTGATGATCTGGTCACCTCGAATGAGATGACCATCCATTGGAAAAAGATCAAGGGTCATTCCAAAGTAGAGGGACCAGACAAAACTGGAAATGACTTAGCTGATCAGCTGGCCAAAACCGGGGCCATCCAAGGGGATCTAATTGAGATTGAGTCCCTGTTGGGGGAAATCCAGGTCACTGCTATCACTAGGTCCCATACAAATGCTCACAATGATCTTTCCATTGCCCAATGGAGCAAGGATACCCCTGATGCTGATTTGATTACAGCTCAGAAGGGGGATCCAATAATTGGTACATTTTACCAGCACCTTGAGGACCCTGAGAACTTTCCCCTGACGGATACCGATTACATTGGGAAAGAGGACCTAAGGGTGTTGATGAAATGTCCAAAAATGTTCCGGATCCAAGACGGTTTGCTGGTAAGGAAATCCAAAGCTGGCCACGATCAGTGGGTGGTTCCTACACCATTCCGAAGCCTGATGTTAAGTCACGCCCATGATGTGGCCACCGCCGGTCATAGGGGGTTTCACACAACATTGGAAATCTTAAGAGAGGTTGCATACTGGCCACACATGGGGCAGGACCTCGACCAATACTTGAAGGGGTGTCTTGTGTGTGCACAATTTCAGCCATCATCCCTCACGCAACGCGCGCCTCTCCAAAAGAGGGGGATGACACTGCCATGGTCAGATTTACAAATCGACTTTGTAGGCCCCGTGATTCGCTCTGCTAGGGGGAATAGGTACATGTTGACTGTGACATGCTTGTTTACCAAGTGGGTGGAATGTCTCCCAGCCCCAAATTGCAAGGCAGAAACTGCAGCTGCCCTGATGATTAACCACATCTTTTCAAAGGATTGAGTCAGACAGAGGTAGCCACTTCACCAGTGAAGTGATGACAAAGATGTGGGAGATACTGGGGGTCAAAAGGAAGTTGCATATTGCTTACCGGCCAGCTTCTTCTGGGGCAGTAGAGAGATATAACCGAACCATTGTGAGCATATTAAAGAAGTTTGTGGCAGATTCTGGGCCAAGTTGGGATATCCGATTACCTCTGGTCCTAATGGCCATCAGATCTACCCCTTCATCTGCAAACAAAATGTCACCATTTGAGTTGATGACTGGGCGCAAGATGGTGCTTCCTCAGCATTTGCTCTACAGGACCCAAGAGCAGACACTGATAAATGCCTCCACAACTCATGAGTATGTGGAGAATTTAAGGAAACACCTTCAACATGCTTTTGCTTATGCTCAGCGGAATCTAGAAAGATCAGCTGATAGCATGAAGACCCA
Organism: Ambystoma mexicanum; assembly: GCF_040938575.1. Lineage (NCBI taxonomy): Eukaryota > Metazoa > Chordata > Amphibia > Caudata > Ambystomatidae > Ambystoma > Ambystoma mexicanum. The sequence goes on along the minus strand of NC_090927.1, from coordinate 436,840,390 downwards.
CTATGACCTGAAGACTTCCAGGAAGGAATATCAGGTGGGGGACCGGGTCTATCTATACAATTTCCAAAGGAACCAGGCTAAACAGAGGACATTTTTGCCTACATGGAAGGGACCGTTTGAAATTATAGACAAAATCTCCCCTGTGGCCTACAAGATCTGCATCCCCAAAGGCGGTTTGGCAGAGGGGGAAGACAAGTGGGTCCACATTAACCAGTTGAAGTGTTGCCATCCCAGGCACACTCTGCAACAACTGGAGGAATCCTCTGGAATCCTAGAGGGTACTGTCTCAGATTAATTCAGTTCTAACTTAAAAGATCCTACATATAGCCTATCAAATTCTGTGTTTCTCAAGTTTATGTGTTCCTGTCTCTTAATTTAAAAAAATGTGCATGTGCATATCTGTTGAGTTCTAAAATTCATATGCCACCCCACTATATCAATGGTGGGGGAAAAATGTCTATGAATAGGTATTGCCGCTCTTCCTTTGTCGTCCTAGGAGAAAGAAAACCTCGAGACTGGCCAAGGTTGACGATCCGGAGACCGGGAGCAGAGACGCGAGGGGCCCAGGGTACCGCCCAATATTCCCATCAGGACCGGCGAGGAGAACCGATCGATCAGTACCGGATGGAGGAAAAGATGCTGAACTGTGCCATTTGCAGAATTGGGAGAAGATTATGCGGACAGACCAGTGCGTGGGTCAAAACCCTTGTGCACCCGACTCCCCATCGACTCAAATTCAAAGGGCAGTCACGTGGGGGGATCTGTTGGGTGTCCTGACCCACGTTTGAGCTATCATGCTGCAACATTTGGTGCTGTGGGCTTAGAAAATCCAAGATGGCCAAAAAGCCCACAAGTGCGCCAGAATCCAGGAGAACCACGCAGTTTGTGCGCACACCCAAAATGGTTACCTAACTTGCCACCCACCAGTGTAAAGAAAGATCTTTGTTAACAAAATCACTGTTACTGATGTCAAAAAGTTGCTGAAATCGTGACTCATTGGACCACTTTAAAGATTCAACCCTTTTGTGGGGTTCCACATAACCATTTTACTGTAAGGAGCCCCATCAAAACAATGTTAAGTAAGGATTTACTACCATGTAAGAACCATTCCTGTTTGGAATGCATTAATCCAAGAAAAATCCCAAAAATGGTTGCATTACCAGTACTCACCACTATCAGAAAGCCGGCGGTTTAAAACAACACCAGACATTTGTGTAAAACTGAATAGATGAACCCAAAGCAGGCCAAAGAAAGACTTACTGAGAGGTGGATACAATGTAAAGTTATATTCTGAAGTGACTTGAAGGTTTATAACAAGACTGGCTGAGCTGTGGATTTCAGCAGTTTAAGTAAATTTGGACTGAAAGACACTAAAAATCTAAATGTTTAAAAGAAATGAGTGACCTACTTTGAGTATCACATAGGTTGCAATTGTTTAAATGTCATAGTTTTAAACTTAGAATCAGCATTCTAGCTGCATATGTAAAAATGGTTAGTTTTATTTGAATGCAGAAAACTGGGTAACTAAAAGTGACATTAGCTGGGGCCTGGCTTAAGGAACTGAATTCTGCCCACCAGCTACCCCCGACAGGAGATGAGACTTGCACAACAGCTGTGTTCCCAGGCCTAGCTGCCTTTTGCTGCTCCCACCAAAAGGGATATGACACTTCTCTGATTGAATTACCTGGGCTCTGCAGGAAATTGAACAAAGCCCTGTCCTGACTCAGGCAAATGTTTTATTATGGGGGCCGTAAAAGTGGCTTCCTCCTGGAAGGAAAGGGGAGGAGCACTGCCTGTGAGAGCAAGCTGGCTTGGCAGAACTGGAAAAACCAGAAATTCAACCTTGTGCTGGGGGGAAACCACACCCCTTTGGAGCCAGAATATGGTTTTAGAAAAAGATGAATAACTCATAGTACGGACTTGTCATAATTATTTAAATGATACCATAATTCTTGTGATTTTTCTGCCCACATTTTAAGAGGTTTTTAGAACCGGTGGCATGAACTGGGGGCAAACTAGCAGTTAAGAGGGTATTACTTAAAATGTATGCATGTTAAAAATCTGACACTTCATCAAGTAATGTCCATACTCCTTGCGCACATGTGTATAAATTTGGGGTAATGTCCGATATTACGAAACCAGTTAAAAAGTGCAAAATGTTGCCATTTCTCAATGCGAGCTCTCAGGAAGAGCAGATTTGGACAGGGTATACCTACTGTGATATGTGATGGGTGCATGTAATTTTAAACAAATGTGTACCTGTGCAAATATGTCTTTTGGGTCAAAATATAGATTGTGTGTAATTTGACAGGGGTGGGTTCTCTGTATCATAAACAGACCTCATCATGATGACACTTCATTTCATTCCCCCAATCAAGGGGAAGAGGATGAAGTGGCCAATGACAAGTGGAGAGGGGCTGGCTAGTGATGCTGCACACACCCACTTTCAAAACACATAAAAGCAGACAGTCAGGACAGATAGGGACATTCTATTCCATCTGCTGCGGGACGCTCTGCCGGGAAAATCCATACTTTACCTCCATCAACCTCCAGAGAGCCAACATAGAGACTTCAATCTATCCACCTTCAGAGACCAAGACTTTACTTCAGAATTTGTAGCAGAGAGGTCAACTACAAGCTAAATCCCTCTTTAGCAGGCCTCAAATCATTGCGATTATCACAGCCAGGCGAGCTGTTTGAATTCTTTGCAAGAACTCTTGCCATTTGCCAGAGAGCAGTGTTGTGTCCAGAGAGAGACCAGCTGAACCGGAGACCGCTGTATCCGGACCCACAGACCTGATCAGAACCAGAGACCCAGACCAGACCAGCAGAGTAGAGCTGACCCAGACGCTGTGCGCAGAGACCGTCCGTGACGAGTGAAGAAAACCTGACCAGATCCGTGGCGAGGCCCATTCTATTTCTAAATATATTGTGAGTACCTAGCAGAACTGTGCAGAACCAATCTCTTAGTTAAAATAATATAATGGAATCAATTTTAATCTAACCAGAACTGTCTCCTAACTGTCACCTGTCATTTGCAAAGCTGTCACCTGTCATTTCTAATTGCTAGCTGTAACTTGTCACTTTGAACTTTTAAAATTTCAAATCTGAAAAACGACCTTCACAAAATCGTTCATAACTCCGTAACCGTTTGTCTTAGAGACTTGCAGTAACTTTCCTCTGAAAGCTGGGAATCTTGGCTTTTCAACGAACCTAGAAGCGCATTCCTATTCCATACACTTTTGCCGCAATCGCGAAAAACGCACTCGCGAATTTGCCGCGATTTGCAAATTTCTCCACGTGTGAAAACAGCAGCTTCCTTGCTTTCCTTGCTAAAAATTCGTTTGCCTCTTAAGAACCATCCCTGAATCATTGCTAGAGTGAGCCTGGACTAATATTAACTAGATACCACTCACCCTGAACCTCCAAAGGTAATTAAAATATTTTTAGCACATTTTCCAATATATTGCTATCACATATAAAAGCATTTTGGGCCTGTGTTTCAAACTTCTGTAGTCTAAGCTTGCTGGGGTGAACTGAATTACATTTGATTGCATTTCTGAGAACTGTGTGATTTCCTTCCATTTCCTTGCATTGCATAAAGGGGGGAGTGGATTGCCAGAGAAAAGTGATTACATTGTTTTGGTGAAATCATATTGAGTATTTTCTGTACTGCATTTTCATTCAACATTGCATCCATCTGAACTTATATAAAGCATTCTCTACCACCTTATTCTTCTGTTCCTATTCACAAGTGTGCCAGTGCCAGACTATCCATTATTGATTACTGCTCATATTAAGTGTCATATTCAATTATTAAATTATTATAAAGTGTGATATATATATCTATTGTTTAAATTATCAAATAAACCTTTTAACTTGCAAAACAGAACTACTTCTTGGCTCAGTGGGGTCAGGGGGATTCCAAGAGGGGGGTGTTATATAGGGGTAGTCATCCAGAACGCATGAACTGGACATAAAGATATATCAATAAGGGTTTCCATTCAGTATCCCAGACTAGGCATTGACTTAGCTGTAGTGTTGAATTGAATCCTCTTACAAACTGGGGGCTCGTGCCGGACGTTTGGATTAGATCTATCACTTGTGCAGATTAATACAGCGTGCCAGCTGACCAGATACACATATCCGGTCGGAGAACACGCTGTGTTACGCTGTAAAGCACTCCTCAAAGGAACGCTCTAAGGAAAAGGTCTGTTTTGCAAAAATATAATATAAACTTCTGTAAGTCAGGACAGAGACCAATCTCTAGAATGACGACCTTAGTAGACATGAAAATAGCCAGAGAGCACTTCTTACATAAGTTATTTGTGAGAGGTGAGTGGACTCACCAGGACCGCATGGTCTGGTTGCAGGCCATCACGCAACAGGTCACGGAAACAGGGTCAGATATATGGAGAGATCAGGGTCCCTTACATGTGGCCCTGAGTGAACTATACATGGCTCCTAAAGCTAAGGATGAACAAGACAAGATGGTTAGGATAGCGGCATACCTGTACCTATATATGGGAGGCATGCAGGATAAATGTACTGAAAGCCAAGATCTGGCGAATAAGCGACAGATGGCGTTAGAGAAGGTCCAATCTGACCTGGTCTCTTCTGAGCAGAGGCTGCAGGGGAGCCAGGAGTCAGAAAATGAGAGTAGACAGCACATCATTAAAATAAAGAAGGATATGGACATCCTGCAACAGGAAAAGGCTGACCAGGATACCAGATTTCTGGCCTTGCAGAAGGAGTACCAAGAAGGTTTGGACTGCCTACTGCAGAGCCAGAAAAAGCTGGAGCAACAGTTAGACTTCAATAGGGTATGTGCTGAGCAGGTAGTCTCCCTGCAAAGCCACCTAGATAGGGAGAAGGCAGAGAGCAATAAACTGATTCTGAAAGACCTGGATACCCAGGCAGAGTTTGATCAGGAGCGCCAGAAAGCTGGTGCCTTCCAAAGGCAAAGGGACGACCTGGCGGCACAGATGCAGGCTCTTAGTCAGGAAAGGGATACCTTAGGCCAGGAAGTCTGCCACTTAAAAAGGAAAATGGAAGAAAATCACCTGGCCCTCCAGGGACTGGGTGACCTCCAAAAAGAACACCATAACTTGTTAGAGCACACCAGGAAGGTGGAGGATGCTCTGGCAAGAAAGGAGCAGGCCAATAGGGACACAGCTCAGGAGGTAACCCTCCTGCAGCAAAGACTGGCCCAGTGCTCCAGGACCAATCAGGAAACGCAGAGAGAGAATGAGGCTCTCTGCCAGCACAATGATAGGCTCCAACAACAGGTAGTGATGCAAGGGAGACTGATAGAGTCTAGTAAGGCCTTAACTGAGGAACTGAAGGCACAGGCTCTTGCATTGCAACAGGGAGCAGGGGCGGATAGAGACCAGGTTCGCTGGGAAAGGGAAACTCCTGAGCATAACCTCTGGAGCCCTAGTACCAGAGGCCTTTATATCTCTCAGTCCCTGGACTCTGCCACCCCCATGTCCCCTGGTGCACATGAGCACCGGGCCACAGGGATGGCAGATTACTATCCAGCCAGAAGCATGGGGCTCATAGGCCAGTACCTCCCAGGAACGGATGGGCGGGCATCCGGGTATGGGCACCCAAGCACAGTGCAATTTAGTGGGGAACCCCAGGAGAGTAGGCCCATTAAGGGCATCCTGAAAACCTCTGCCCAGTTAGGTCAGTGGGGGGGGGGGTACCCATCAAATCCTGGCAGCAAAGAGGAATCTGAAGACTCCTCTGAACGGTACAGGACACAGGAGACCAGGTCCCCACATTCTGCCAGCCATTCCCAGGCTCGCAGAATCCGGGAAAACCTGGAAGATCAGACAGGAACCTCTGGGAGCAGTGCCTCTGAGTCAGAGGACGAATGGACAAGGGTTACCCGAACCAAAAAGGCCAATAAGGAAAAAAGGGCCTTGCTTAAGGACCCATTGAAACATATAAAGGCAATCAGGAGTGTCATCACGCCTTATCATAAGAACGCCAAGTACTCTGTTTGGGAACACTTGGAGCTCTATGAGCAAATGATGGAGACTTTTCATTTGAAGGACAGCCAAAGCTGTATCCAATATGTAAAGTGGACATTCTCCCCAGAATACTCCAGTTTCTTTGCGGGGCTGGAGGACCAAAATCATTTAAGGTGGTCCACCTATAAGGCGGCCATCTTGAAACATTTTTCTGTTCACAGAAATCCTCAAGAGGCTCGCAAGGCAGCCTACAATTTACAATCTGGGGAGGATCAGGCCCCACAAGAATTTGTGCAGGAGTTAAAGCGTGCTTTTGCACAGACCACAAGAAGAGTGCGCACGGATAGCAGAGAATTTATTAATACGTTTTTCCATGCCTTGCCCAAATACATAATGACCCAGCTCGTGAGGGATTTTCACGAGAAAAGATCTTTAGACTGGGTCATTGAACAAGCCACCCACATCTACGAGGTGCAGAAACCGGTGGAAAACAAAAACCAGCCTAAAAACCCCAAAACCAACAGCACCCCTGCTGCTGCCAAGGTGGCAGAGGTAAAGGTTGCCCCCGTTTTGGATTTGGAGATGGGGGGGCCTAAAAACCTACCTGCACCTAATAATGCTAGGCCCAGAAGGTCCTCGGGCCAGTCACAGACAGGGAGCCAAGGAGGCAGCCCCACAAATGGGGTCCCTCGCTCTCCTGATTATGTAAGTCCCTGTTACAAGTGAAATCGACCCATCCTGGGTTATGTGTGGACTCCTCCAGCCCAAGGGGGGGGATCCAGCCAAGCACCTAACCCAGGGAACTTCCCTCCTAACTTCCCACCGGAGGGCAGAAATTCTCCAAATCCTGGGCAGAACTTTTTCCCCAGGTATCCACCCAACTTCCAGCCCCAAAATCATCCGTCCTTCTTTCCCCAATTCCCTGAGCCCAGACAACCTAATCCGGGAGAGGGGAGGCCAAGGGTGGAGGGGTACCAAAATCTTCCCAACCAGGGGTATTACCAGAGAAGGGATAGCTACCAGGGGAGAAAACAGGGCCCTGTATCAGCCTGAGCGGGTTTCCCAGTTAGAGCGCCAGGTTCAAAACATGGCGCGGGATCTGGGTCACATACTGAGGGCTCAGCAGAACCCTCAGATCGGCATGCCGGCGCAGAACGCACCCAACTCTGGACCTGGTGCCCCAGAACAATGACGGGGGCAGCACCCCGATAACTCACCGGTTCCCAGGGAGGAGGCACAAAGGGAAGGGGGGTGTAAAGCCTTGGAGGAAGCTTCCTTCCTCACTTGTAAACAGCCCCTGGAAACCCAGGAACCGGAAACAAAATCTCTTGCCCTTGAAAGTCTGCCTCCTAAGGAGCAGAGGGGGGGTAGGAGAAACAAAAGACCCAAACAGACTCAGTTTAAGGAGGAGGTACAGATCTTCCAATTTGAGGGAGAGGGATCCTCAGAGGATCCTGGGAAAAGGATCTTCTCCTTCAGAGAGGGGGGAACTCCTCCCAAAGAAAAATGGGTCCCAAGGGATGCAAATCCAGACTGGGGAGATGTGGAGACTGAGCTACCGCCGCCCCCCATCTCATCCCAGAACCAACAGCAAGAAAATCCCCTGGTTCAAACCCATCCTGGTGACTGCCTCCAAAAAGGGGGGGCGGCCCGGAACCGGAGCCAGGGGAACCCACAATGGCTCTGATCTCCAGTTGCCAACTTTTTCTTTCAGATTCACAAGGTTCTCCACAGAATTCTGCCCAAATCTCTTCGCTAGCAATGTCCAAAACCAGAAAATTAGCCCACCAGTTGTCCAAAAATGTGCATTATCTGTGCCCCCTTGAGGAGAAGGAGGGAAGATACTATGCCCCGGTACAAGTACAGGGGCAGGGTACAATTTTGGCGCTGGTGGACACGGGATCTCAAGCTACCCTTCTGTCCAGAAGGGCCTTTGATGAACTGAATGCAGGAAGGGGAGGGAATTACCAAATTCCTCTCATCTCACTTCCTGGACAACTCCAGAACTTTGACGGGAAGGAAATTCCCGTCGAGGGGACGGCAGATTTGGACATTAAAATTGGGCGACACAAGTTGAAACACCCAGTCATAGTAGTGACTCCAGAGGGCACCCCTTGTTTACTAGGGAATGACCTCCTGAGGAGGTTGTCACCCTTAATAGATTGCGTAAACAAGGTCCTCTGGACCCAGACTAGCCGACCAATAAAATTAAAACAGAGTGTCAACCATGTTAGTTTAAACGGCACCTGCCACATGGTTGAACAAAAATCTGACCAAGTAGAATTTCACTTCCAGAACAACCAAATTCCAGACGTGACAGTAATAGCAGTAGGACAACAGACTGGTGATGGGGGGTCCTCTCTATTTCTGAAAATCAACCTTCCTTCCAGTCTAAAGTGGTATTCCACGCTGGAAGGAAACACTCTGAAATTCTTTACTAATCCACAATCAGAAACTCCCACTCCTATAGTCCAGAAAGATGTGAAATCAGCTCAGAGCCTGGCTGATATTCAGCAAATTGGAGAGCAGTTGTTCATCCCTGTCCAGTTAAATGATGGGAAGGACTCTGTTCTCGCTCGAGTGTGTGTGAACAACGTTAAGAGCTTCATCAGCGAAGCCATGTTCCGCCAACTCCCAAAAGATCCAGCCATTCCCACATTCAAACCGATAGACAAATGGGAAATGGACCTGGAAGCACCCAATTCCAAACATCTCCTGCCAAGCAGTGTATGCTCAAAATCTCCATTGGCAACAAGAGCATAGTCCACAATTGTTGGGTCGTGCGAGACGTCACTGCCGCTTTTTACTTAGGCAGTGACATTCTCAATCGCTTTGCCATTAGTTTGGACCTAATAAACTTCAAAGCTTGGTCCCGATTAGCGGATAATCCCATGGGCTTTGATGATCCAGAAAAAGCATTTAGGTCAGCTCAATTGCTACCTTATGCAGTTGAAATTCAGATCAAAGAGGAAGTCACCATCCCAGAAAGGACCCGACAATTCTCCCTGGAAGTGAAAGCTAAAAGAGGACAACATTTGAAAAACCCTGATGCTTACATACATCTAAAAGCTTCTCTCCAACAGCAAGGGTTGGGGGTAAACCCAACTCCATTAGTCAACATAGAACATGACACCATTCTAATAGAGGTGGATAACAGCGACTTAAAGAGTATTACTCTAGCCGCAGGCACCATTATTGGAATGGCGGTTGATGACCAACATTTTTCCATTGATTTAGGTAATGAACTTTTAGGGCCAATCCCCAAGGACTGCTTTGACAGTGACAGTGATGACAATACAACACCAGACAGGATTTTTATCCGGCATGGGGGGAACTTCCTGGTGTACACTTCTTGCCCTTATGGTAAGGAAGATGTGACTTGTGACTTCAGGAGGGATGAGGTGATTTTCCAGGTCCATGAGGGCTGCCTTTCCCACCTGAAGCCTCCAGTCCAAATCAGCACTCTAACCAGGGACTTCTCCACCCAGCTGGAGGAGGCCGCTGAAATAGCAAAACCAGAAGTCTTTCCAGGCTTCAGGCAGATGGTGGAAGAGAGAGTCAACCTAGCTGATGCCTGTGTGACTCTGGAACAAAAGCAAAAGTTGAAACAAGTTTTCTTGGATTTCCAAGATCTCTTTGCGGTAGACTCATATGACTGTGGTCGCACTGACATCCACACAACAACAATCCCCACGGACCCTGGCATGACTCCTGTGTTTGTGAAGCAATATCGCTTGCCTCTCGCATCAATGGAGTCCCTTACTGAAATAATTAAGAACCTTGAGTCCCGGGGAATAATCCGTCCAGTCCACAGCACCTTCAATAATCCGGTGCTGGGAATATTGAAGCCAAACGGCCAGTTGAGACTCTGCGCCGACCTCAGGGAGCTCAACAAACGGGTCCATACTTCCCGATGGCCTCTGCCCTACATTGACCAAGGGCTGGCCCAGATCCAGGGGTCACAGGTATTCACTGCAATAGACCTGACCAATGGATACTGGACCGTGCCGGTCAGTAGGGAGGACCAATACAAGCTGGCTTTTACCTTTGGGGGCCAGCAGTACACATGGACCCGGACTCCCTTCGGATACCTTAACTCCGGTAATGATTTCAATATTTTCCTACATAAGGCCATGCCCGACCTGGGTGCGAGGGGTAACCTGGCTTATGTAGATGATGTCCTCATCAAAAGCTCAACTGTTGAGCAACACATAGCGGAGATCCGTTATGTTCTGACACAGTTGAGGGCCGCCGGAGCAAAACTTTCCTTTCAAAAAGCACAGTGGTGCAGAACCCGTGTTAATTTCTTGGGGCATGAGATTACTCCTCAGGGTCTCTGTCCCCAGGAAAAGAAAGTGGAAGCACTTCAGGAAATCAAAGACCCCACAACTCTGCGGGAACTAAGGAGCCTCCTTGGACTGACTAATTACAGCAGAAAGTTCATTGAGGGCTACGCAGAGATCACCAGACCCCTGATTCATCTCCTGAAGGGGGGGGTCAAGTGGGAATGGGGTCCAGAACAAGCCGAGGCAGTAAAACAACTCAAAAGAAGCCTCTCAAAAGCGCCTTGCCTAGCTTACCCTGTCAGAAACAAGGAGTTCTTCCTGGAGACGGGTTTCTCTAATACGTGCTTGACGGCAGTATTATACCAAAAGCATGACAAGGTCAATAAAGTAATCTCCTATGCGAGCAAAACTTTATCCTCTGTGGAGGAAAAATTCAACGATTGTGAGAAGGCACTCCTGGCAACGGTGTGGGCATTGAAGAATTACCGCCCGTTTATCCAGGGGGAACACATCATAGTGGAGACTCCACACCAGCCTCTGCAATATCTCCAAAGTGACAGAATCCGGGCCGGAAATGTGAGTAATTCCCGAATTACTTCCTGGATTCTATCAATGCAAGGCTTTCCTGTGGAGGTCAGATATGGCCAAAACAAGAAGAGTCGCCTCGCGAAAGGTCTGGCTGACTTGCATGATTGTGTCAGAGAAAACTGTCTCGAGGACGAAAGTCTAAAAATAAAGGACAACATGGAGGCATACCTTAATTCCCCCCACAAAGTCTTTGAAGAAGACAAGTGTGAGGGAATGCCCACTGTATATGTGGATGGATGCTCTTACCATGTTGACAACGACGGGGAGAAAGAACTGGTGGCCGGCGTAGGGAATGCATGGGTGAATGAGTCCCCAGAACCCTCCGCTGGATACAAAATTGGTCCCCGAAGTAGTCAGGTGGCAGAATTGATGGCTGTGCATCAGGCCATCCTCACTGCTGTCCAGCATCAACTCCACGAACTGGTCATAATCAGAGATTCGGATTATGTACGGAACGGGTTCGTGGAGCACCTGGTTAATTGGAAAACCAGAGGCATGTTATGTGCTAATAACAAACCCTTGAAACATGGGAAGTTGATCCAAAACATTGATGATCTGGTCACCTCGAATGAGATGACCATCCATTGGAAAAAGATCAAGGGTCATTCCAAAGTAGAGGGACCAGACAAAACTGGAAATGACTTAGCTGATCAGCTGGCCAAAACCGGGGCCATCCAAGGGGATCTAATTGAGATTGAGTCCCTGTTGGGGGAAATCCAGGTCACTGCTATCACTAGGTCCCATACAAATGCTCACAATGATCTTTCCGTTGCCCAATGGAGCAAGGATACCCCTGATGCTGATTTGATTACAGCTCAGAAGGGGGATCCAATAATTGGTACATTTTACCAGCACCTTGAGGACCCTGAGAACTTTCCCCTGACGGATACCGATTACATTGGGAAAGAGGACCTAAGGGTGTTGATGAAATGTCCAAAAATGTTCCGGATCCAAGACGGTTTGCTGGTAAGGAAATCCAAAGCTGGCCACGATCAGTGGGTGGTTCCTACACCATTCCAAAGCCTGATGTTAAGTCACGCCCATGATGTGGCCACCGCCGGTCATAGGGGGTTTCACACAACATTGGAAATCTTAAGAGAGGTTGCATACTGGCCACACATGGGGCAGGACCTCGACCAATACTTGAAGGGGTGTCTTGTGTGTGCACAATTTCAGCCATCATCCCTCACGCAACGCGCGCCTCTCCAAAAGAGGGGGATGACACTGCCATGGTCAGATTTACAAATCGACTTTGTAGGCCCCGTGATTCGCTCTGCTAGGGGGAATAAGTACATGTTGACTGTGACATGCTTGTTTACCAAGTGGGTGGAATGTCTCCCAGCCCCAAATTGCAAGGCAGAAACTGCAGCTGCCCTGATGATTAACCACATCTTTTCCCGTTTTGGTCTACCTCAAAGGATTGAGTCAGACAGAGGTAGCCACTTCACCAGTGAAGTGATGACAAAGATGTGGGAGATACTGGGGGTCAAAAGGAAGTTGCATATTGCTTACCGGCCAGCTTCTTCTGGGGCAGTAGAGAGATATAACCGAACCATTGTGAGCATATTAAAGAAGTTTGTGGCAGATTCTGGGCCAAGTTGGGATATCCGATTACCTCTGGTCCTAATGGCCATCAGATCTACCCCTTCATCTGCAAACAAAATGTCACCATTTGAGTTGATGACTGGGTGCAAGATGGTGCTTCCTCAGCATTTGCTCTACAGGACCCAAGAGCAGACACTGATAAATGCCTCCACAACTCATGAGTATGTGGAGAATTTAAGGAAACACCTTCAACATGCTTTTGCTTATGCTCAGCGGAATCTAGAAAGATCAGCTGATAGCATGAAGACCCACTATGACCTGAAGACTTCCAGGAAGGAATATCAGGTGGGGGACCGGGTCTATCTATACAATTTCCAAAGGAACCAGGCTAAACAGAGGACATTTTTGCCTACATGGAAGGGACCGTTTGAAATTATAGACAAAATCTCCCCTGTGGCCTACAAGATCTGCATCCCCAAAGGCGGTTTGGCAGAGGGGGAAGACAAGTGGGTCCACATTAACCAGTTGAAGTGTTGCCATCCCAGGCACACTCTGAAACAACTGGAGGAATCCTCTGGAATCCTAGAGGGTACTGTCTCAGATTAATTCAGTTCTAACTTAAAAGATCCTACATATAGCCTATCAAATTCTGTGTTTCTCAAGTTTATGTGTTCCTGTCTCTTAATTTAAAAAAATGTGCATGTGCATATCTGTTGAGTTCTAAAATTCATATGCCACCCCACTATATCAATGGTGGGGGAAAAATGTCTATGAATAGGTATTGCCGCTCTTCCTTTGTCGTCCTAGGAGAAAGAAAACCTCGAGACTGGCCAAGGTTGACGATCCGGAGACCGGGAGCAGAGACGCGAGGGGCCCAGGGTACCGCCCAATATTCCCATCAGGACCGGCGAGGAGAACCGATCGATCAGTACCGGATGGAGGAAAAGATGCTGAACTGTGCCATTTGCAGAATTGGGAGAAGATTATGCGGACAGACCAGTGCGTGGGTCAAAACCCTTGTGCACCCGACTCCCCATCGACTCAAATTCAAAGGGCAGTCACGTGGGGGGATCTGTTGGGTGTCCTGACCCACGTTTGAGCTATCATGCTGCAACATTTGGTGCTGTGGGCTTAGAAAATCCAAGATGGCCAAAAAGCCCACAAGTGCGCCAGAATCCAGGAGAACCACGCAGTTTGTGCGCACACCCAAAATGGTTACCTAACTTGCCACCCACCAGTGTAAAGAAAGATCTTTGTTAACAAAATCACTGTTACTGATGTCAAAAAGTTGTGAAATCGTGACTCATTGGACCACTTTAAAGATTCAACCCTTTTGTGGGGTTCCACATAACCATTTTACTGTAAGGAGCCCCATCAAAACAATGTTAAGTAAGGATTTACTACCATGTAAGAACCATTCCTGTTTGGAATGCATTAATCCAAGAAAAATCCCAAAAATGGTTGCATTACCAGTACTCACCACTATCAGAAAGCCGGCGGTTTAAAACAACACCAGACATTTGTGTAAAACTGAATAGATGAACCCAAAGCAGGCCAAAGAAAGACTTACTGAGAGGTGGATACAATGTAAAGTTATATTCTGAAGTGACTTGAAGGTTTATAACAAGACTGGCTGAGCTGTGGATTTCAGCAGTTTAAGTAAATTTGGACTGAAAGACACTAAAAATCTAAATGTTTAAAAGAAATGAGTGACCTACTTTGAGTATCACATAGGTTGCAATTGTTTAAATGTCATAGTTTTAAACTTAGAATCAGCATTCTAGCTGCATATGTAAAAATGGTTAGTTTTATTTGAATGCAGAAAACTGGGTAACTAAAAGTGACATTAGCTGGGGCCTGGCTTAAGGAACTGAATTCTGCCCACCAGCTACCCCCGACAGGAGATGAGACTTGCACAACAGCTGTGTTCCCAGGCCTAGCTGCCTTTTGCTGCTCCCACCAAAAGGGATATGACACTTCTCTGATTGAATTACCTGGGCTCTGCAGGAAATTGAACAAAGCCCTGTCCTGACTCAGGCAAATGTTTTATTATGGGGGCCGTAAAAGTGGCTTCCTCCTGGAAGGAAAGGGGAGGAGCACTGCCTGTGAGAGCAAGCTGGCTTGGCAGAACTGGAAAAACCAGAAATTCAACCTTGTGCTGGGGGGAAACCACACCCCTTTGGAGCCAGAATATGGTTTTAGAAAAAGATGAATAACTCATAGTACGGACTTGTCATAATTATTTAAATGATACCATAATTCTTGTGATTTTTCTGCCCACATTTTAAGAGGTTTTTAGAACCGGTGGCATGAACTGGGGGCAAACTAGCAGTTAAGAGGGTATTACTTAAAATGTATGCATGTTAAAAATCTGACACTTCATCAAGTAATGTCCATACTCCTTGCGCACATGTGTATAAATTTGGGGTAATGTCCGATATTACGAAACCAGTTAAAAAGTGCAAAATGTTGCCATTTCTCAATGCGAGCTCTCAGGAAGAGCAGATTTGGACAGGGTATACCTACTGTGATATGTGATGGGTGCATGTAATTTTAAACAAATGTGTACCTGTGCAAATATGTCTTTTGGGTCAAAATATAGATTGTTTGTAATTTGACAGGGGTGGGTTCTCTGTATCATAAACAGACCTCATCATGATGACACTTCATTTCATTCCCCCAATCAAGGGGAAGAGGATGAAGTGGCCAATGACAAGTGGAGAGGGGCTGGCTAGTGATGCTGCACACACACCCACTTTCAAAACACATAAAAGCAGACAGTCAGGACAGATAGGGACATTCTATTCCATCTGCTGCGGGACGCTCTGCCGGGAAAATCCATACTTTACCTCCATCAACCTCCAGAGAGCCAACATAGAGACTTCAATCTATCCACCTTCAGAGACCAAGACTTTACTTCAGAATTTGTAGCAGAGAGGTCAACTACAAGCTAAATCCCTCTTTAGCAGGCCTCAAATCATTGCGATTATCACAGCCAGGCGAGCTGTTTGAATTCTTTGCAAGAACTCTTGCCATTTGCCAGAGAGCAGTGTTGTGTCCAGAGAGAGACCAGCTGAACCGGAGACCGCTGTATCCGGACCCACAGACCTGATCAGAACCAGAGACCCAGACCAGACCAGCAGAGTAGAGCTGACCCAGACGCTGTGCGCAGAGACCGTCCGTGACGAGTGAAGAAAACCTGACCAGATCCGTGGCGAGGCCCATTCTATTTCTAAATATATTGTGAGTACCTAGCAGAACTGTGCAGAACCAATCTCTTAGTTAAAATAATATAATGGAATCAATTTTAATCTAACCAGAACTGTCTCCTAACTGTCACCTGTCATTTGCAAAGCTGTCACCTGTCATTTCTAATTGCTAGCTGTAACTTGTCACTTTGAACTTTTAAAATTTCAAATCTGAAAAACGACCTTCACAAAATCGTTCATAACTCCGTAACCGTTTGTCTTAGAGACTTGCAGTAACTTTCCTCTGAAAGCTGGGAATCTTGGCTTTTCAACGAACCTAGAAGCGCATTCCTATTCCATACACTTTTGCCGCAATCGCGAAAAACGCACTCGCGAATTTGCCGCGATTTGCAAATTTCTCCACGTGTGAAAACAGCAGCTTCCTTGCTTTCCTTGCTAAAAATTCGTTTGCCTCTTAAGAACCATCCCTGAATCATTGCTAGAGTGAGCCTGGACTAATATTAACTAGATACCACTCACCCTGAACCTCCAAAGGTAATTAAAATATTTTTAGCACATTTTCCAATATATTGCTATCACATATAAAAGCATTTTGGGCCTGTGTTTCAAACTTCTGTAGTCTAAGCTTGCTGGGGTGAACTGAATTACATTTGATTGCATTTCTGAGAACTGTGTGATTTCCTTCCATTTCCTTGCATTGCATAAAGGGGGGAGTGGATTGCCAGAGAAAAGTGATTACATTGTTTTGGTGAAATCATATTGAGTATTTTCTGTACTGCATTTTCATTCAACATTGCATCCATCTGAACTTATATAAAGCATTCTCTACCACCTTATTCTTCTGTTCCTATTCACAAGTGTGCCAGTGCCAGACTATCCATTATTGATTACTGCTCATATTAAGTGTCATATTCAATTATTAAATTATTATAAAGTGTGATATATATATCTATTGTTTAAATTATCAAATAAACCTTTTAACTTGCAAAACAGAACTACTTCTTGGCTCAGTGGGGTCAGGGGGATTCCAAGAGGGGGGTGTTATATAGGGGTAGTCATCCAGAACGCATGAACTGGACATAAAGATATATCAATAAGGGTTTCCATTCAGTATCCCAGACTAGGCATTGACTTAGCTGTAGTGTTGAATTGAATCCTCTTACAAACTGGGGGCTCGTGCCGGACGTTTGGATTAGATCTATCACTTGTGCAGATTAATACAGCGTGCCAGCTGACCAGATACACATATCCGGTCGGAGAACACGCTGTGTTACGCTGTAAAGCACTCCTCAAAGGAACGCTCTAAGGAAAAGGTCTGTTTTGCAAAAATATAATATAAACTTCTGTAAGTCAGGACAGAGACCAATCTCTAGAATGACGACCTTAGTAGACATGAAAATAGCCAGAGAGCACTTCTTACATAAGTTATTTGTGAGAGGTGAGTGGACTCACCAGGACCGCATGGTCTGGTTGCAGGCCATCACGCAACAGGTCACGGAAACAGGGTCAGATATATGGAGAGATCAGGGTCCCTTACATGTGGCCCTGAGTGAACTATACATGGCTCCTAAAGCTAAGGATGAACAAGACAAGATGGTTAGGATAGCGGCATACCTGTACCTATATATGGGAGGCATGCAGGATAAATGTACTGAAAGCCAAGATCTGGCGAATAAGCGACAGATGGCGTTAGAGAAGGTCCAATCTGACCTGGTCTCTTCTGAGCAGAGGCTGCAGGGGAGCCAGGAGTCAGAAAATGAGAGTAGACAGCACATCATTAAAATAAAGAAGGATATGGACATCCTGCAACAGGAAAAGGCTGACCAGGATACCAGATTTCTGGCCTTGCAGAAGGAGTACCAAGAAGGTTTGGACTGCCTACTGCAGAGCCAGAAAAAGCTGGAGCAACAGTTAGACTTCAATAGGGTATGTGCTGAGCAGGTAGTCTCCCTGCAAAGCCACCTAGATAGGGAGAAGGCAGAGAGCAATAAACTGATTCTGAAAGACCTGGATACCCAGGCAGAGTTTGATCAGGAGCGCCAGAAAGCTGGTGCCTTCCAAAGGCAAAGGGACGACCTGGCGGCACAGATGCAGGCTCTTAGTCAGGAAAGGGATACCTTAGGCCAGGAAGTCTGCCACTTAAAAAGGAAAATGGAAGAAAATCACCTGGCCCTCCAGGGACTGGGTGACCTCCAAAAAGAACACCATAACTTGTTAGAGCACACCAGGAAGGTGGAGGATGCTCTGGCAAGAAAGGAGCAGGCCAATAGGGACACAGCTCAGGAGGTAACCCTCCTGCAGCAAAGACTGGCCCAGTGCTCCAGGACCAATCAGGAAACGCAGAGAGAGAATGAGGCTCTCTGCCAGCACAATGATAGGCTCCAACAACAGGTAGTGATGCAAGGGAGACTGATAGAGTCTAGTAAGGCCTTAACTGAGGAACTGAAGGCACAGGCTCTTGCATTGCAACAGGGAGCAGGGGCGGATAGAGACCAGGTTCGCTGGGAAAGGGAAACTCCTGAGCATAACCTCTGGAGCCCTAGTACCAGAGGCCTTTATATCTCTCAGTCCCTGGACTCTGCCACCCCCATGTCCCCTGGTGCACATGAGCACCGGGCCACAGGGATGGCAGATTACTATCCAGCCAGAAGCATGGGGCTCATAGGCCAGTACCTCCCAGGAACGGATGGGCGGGCATCCGGGTATGGGCACCCAAGCACAGTGCAATTTAGTGGGGAACCCCAGGAGAGTAGGCCCATTAAGGGCATCCTGAAAACCTCTGCCCAGTTAGGTCAGTGGGGGGGGGGTACCCATCAAATCCTGGCAGCAAAGAGGAATCTGAAGACTCCTCTGAACGGTACAGGACACAGGAGACCAGGTCCCCACATTCTGCCAGCCATTCCCAGGCTCGCAGAATCCGGGAAAACCTGGAAGATCAGACAGGAACCTCTGGGAGCAGTGCCTCTGAGTCAGAGGACGAATGGACAAGGGTTACCCGAACCAAAAAGGCCAATAAGGAAAAAAGGGCCTTGCTTAAGGACCCATTGAAACATATAAAGGCAATCAGGAGTGTCATCACGCCTTATCATAAGAACGCCAAGTACTCTGTTTGGGAACACTTGGAGCTCTATGAGCAAATGATGGAGACTTTTCATTTGAAGGACAGCCAAAGCTGTATCCAATATGTAAAGTGGACATTCTCCCCAGAATACTCCAGTTTCTTTGCGGGGCTGGAGGACCAAAATCATTTAAGGTGGTCCACCTATAAGGCGGCCATCTTGAAACATTTTTCTGTTCACAGAAATCCTCAAGAGGCTCGCAAGGCAGCCTACAATTTACAATCTGGGGAGGATCAGGCCCCACAAGAATTTGTGCAGGAGTTAAAGCGTGCTTTTGCACAGACCACAAGAAGAGTGCGCACGGATAGCAGAGAATTTATTAATACGTTTTTCCATGCCTTGCCCAAATACATAATGACCCAGCTCGTGAGGGATTTTCACGAGAAAAGATCTTTAGACTGGGTCATTGAACAAGCCACCCACATCTACGAGGTGCAGAAACCGGTGGAAAACAAAAACCAGCCTAAAAACCCCAAAACCAACAGCACCCCTGCTGCTGCCAAGGTGGCAGAGGTAAAGGTTGCCCCCGTTTTGGATTTGGAGATGGGGGGCCTAAAAACCTACCTGCACCTAATAATGCTAGGCCCAGAAGGTCCTCGGGCCAGTCACAGACAGGGAGCCAAGGAGGCAGCCCCACAAATGGGGTCCCTCGCTCTCCTGATTATGTAAGTCCCTGTTACAAGTGAAATCGACCCATCCTGGGTTATGTGTGGACTCCTCCAGCCCAAGGGGGGGGATCCAGCCAAGCACCTAACCCAGGGAACTTCCCTCCTAACTTCCCACCGGAGGGCAGAAATTCTCCAAATCCTGGGCAGAACTTTTTCCCCAGGTATCCACCCAACTTCCAGCCCCAAAATCATCCGTCCT